>NW_004567116.1:35354576-35433066 GCF_000260355.1 Condylura cristata | reverse complement strand
GTCTGCCGCGCCATGTGGTCACCTCCGGGACAGGCGGGAATCAAACTCATGAGGAAGCGGCTTTAGATTCTCAGTGCTGTGCTTTTAACCCACTGCGCCACCAGGGAGGGCCTCTAGGGATATTTTTAAGAAAATAATTGAGCAAGTGTGTGCACCAATGTTTATCACAGATATATTTATATTTGGAAAAAATCCCAGAAAACCTAAATACCCATCAGTAGAGAATAGTTATGTAAAGTCTTGGTTAAATGTATAATGAAATAATATGTACTTTTTAAAAATAATTGATATTTAACATACACTGTTAAGGAATAAAAGGCCTATAAAATAGTATCTTTGTATTTAAAAGATTCCAATAATGGAAAATGGCTGGGATAAATAAAATGTTAGAGTGGTATTTTTTTATTAGAATTAAAACTGATTTTTGTCTTTATAGAAGAATTTTAAAAATGAGCATAAGCTGGTCTCAGATGTATTTTTGAAGATTACTGAGTTGCTATGAAGAATATTGTTGGACTACTTGCTATATTATTCTGCTTGCTGGATGGGATGCTGCCTGATTCATGAATTGCTTAATACAACCAGTTAGAGTTTTAAAATTAGAAGGGGAAGAAAGAAGTCATGGAGAGTGCCAGGAAAAGCAAAGAGGCAGAGGCTATTTCAGTGGTCAGACAAGAAATGATGATGCACTGTGAGGGAGGCAGAGAGAATTGGACAGACTTTAAGTCTATCGGGAAGTAGAAACACGCTGATTTAATGTGTATTTAATAGTGCCAATAAGCCCTGTGTTTCAGGCGCTGTTCTAGGTGCTGAAGCTCTATCATTGAAAGCAGCAAATAAGATTCTTGCCCTGTTCATTAAGACAATATATACAGTGGACAGTGGTCTGCTGGAACTGGCTTGTACTGGCACTCTAGAATTCACTGTCAAGTTTTCAAGAATGTTGACCATAGGTTATGAAAACTTAGTCATTCTTTAAATTATGTAAACTTTAAATGTGTTATTAAAAATTGAATTTAATAAATATTCAAAGTGCATCCCTTCCTAACTGCTGTATTGCACTCTCTTATTACCTGTGCTCTTTTGAGTATTTACATCTCTTGTGTCTGTTTAGCAGAAGTACCATATACAATGCTATGTTTCTGTGCATGTCCTGCCGACTCCACAATGAAGACTTGTAGGTCATCTTATACTTAGATGGCTGTGATAGGCATATTCACACGACAAAAACAGCAAGTTCTACAAAGTAGGACTTTTTCTTCCCCAGAGAGCTGACTGTTAAACATTGAGCAGTTTGACCTTTGATAGGATAAAGAGCACCCTGAGGAATTAGGCACGCAGAGCTCAAATGCTTGGTCACAGCTCCACAACTTAATAACAGTGGGTGTGGCCAAGATACCTAATATTCACATATTGGTTTCTTCATTTGAAAAATGGAATTAGTAGTAGCCTATACATAGGAATATGTGTGTATGTGTATTTAATAAAATGATCCATATCAGCATATCCACATGCACAACACCAATGGATATGAGCAAATTATTATTGTAAATATTCATAAAGAAGTAAGAAGTTACTATTCAGGAAGTTCCTTTACAGAGAGTAAGAGACATTGGATTTGTTGGAGGAGTCAGTTAGAAGCAGAAGGCTCTGTCCTGGTGGCCCAAGAGGTTAAAACACAGCACTATGAAGCTATCACAGCCACTGCAGCAACAGTTCAACCCTCAGCCAGGGCGGTGGCCCACATGGCACAGCAGACCTCTCCTGACCTGCCTGCTGTACCCCTCAGCAGTGTATTTCAGTACATCTGCCTGTTCTGCTCCCCACTATATCTCTGGTGAATCCTCTCATCCCCCACCCCCGTATCTCTGGCCTGTACCCCAATTCGGTATGCATAAATAAATAAGTCTTTTAGAAAAAAAAGCAGAGGACTCTTTTTGGCTCCTAAGTCTTACCTAAGTCTTTACCTAAGTCTTCTAAGACTGAGGGCAGGGGGATCCAGTCTCTGCTCTCTGGAGAACACAGCCACAGGCAGCAGGCCTACACAGCACGGTGGGCCTCAGAAGAAACCATTGAAGTCAGAACTCAGATCAATGGCTGGGCAGGCTGGACATAGCCGTTCTCAGGGACAATGGGCACATTACTCCTGACAACACAAATGGAAGTTATGTCCATGAGCTTCAGACCTTTCTGGGTCTGACTCACATTTAGACCCCTTTGGGGAAAACCAAGAAAGCAGCTGATTTGGAACGGAGACAACTATGTTGAAAAAGATAGGCAATTTTTTCTGGGCTTGAAGTTCCCAGGAAATCAAGCAACCGTGCATGTTAAATATCTGAGATTCCCAAACTTGCTGTAGGCAGCAGAAGTCTACAAAGGAAGAGGATGTGCCTCTCATGTCCTACAGCGAGGCTGAAAGGAGTCAGGGAGGAAGACTGTGGAGAGTCAATTTCAGGGAGGAAAATTTTAGAGGCGCTCTGGCCTCAGGTTGAGGATGGGAAGGCACTGACTCATGCGACCTCCAGGGGGCGCCCTGGCCCAAGTGTAGACAAGTTCTTAGGCTAGGCCAGAGAACTGGGAAGGAAGTGGGACAAGCAGAAAGGGCAATGTCAAGTGAGGAATATAGCAAGGACAGCTCAATCCAATGTCTCCTGAGAAGAATTGCCTTGTGCCCCGAGACCAGAAAGGCCAACATATACATCCACGACCTGGGCTTCAAGGGGACACAGTCTATTGCCTCTCAGCTCTTTGCTTAGAACTTGAACTTCAGCCAGAGCTGCTTGCCATGCAGAAGAATCTGCTAGCCCACCTCCTGGGTGGAGTGAAAGGGGAGGGGAAGGGAAAGGAGGGCTCCAATAACAGTGTCCAAGCTCCCTTTGGTTAGATAAGCAAGCATGGAAATAAGAGTGAAAAGAAGCCACTCATCTGGGATCGATAGAACCAGTTCTTTTTTTATAAACCATTTTATTTATTTATACATATAGAAATGGGGTACAGACCAGAGATGCAGGGGAAGTGAGAGGATTCACCAGAAACAGAGTGGGGAGCAGAACAGGCAGATCGACAAAGTACACTGCTGAGGGGAGCAGAAGTTGAGACAGGAGAGGTCTGCTGTGCCATGTGGGTCACCTCCAGGGCGGGGATCAAACTCACGCTGAAGCTGTCACCGCTTGGCTTAACTTCATGATGCAGTGCTCCACCCCACTGGGCCACCAGGGAGGGCCCTGATAGACTCAATTTTGTGAAGGCCACCAGTGCCACGTGGACAGAAGAGGCCAAGCTGAAAACCATGGTGCAACACATGTGCTGTGTGCCTGGGAGAGTTCTGCTGGCCAGATCGGAGGTTGCTCCCCTAGCCCACCCTGCGGGCTTTCTAGGGGGCAGTCATGACTCAGTGGGAAAGCTTCCATCACTCTAGGCAGGCTTAGTGAAATCTGGAGCTAGCAACAGTTGTTGAGGGATTTGTTAGTGAAAGGTCACTGGGTGCTGGGAAGGGGGGATCCCAGGAAGGTTGTATAATGTTTTAGAGTCTGAGAGGGAAAGAAATGGTGAGCGGGAGTCCTGGAAAAGCACACCCAGTGTAGGGTGGAACAGGGCCGGCCAGGGATGTCCTGCATTGGGGAGAAGGTGGGTGCCAAGCACGCAAGAGCCATGGCCTTGCCCTGGAGGCCAAGGGTCTGGGGAGTCCCTCTGCCCACAAACCAATGGGCAGGAATGATGTTAATGAGGCACATGTTCATTTGTAAATAAGGAGAGTACGTTGAACCAGATACCATAGGCCTGGTGACATACTGTTGCAGAGTTTTCCAAAATCTTCGTTTTCCAGTTGGGAGGAAGCGTTTCAGAATAGAAAAGGGATATGAAACCTTTACCAGAGTTTTGAGTGGGGGATGGGAGGAGGTTGGGGGGAGATGTAAGGGAGTTACTCCAAGGAATTAGGGTCTTTTCAGCCTGGGGTCCTGGAACTTCAGCCTGGACCATAACTAGCTGCTCATATTTATCTTCTGTTTCCAGTAGAGGTTGGGCCAACTTTTGGAGTGGCCTTGGGTGGGCTCAAGATAATGAGCACCAGCGGTAGCAGGTGGGACCCCAGGGATAGAGGGGGAAGGGAAGTTGGGGCAGGGAGGCTGGTAAGACAAACAGTACCCTAAGCCAAAGGTACCGTGACAGTGTGCTCACCACGTGCCTCCTATTGTAATACAACTATGATACCTCCTCATGGGGGGGGTAGCATGAAGGGTGTGGTGGGGGGGGTTGGGGTAGGGGTAGGGGGAGAGTTGTCAGAAATGTGGTTGCAACACCAGTCACACTTTTTTTCCCCCTGTTCAACCATGGAGCACCTGTTCTGTGCCAGGCAAAGGAGACAGGGAAAACAAAATGAAGATGAAAGCAACAAATAAGTAAGCAGATGAAGTAATTTCAAGTTTTAATAATTGACAACGGAAACAAGCTGAAATCTGAAATGACAGCTAAGGTGGCAAGGAAAGGCTTCCCTGAGAAGATGGGGTTTAAGCCAGAACTGATATAAATACTGCAAAACCTCAGTTACAGTTCTATTTATTCTGTGATTGGTAAATAAAGCACTTTCCAGTCCGGTGGAAACTACCAAGAAATACGAGTTACTAGCCGTGTTCCCTGGAGCAGAGACACCTCTTCCTGCCCCTTTACTGTCAGCCCTTCCCTCCCCGTGACCTTTGGCCAGTGGGGGTGGGGCCAGGGTGGGACTTGGACATTTTGCAACAGTGAAATATTATCGACCCAAAAGGGCAAAGCTTGGGAATGCCCCCCAAAGTCCCCTGAGAGAACTTAGGAAAAGCTGTTCTCTGAGAGTGTGTGTGTGTGTGTGTGTGTGTGTGGGTGTGTGTGTGGGTGGGTGGGTGAGTGACTACTCAGTATCTATTAAGTAAGTATCAGTGTCTTTAGATGTCTCAGAGTGGGGTTTGACATTTAGTATACACAAATGTTAGTTTCCACATCTATTCTCTTCCCCTATTGCTGAGGGCAATCCAGTCACAGAAAGATGATCCTCCATCAATCTGCACCCTTCCCTTATCTTATGGGCACCCAGACTTCTCACGGAGAAGAGTCATGCTAGGTGTCCCTGGCCTGGGCCAGCCACTGCTCGAAAGTCACTGAAGGGGATGGGGCTTCCTGCCGGGAAGAACTGCTCTTGGACTCAGGTTTCTGTCCAGACCCTGACCTTCCTTACAGTGATGTAATGAGCCAATATTGGCACAATCCTGCGAGACATTGCATTCCCAGCAAGCTTAGCGGTGGGGGCAGTGCTGCTGCGGTCTCTATATAGGGTGTCCGGGTGCCCTGAGCTGTCCTGCAGCCTCTCCAGTTCAGCATGGCCAGAGCTCCAGGAATACAAGTTGCCCTAGGCCTGTGGGGCCTGTGCTGGTCTCTGGCTCTTGCCTACCCTCTCTCTCCGTGAGTAAAGCTGGGTGAGGGATGGAGGACTGGTCTGTACTAGAGTGGGGTATATCCAGTTATTGGTCTGGGGCAAGTCTGTGGTAAGGAGCTCTGGGCAAAGGCTTGGGCCCGGTGGACCAGGCTTTTATTTGTCTTCTAGGGCCGGTGCCCCTCAGAACCAAGCTGAAGGTGGGAATGGAACCGAGTTGACCCCAGATGTGATCGGTGAGGCCCTGACTCCCTGAATTTGTCTGTCCGGCTATGTTAGTGCATTTTGTCATCTGATGGGTCTTTGACTTTGTCACATCCACCTCCACCTCCAGAACGCTGTGCAGATAGCTGGAGCTTTGATGCTGCCACCCTGGATGACAAGGGGTCCATGCTGTTTTTTAAAGGTAGGAGGGACTGAGGTTAGTTGCATTTGGTCCCCCCATGAGTGGATACCCATGCGCAGGGGATCTTAGGAATCTCCAGAGGGTAGCCCCACAGCTTCTCTGTAACTTCTTCTGTTGGCCAAAGCTTGGGTAACTCAACAAGTGCATTTTTCAGGGGACTTTGTGTGGAAGAATCGCATGCACGTGTTGGCCAAGGAGCTAATCACAGACACCTGGAGGAATTTCACTGGCCCTGTGGATGCTGCATTCCGCCAGGGCTATGACAGAATCTTCCTGATCAAGGTACCGCTGGGCTGAGGGCAGAGCTGGGCCTAGAAGTGCAGACAGTAGAGACCCTCCCCCAGGAGGTTCTGGCATGAGTCCCTGACCAATAAGGACCAGGTTTCCTCCTCTTGTCCTTTCCTTTCCCCCACAGCTCAAGCTACAGGTGTGTTTGTGTGGCCCACCCAACACTCAGTGGCTAATTTTCTTTTCTAAGATGTATTTATTTTATGCATACAGAACTGGGGTTCAGGCCAGAGGTACAGGGGTGGTAAAAGGATTCACCAGGGAGCAGAACAGGCAGATTGACAAATACACTGGTGAGGGAAGCAGCAGGTGAGATGAGCGAGGTCTGCCATGTGTGTCAGCTCCCTGGCTGGGGATTGAACTTGTGCTGAAGTGGCTGTGGCCAGCTTCGTAGTGCTGTGCTTTGACCCATTGCACCACCAGGGAGGACCAATCAGTGGCTGTTTTTCAATCCTAGTCTTCATCCAGACAGCTCTGCTCTTCCCATGCTGTCAGTCACTCTCTCCTTCCTGGCCATTCCTTTCCTGGGCTCCCAGGTTCCTGCAGCAGACCATCTTTACGTGATGGCCAGGTGTTCACCTCACAGTGGTGCTGGGCAGAGGGGCCAGCGGAAGATGGAAAGCAGCCCGCATACTCGCTGAGCCGCCTGCCTGGCCCGGCTGTGTCTGTCAGGGGAAGGCACCTTCTAGCTTATGCTGTATGGTTGCATGGCCCTCTCTGCCAGCTTTGTTTTCCATCTGGCCTCTTTTTCTGCCTTTTGTCCTCAGCTAGCCCCTGAATGTTCCCTGGGGATTCACCCGAGCCCTTGTGTTTCCTTCCTGAATGACCTCAACTGCTGCTATGGCCCCGTGGGCCCTCATGCATCTGGGTCTCTCCTCACTACTACAGTCTTCTCTTTTCAATATCCGGGCAGACATCTCTGACTTAGAAGTTCTATAGGCACCTCAAATTCAATGTCTCCCCAAGTGAATTTAGAAACTTCCTTACAAACCTACCTTCCTCCTGTGCTCCCGTTTTGGTGAATAGCACCATGATGGGCCACCCACTGCAGCAGGCTCTGGTGCGTGGGAGTCTTGAGCTCCCTCTGTGGTGATCTTTTCAGGTTCATCCTCTTTCCTGCCTCATTCCCTGGGTCAGAGAGGTCTGTGAGCAGGCGCTGTACAAAGAGCTCCCTCTGCTGGTCGTACGCTCTCCACATTGTTCACCTAGACCTGAATGCATCCGACTCTGACATTCTCCAAAGCTTCTATCTACCGCCCTATATATATTCCAAGACCCGCCCTATATATATTCCAAGACATTTCGTGTGCTTCAGCCTTGGTGGCCGCATGGCAACAATTGTCAATTGTAGGATTTCTTTTTGCTTTTGTACAGTGAAATTGAAAGCAGAGGTAGAGTCTTGTCATCCTTTTATTCCCAGTGCTTCTCACATGCAGTTCAGCAACTGTTTCTGGAGTGAAGAAATGAATGAATGAATAAGTAAATGCATGGATGGATAGATGATGACAGGATGATTATTTATGAAGGCGTTTTACAAGACTGATGATGTGCAGATAAGTGTGCCGTGGGAGTGTCTGGTAGTATGTCCAGATTGTGTGCTAAGGTAACATTGATGGGATTTGCAGTCAAACCGAGGGTAAAGGGGATAAACAAGGGGAGAGCATGTTGTTGTTCACAGATGGATGGAGAGTGTATGGGACTGTGGGTGGATATTGTACAAGTGTAACAGAGTGAAGATCTTGTGTGTGAGCGCAGAGTGGCTGTATGTGGAGTACATCATTAAAAATCAAGTGCTATTGCTTGCAGGGAGATAAAGTCTGGGTGTACTCTCCTGAGAAGGAGGAGAAGGAGAAGGGGGAGAAGGAGAAAGGGGAGAAGGAGAAAGAGGAGAAGGGATATCCAAAGTTGCTCCAAGATGAGTTTCCTGGAATCCCGTTTCCAGTGGATGCAGCTGTGGAATGTCACCGTGGAGAATGCCCAGACGAGGGCATCCTCTTCTTCCGAGGTCAGTCCAGCTGGAATATATGAGTCTTGAGGAATGGGGGGGTTGGGAGTGATGGTGGTGGTGGAGCCAGTATCTGGTTTTCAAGGAGGGGAAGTAATCTAGACCAATTGTGGTCTAGAGCAGGGGCGGAAGTCATCCTGGAGAAGGAGACAGATGGAAGTGTCTCACTGTCCCCTGCAATACTTAGTCTCACATACTCTACACCAAGCTCCTACTGACACTAGGGCCTCAATTCTCACCATACCCTTATCTTGATACAAAGTTCCAGAAACTGTGCTGTACCCCGCACACCTAATTTGCTTCATGCTTCAGACTTCCTCTCTCTGGAGTTCCACCTTCTTCTCTTGCTGCCTTGTAACTCCCTGTTTCAGATTTCAGTGTGTGCCATCTCCTCTGGGAAGTTTTCCCTGGTTCTCCCTGCTACCTCTGATGAGCTGATCATGTGCATTTTACTTCATAATTTTACTGCAAGGTCACTCTCATCCATCTCTCCGCAGGGTGGTGGGCTCCACTGATCCACCTGCAGGCCCCTACAGGCACAAGGAAAGGTGGAGCCCGGCCTCACTGAATGCTTGTTGACTGCTTTGACAAAGGTAACCGCACGTGGTTCTGGGACACGGCCACCAGGACGAAAAAGGAACGCTTCTGGCCAGCCGTTGGGAACTGCACCTCTGCTCTGCGGTGGCTCAGCCGCTACTACTGCTTCCAGGGCAACCAATTCCTGCGCTTCAGCCCCGTCACGGGAGAGGTGCCTCCACAGTACCCGCGGGATGTCCGAGACTACTTCATGCTCTGTCCTGGCAGAGGTGAGAGAGCACCAGCCCTGGGGCCCACTGGAATCTGTCTGCTTGCCCTGAGTTTGCAGACCCCGTAGGCCCAGCCTCCCTCCCCCAGTTCTGTGGTAAAACACCCTGGCCTTTACCCTACCCTGTTCCCATTCTTGCCCACTGCCCTGAGGGAAAAAAAACCCACACCCACACCCTCAGCTGACTCTTCAACCTCCCGCCAGCCTCCGGGCCTCCGGCCTCCCTCTGTGCTCCCCCTTAGCCTTTTCTTCTCCAGGTCATGGGAGCGGTAGTGGCCGCAAGGATATGCGCTGCAGCCCAGATCTGGTCCTGTCTGCACTGCTGTCTGACAACCATGGCGCCACCTACGCCTTCAGCGGTGAGAGATGCCGGACTCCCCCACCTCTGTCCTCCACACTTTCCATCTCTTGCGTGCATTTCTCTCACCTCCCAGCCACATTCCCTTCATTTTCATGACCGCGCTCCTTATTATGTCCCTCGATCCCACCCTCAGCATGCCCCTTGCCTCTCTCCGCTCTGATGCATATTCTTCAGTGTTGTCTTTTATCACACAGGCCACTAGTTTCATCTGCCAGTCCACCCCCCAGTATCAGCAACTCCCATGGCTGGGTCTTCTCTGGACCTTTCTGAGTTCTTGTGACCCTTTATGTTCTTGCCCAATGTTCTGATGACTCCCTGCCTCTCCTTGCTCTCCGGGCCTCTCTATATAATTTTTCACGTCCCCTTTGCTCTTATGTGTCTTTCAGGCTCCCCCCTGAGCTTACTCTCAGTAGCTCCGTATTTCCCCAGTTGCCTGACTCCTATGTCCAGGCCTTGGGGCACAGCATCTCATGGAGATGAGATGCTCTCATTGCTGAGACCCAAGCAAAAAGTTTTGGGTCCTTTAGGCTTTTAGGAGGTAACTTCACTTGAGGAAGTTTCTCATCTGAGTGGCCAGTGCAGACAGTCCTCCAGAGGCCTGGGGTTTTAAGTGATGAAAGCCATCTGACCTCTCGAGATGCTCTGGAGTTCTGTGTCTCGCTCTGTGCTTGCATTCCAGGCTCCACGAGATGGAGTGAGCAACGCTATTAGATTTAGCCTAAGCTACATGAGTGATCAGACACCAGTGTAAAGGAGCAGTGAGGACCTAGAATAGTGAAAAATCCCTTTTAGCTCTTAACCCTTGGGCAACTATGATCAGATACTGGCTTCCCAGCTGTAATTAAACAGCTGGAGCAGTCACAGGAGCGTGAGTCCTCACATCAGGAATGCACACTGTGGTGAGAACATACAGCTGTGGTAAAATACATCCCTGTAGAGAAAACTCAGACTTATACTGAGAACATGTAACAGAGTGAGAACATGTAAGTATCAGAAAAACATGCAGCTGTGGTAAGAGTATGGGACCATTGGGAAGACACACAGCAAAGAGATATGAAGACAGACAGAATGACAGAGAGAAGTTAAGCTCTCTCTCCCGCAACCCACTGTCTCTCTGTCTGTCTGCTGTCCACCTGAGAAAAAAGGACTACACGGGCCACACAGAGATGTAGGTAGAACATCTAGCCCTGGAGATATCACAGAACTTCAAAGTCATGTGACCATGAAGAAAATATAGCTGAACTCCTAAATCAAAGTGTGAGATGTATTCCACAGCTGTTGAGAGAACACAGAGGATGAGAGAACACCATTATGTGGGGAAAAAAAAACCACAAAACCCCCAGCTGAGGTGAGAATGTACTGTGTTGGGAAAAACATCAGTGTGAGCCGCCTACTCGGCATAGGACAGGTCCTCTCCTCTCTGAAATCTTTCTCTCTCCCTGACTTGTGACCCATTCTTTTTGCTTGTGCACAGCTTTGATAGCACACATTCTGTCTCTCTGTTCTTGATCTGTCGGCCTCAGATTTAACTGGTAACTGCTTCAGTTTCTCTCTTTTTCCTAGTTGGATTTCTAGAGAGGGAACCGGGCTGGCCCAGCGCAGATTTTTATTCCAGAACATATTCAAGTGGTTGCATTAACTACTCATGTACTGGAGGCTCGTCGCTTACTTCCTTGGCTCTTCTGCAAAGAACAGCTTAGCTCTGATTCTCAAACTAGGGGCCATGCATAGGACAGTTTCAGTAGGGGTGGGAAGGAAATGGGTGTGGAGTTGCCATGACATACCCAGTAAACAACTTTAAAAAGAACCTGTGACTGCAAGGAAATCGCCACCTATTTATTCAACAGATGTTTATTGAGCACCCAGTAGGCACTGCATGTTGTCTAGGCACTGGGTATAGTGGTTGACTTGGCATGTGAGACACCTGCCCTCATGGTGTCTGCCAGAGCGAGAGAGGACAATGAGATAGGCAGAGAAGGAAAGAGGATACTTCCAGGTAGAATGAATGGCTGTGAGTGTTCTGAGAGCATCAGAATATTTCTCATTCTCAAGCACACTTGGAGCTCATGTGAACACATTTAAAAGTTGTTGAAGTTTTAAAATGTTACATATGTGATGAAAATAAGACAGGATAATAGAATGGAAATGAGCACAGTGAGGGGTACATTTTCTGAAAGATGGTTGTGAGCTGAGATTTCCATGAAAAGGAGGAATTAGCCACACAAAGCACTTAGTGGAAAACATTTTTAAGAAGGATAGCAAATATTGTGAGAGATCAGGAAAGAAGGTCAGTATGACTTGAGCACATTGAAGGAGCAGGGAAGTGTCTTGAAAAGAGGGAGGTGGGGGCCAGACTACAGAGGCCTGGTAAGGGTGTCCAACTGTGAAGAACCCAGGAGGAAGCCGTGAGCAGTGCTATGATAGGTTCTGACTTATTTTGTAAAGATCATCCCAGCTTCTAGAGAGCTCAGGTCATGGGGAAACAATCAAGTACACAGGGCTCCAGAGATGTCAAGATTAGAGTCAGTGACAGCTTGGACTAGGGTAACAGCAGCAGAAGGGATGAGGAAGCACATTTGGAGATTGAACCAACTTCATTAACCAGTGTATTGGGTATTGGTGGGAGAGGGAAAAGGAAAAAGAGAGGTTTTAAGAATGACTTAGCATTGGTGAACTAAGTAACTGGGTGGCTGGTGGTTTCTTTTTGTAAAATTGGGAAAAGACTAGGGGACTGGAGGGGCTATGTACATGAGTGTGTGTGTGAATGGGGTAGAGTTGACCCATTTAGTTTTTGGTGTTAGGTTAGGTTTTTGATGTCTGATGGGGATGTCAGGTAAGCAGTTGAGGTTGAGCCTGAAACTCAAAAGACGGGTCAGAGCTAAAAAGAACTGCTCAGTCATCACCATGTAGACAGTATCGAAAGCCTTAGACCATGTAAAACCACCAGGAAAGTGAGTATAGATGGAGAAGATGCTCAAACCAGGGGATTCCAATATTAGATATCAGACCAAAGAGAAGTGAAGTGAAGACTAAAAGAGGAAGTCTTAGAAGCCAAGATCCAAACAAGATACTTAAAGAGGGAGTCATGAGCAGTCTCATGCTGCTGAGAGTTAGAGCCAAAAGAGGACATGAGATCTGGCAAACGGGAGGGTAACGGTGACCTTAAAAGAACAACTTCAATGGAGGAAGAAAACAGAAGTATAAGGGAAATGGATTGAGGAAGAAAAGGTGAATGGGAACCAAGACAATTGTTTTAATAAGTCGTTATGAAAAAGGGAGAATAAAATTAGGGTGCTGACTGGGCAGCTCTTTCTCTCCTGCCACCTCTGCTGTAGATAATGCAGCCAGAACAAAACAGAAACTTTTATTTTTTAAAAAAGATTTATCGCCCCCCCCTCCCCGGCCCGGTGGTTCAGTGGGTTAAAGCACAGCACTGAGAATCTAAAGCCGCTTCCGCATGAGCTCGATTCCCGCCTGCCCGGAGGTGACCACATGGCAGGCAGACCTCTCCTGACCAGCCCGCTGCTAACCTCAGCAGTGCACTTCATCGATCTGCCTGTTCTGTTCCCCACTCTGTTTCTGGTGAAGCCTCTCACCGCCCCTGAGCCTCTGGCCTGTACCCCAGTTCTGTATGCACAAATAAATAAATCTTAAAAAAAATTTTTTTTTAAAAAAATTATCTATTTGTGCATAGAAGAACTGGGGTACAGGTCAGAGGTGGGGCGCAGAATAGGCAGATAGACCGAAATACACTGTTGAGGGGAGCAGTAGGTAGGACAGGAAAGGTCTGCTGTCCCATGTGGGTCACCTCCCTTGTCCGGATTGAACTCCTGCTGTAGTGGCTGCGGATATCTTCATAGTGCTGTGCTTTAACCGTTGTGCCACACCGGAGAGCCCGACTCTTCTCTTTTTATTGCTGGTCACTGCATTTCAGTATCTACATTGTCCCATGGACATCTGAGATGATAGGAGGCCCCTGCCATTGGCCTTACCTGGCTCCTTGGCCACTGTTCTCTATGCTTGTCTTTCTGTCAGGCCTCTACCAACTGTGGTTCTAACCAGGTCACAATGCCTGGTTTTTCTGAGCAAGTCTGGCTTAATCTCATCTTCTGTTAGGGCCTCTTCCTCCTTGGACTCTGGTTGCACACTCTCCACCCTCTCAGGACAGGACACACTCCTGCCTCTGTCACTAGCCCCTTCATTGCCCAGACTTTTACCACTATACTAGCGATCCCTCTTTCACCCACAGGGTCCCACTACTGGCGCTTGGACTCCAGTCGGGATGGATGGCATAGCTGGCCCATTGTCCATCACTGGACCCAGGGCCCTTCAGCAGTGGATGCTGCCTTTTCCTGGGAGGACAAACTCTATATGATCAAAGTAAGGCTTGGCAGGGAGACTCGAGGTGGGGACTGGGAGACCATCCAGCTCTGTGCTGATTAATGTTCTTTGTCTCCCAGGACACACAGGTCTACATCTTCTTGACAAAGGGGGGTTATCCCCTAGTAGATGGCTATCCAAAACGGCTGGAGAAGGAACTTGGGAGCCCTCCTGGGATCAGCCTTGCATCTGTAGATGCGGCCTTTGTCTGTCCTGGGTCTTCCCGGCTTCATATCGCAGCAGGTGAGGGGGTCCTGGGTGCTAAGAGGTGGCCTGTTTGGAGACCTATTCATGGCAATGATCCCCAGCAGGGCACAAGAAGGGGTAGGTCACGATCCCTGTGGTGCAGAGGCCATGTTATATCTGCTGCCTTCTTCCCAGGGCGGCAGCTGTGGTGGCTGGATCTGAAGTTGGGAGCTCAAGCCACGTGGACGGAGCTTCCTTGGCCTCATGAGAAAGTTGATGGGGCCCTGTGTGTGGACAAGCCCCTCGGCTCCAACTCATGTTCTGCCAGTGGCCCCAACTTGTACCTCATCCACGGCCCCAATTTGTACTGCTACAGTGACGTGGAGAAGCTGAGTGCAGCCAAAGTCCTCCCCCAGGCACAGAGAGTGGGGAGCCTCCTGGGCTGCAGGCACTGAGAGGTTCCTGGTGGACCCTGGCCCAGGCTCTTCTCACTGTTTTCTTTACAATAAAGCCAGAGTGCTGCTCTGCTTAAAGGAAGGGGCCCTGGCTGTGGAATGATCTCATGTCTTTCTTTGAATTGAAGAATTAGTAACATCTCTGTTGCAGCTTTGAAGTTCAAATGAGACTGTGGGAGGCGAGCAAGGGGAGGGCTGAAGGACAAACCTCATTTGTGGATAGATGATTCCTAAATCCAGATTATAAACTGGTTTCTTGCAGACTATAGACACATAGAAGGAAACAGGACCAAAAAGTAGTGAAAGGGATTATCCTGTTTACACAGCAAATACGAGGCAGGTCAGGTTCCTGACCACAGCTTGGCCCTAGGGCATCTGGTGGGGTGGGGGGGGTCAGCTGTGCACTGGTTTAGAGATGTCTCAGGGGGCCATTGGGATGCTCAAATCCCGAGTCCAGGTCATCCAGATAACACCATGTCAGAAGAGGAGGTCTAACAAGTGGAAAGCTGTAAAGGTGGGAAAGCAGAAACATGGCCTCTATCAGAGGCAGACTGGGTGAGGGGAGAAGGAATTATCCAGACTGGCCCTTATGAGGTCCACTTGCCGAACACACCCCTCCCTTGGGGGGAGGGGTGTCTTCTGGTTCCTGTCAGTCCCCTGGGTATCTGTATGTTCGCACAGTGAATGTTACCTCGGTTGAGACTACAATGCTTGGCTCTTTTCTGGTCGTACACTGACCAAGGGTTAAGTTCTACACTTTCTGATGCCTATTTGACTCGGGATTGGGCTGGGCTACAGGTGAGCTGCTATTCTTCCTCTACCATTCCAACCCAGCTGAAGTCGAAGTTTTGTTTATTATTTTGGGGCACAAAAATTAGCCTCAGATTTAGAAGGGACACTCCCTCCGAGCTTCCATGCCCTTGCCTCAATAACGTCTTCTGTGAAATGGGGCTGATATTGCCTATTTCCTAGTGACAATGAATATGAAGTCAAACTCACCACTGGATAGACTCAGCAAGGAGCCCTAGAAATAGACTCAGACCATGGCCCATGGCCTCACCTGCACCTGCTTCTCCTAACCTGACAGCCCCTTGCTTTGTGATGGTTAGAACAGATGACTGACAAACTCTGACTGCACAAGGGCTTTGCAATGGGAGACCAGGATAAATAGTGGTTCTTGATGGGTTTTAGGCCCTATTAGTTCAGAACTAATCATCCGAATTTCTTCATCAGCTTAGATGGCTGGGAGCAGACGCAGGGGTTGAATCTGGGCCAGTTAGATAGGGTTCACCCAGGATGTGAGGGTGGATGGGGCTAAGAATAGAGCTTAGAGGCCAGCACCAGGCCTGTGGGCTCCCACCCCAAGGAATATCTTGAGCTTTCCTTTTCGTTGCTGTTGATATCTAAGATGGTTTGCCCAAGGAAGACTACAGCCCCTCCTTCAACTTGAGGGGTGAGGACAAAGCCAGAATTCAAGCCTGGAACTTACTCATCCCACATTCTACAGCTGGATCACCATTCCAGGGAGCTTAAAGGTGCTGAAACAGCTATCCAGCAAATCTGGCACTCAAGGTTCACTTCCTCCTTTTGGTTAAAGGGGAGTACTAATTCTTTTCTTTTTTCTTTCTTTCCACCTGTTCCATTACAAAAAGCCTCTAGTTTGTCTCCAAAGAACTTCCAGAAAAGGTGCCACTCATGCTTTTCCTATCCACTCATTTAGTACCTCCTACAGGTAGAGCACAGTGTCACACAATGGGCTAAAAAGACTAATCAGATGGCTCCTAACCCCAAGAATCTCCCCTCTATCACAGTCAGGAGGAGCCCACAGACAAGGGCTTTGCTAGAGTTGAGCAGTCAGGTGAAACACATAAACAGGAAGACTATCTTTACAGAGGAGAGTGGAACCAGCAATACCTGGGATGGAGGAGTAGAGAGTGCTCATAAACAGTACAACACTTAAGCTGAGTTTTAAAAGACCAGTAGGATTTCTTTAGCAGATAGGCATTTGCTACCTACTGTGTACCCCAATGCCAGGGAGCAGCATGGGCAGAGGAAGAAACAGGGGCAAAGGACAGCAGGGAGAAGAGCCCAGAGGTGGGCAAGGCAGCTGCTCAGCACACTGAAGCATGAGTGTGAGAGAGGGGCCAGTGGGAAATGAGGTGGGAGGAGGAGGTAGGGGCTTATTGGCTCACAGGGCACCTCCATGTCAGGCTAGGGTTTTTTTTTTTCCTGATCTTTGGAGCTACAGAGGCTGACTGAGAGGTTTAGACAAGATAGTCAAGTGATAAATTTATATTTTAGAAATATAAATTTCTACTACTGGGTGATAGACCTCAGTGGGCATGAACAGCCCCTGAGGAGGTGGGTGCTGTGGTGGAAGGTAGTGCAGGCCAGGATCCTGGGTGGTAAAGAAGATAAAGAGAAGTAGGCAGATGGAAAAATAGAAGATAGTCTTTGGGGCTGATAGGTGGCCCAGGAAGATGTGAGAGAGGTGGGAATACCACCTCCAAACTGCTTGATGGCTCCTCTTCCCTACTCATTATTTTGCCTCTTCCCAAACTTTCCACAATGCCCTCTCAATTCATACTCTTGTTTATGAGCTTTTTTCTCTTTACCTCTATCTCTAATTGAGACCAAGCTTTGCCCAGAACCCTTCTTCCTTTCCCGGTAGCAGCCCAAATGAATGGAAAGCAGAATCATCGCTAGCATGACTCCATAATACTGGTGCTATTACTCTTTCTCTTTCTATTCATTCAATTCCTCCTCCTTTGGCAACATGCAAGCGCATCATACCAGCTTATGGTAATCAACCACCAGCCTCTGATGATATCCTCCCAAATGCCCAAGTGACCATGTCACCTGGCCAAGCTCTGCCCTGTTCATCATTCACAATTGCTCCACCTGTGAATTAATCTAAAATTCTAACACCTCACTTGTGACCACTTCCTCCAATCCATTTCTTTCTGCCTCATCATAATTGCATTCTCACTCTCCTCCTTTTTGACCTCATAGAGATGCTTGATCCCTTTATTATCTGCGAATCTTCCATTCTCTAGGCCATTTTTTTCCTAACCAAACTGAAATTATGATTGACCATCTGAACTGAACTTTTCGCACAACATTTTTCTTTCTCTGCCTCCTTTAATGTCAATTTAATGTAGTCATATAAAAGAAAAAGACAACAAAAACCAAGATATGTCTGAATTCCAGACCCAACTAGGTCACTGGCTAATTCTATACATCTGAACATCTTATTCTCTCTGGGTCTTGTATGTACGTGCACCTGTGTAAGCAAAATAGGAATGGTTATAGTATCACTCATTGTTCATGAAAGTACAGAAACCACTCTACATAGTCTAGGTAGAAAAATATTTAATATAAGGAACTTGTTACAAATGGTGGAGGAGGGAGAAGCTTAAGAGTGAAAGCAGGGTTGCCTAGAAGCTACTGTTAATCTTGGTTTAGAGGAGCATAAGTGAGAACAGGTATTGCTCAACAATCAAGGAAACCACAAATTTGTACTGACTGCTGATGTTAATCTCCATAAAAATGAAGTCTGTGAGCAGGTGTTTCTGAAATTGCCTCCTTGTTTGTCTGCATGTGCCAGAGGCACTGCCAGATGCAGAAGGAGTTCTCCCTTCCTCCCCCCTGCAGACCTCAAGTGAGGGGTCCCACTGGCAGGAACTAACTAGAAGTGAAAAGGGAATTGAGAAATGTGTTTTTCAGATTTCCAGTCCTGTTGGTACAGGAGAAATTATACAAGATTGGATGTGGGCTCTTCTGCCACATACATTCATCATAACTCTTGATTGCAAGTGATAAAACCAACTCAAAGTAGTATGAGTGAAAGGAGATCTATTGACTCATGTGACTTCAGGCAATGGTAAATAGAGATTACACATGGAGATTATCAGGTCTCGATCTCTCTCGACATCCCTTAGCTCATTTTTCTTTGAGTTGGCTCCATTGTTAGGCAGGCTTTAACCTTCCTAGTGTATGTCCTCCCAGGCTACATTCTAGCAGAACATTCAATAATTGTAGGAAAAATCCTGGATCTGATTTTCACTATTCAGAATTTAGTTGCATGCCATTTCTGAATTGATCACTTTGATGCTGATGGGTCAATCCTGGGTTAGCAACAATGAAGGACTTAAGGGACTGAGCTTATTCCCATCTGAACCACATCAAAGTAGAGAGAGGAGGGGATGAGTCTTCAAAGGAAACTGATGTGCTGTTACCTATAAAAGGAGAATAGACACTGGGCAGATAACAAAATAGTAACAATTATAAGTTTTATCTTGCTCTCCACTTAGTCCTCCATTTCCTCAGTTTAAAGACGTTGGAAATATTGATATCACTTGTCATGAAATAACCGAACATCTCGCCTGCTCCCACCATATTAATTACCCCACCTATACCTTCAGGTTCATCCTACCCCTTCCACAGACTCCCCTATATTTGCCCACTATTCCAATGCCTCTCATCACTACCAAGATCTTGCTCCATCTTTTATTTTCTTTTTCATTATTTTCAAATCCTTTCACTTGACTGGTGTTTATATCTATAGTTATCCATTTTGTGTTTATATCCATGGGTAAGTCTCTACCTTAAAAAAAAAAAACAAAAACAGAATCTCTAACTTCATATAAATTTCCAACTACTGACTATTCCTTCTTCAAAATTTTTTTTAAAAAAGATTTATTTATTTATGCTGACAGAACTGGGGTACAGGTCAAGGAGCAGGGGTGGTGAGAGAATTCACCAGGGACAGAGTGGGGAGCAGGGAGCAGAATAGGCAGATTGACAAAGTACACTGCTGAGGGGAGCAGCGAGCAAGACAGGAGAGGTCTGTTGCACCATGTGGGTCACTGCTGCGACCGTGGATAAAACTTGCACTGAAGTAGCTGTGGCTAGCTTGCAGTGCTGTGCTTTAACCCACTGTGCCACCAGGGAGGGTTCCTTCTTTGAAAAATTTTAAAAGGATTCTAAATGTTATTTTACTTCTGGCTTTTGCATTTGCTCAATTCATTGCACTGTGGCTGCTGCCCCTATTTTCTGCTTAAATGCATCATATTATGGGGTCCATGACCTCCATGACTCCAGATTCAAAGGTAGTTTTTCTTTCCTTGACATTATTGGAAATCTTTGCTACACTTGATGCTGTTGACCACTCCTTCCTCCTTGAAATTCTTTCCTCTTTTGGATTTCTTCCATGACATTACCGTCTCCTGATTCTTCTCTTACTCTTCTGTTTCTTCTCGGCTTTCTTCTTGACCTTCTTTTCCTCTATTGGCTTTTCAAATGCTAGCAGTCTCAGAGTTCAGCCTCAGTCCTTTTTCTTTTTACCTTATGCACTCTTCTTGGGAATTTGTTAGAATAGTCCTCTTGGAGGATGAGTTGAGGAAGCCCTTGCCAGACCTAGCATCTGACTGTGGAGTCCACGCCATGTAATATGTGGGATTATTTTACTCCATCCAGAAGAGAGTTTATCGAACCAACTATAAGAAAAATAACAATATGAAAGCAATGCTTCTATGTAGTGATGGAAAAAGCTGTCTTTACTGCTAATGAGGATGAAAACTTTATTCTTTCATGAAGGCGACTTGGGTACCAATTGCCTGCTACTGCTAACTGACTGGTCAGTTAAGCAAAATCACATAAAGCCAGTTCTCTTAGTGAGTGACTCTGGATGGATTTACTTCTAAGTTAATTTTTTCCTCACTCCAATTTAATAATTTTAAAAGGCTCCTGCTGCAGAGGAATTGACCTTACCTCCACATTGGTCAGACTTCAATGTAGCATTTGAGGTGGTTCATGGGCTATTGGTTCTTCTTGGGCCATAGAGAGCATCAAAGGGGAAAAGATACAGTACAGAAAGGATGGCTGATGAGCTCAGGTTGAATCCCGATTGAACAATAGGCTTTGTAGACCTATAAGACAGGCATTCAGAAGATTGTGCATGGGTCAGACTGTACTGTGTAAGAACTGCACACTTTCATTTTGCCACCTGGACTCTTATCTTCCCACTCTCAATATCCCATCTGAGGACCTCTTATACCTGAAGAGATGTCCTTATTACAGCCATTATGCTGAATGGACTTGAGATGGCATGCATTCTGGTTTGCTATCTGTAAACAGATGATATGTCTGAATTTTTTCATTTGCTCAAGCATAAATAAGAAGTCACCCGATTCTCCACATTTTCATCCTCAAATATTCAATTGTAAATTTCTGTGACTACTCCTAACTGAATATTTATTAAACAATGCTGTTTTTCTTCATCCCTGCTCTCCCATTATAGTCAAGTCCCACCTAGATTCCATTCATTGTTTCCTAACTGGTCTCCACACTTCTTATTTTGCTCTCCTTTATGTCATCTCCACTTAGCAGCTGGAAGTGATTTCCTAAAATGCAAGAGTAAGCACACTTCAAATCCTTCATGACTTTCCACTACCCTTAAAGTCCAGACCCTTTAGCCTAACACACAAGACTGTCCTTGATTTGGAACATACTAAACTCTCCAGCTTATTTTTGCCATTCTTCCCCACTATCACACCAGTACTGGTCTTCTTATATTTCTCCTTTGACTCATTCTCTTCTGGCTGACCTCTATTTCTTTCATCCCTTTCCCTCACATAAGACTCATTTCCTTATTGAAAGGCTTCTCAAACCTCCCCCAGAGCAAATTTAGTCCACTCACATAGTTTCCTGTATATCTTCCAGATACTCATCAACTTTCTGATCGTGTTTAATCTTTCTTTCCTGTTATTCAAGCTTTGTGAGGGCAGAGACCACATCTCCTTTCTTTATGTGTTCTAGCACCAAGGACAGTGCCTCACATGCTAATTTGTGGAAAGAGAATGAATGAATGAGACCCCTTTTCTTATTCTAGGTAATTTATACTCATTTTCCAAAGAATGAGGTCAGTTGTCTGCAGGTGGGTTACAGTCAAACATGATTCATCTTTGCATCCATTGGACCTAGTTTGAGACCTGATATATGTTTCACATATCACAGAGATTTGTGATTCTAATGAGCACTTGGCTGGGAGTTAAGTGTTGAAACGGAGTGATGAGTATATGAGATTTTCTTATATCTCGTCTCCTTTTGAAATGTTCCATAATAAAAAGCTAACAGAATTTTATTCGCCTTACATCAAGAGAAGGTAAGGTTGGAGATGATCTTGAACCTTCTAGTTCATGCAAGCCAGCAGGTAGTGGTGCATTCACTGGTACAGATGGAGCTGCATCTTGTGTGTGTGTGTGTGTGTATGTGTGTGTGTGTGTTGGGGAGGATTATGTCTCACCCCAGTGAAACTACTTAAAATGCCAATAAAGAGATCAAATAATGAATTTATGTTTGGATACCTTTAGATTAGGTACTTTGAGGGCACTGTCAGTCAGTTGTTCAAATATATTAGCAGGATTAATAAATTATAATCTCTGTCTTAGAGGAATGAACCATGAGAGGGTTTCTAGATGGAAACACTTCCCCTCATTGTCCTTGATGGCCGCTGGGTCACTGATCTGTCCACTGGGAGCTACTCTGCCACCCGGGGAGTCTGCAGTAATATTGCACCCATCACCCCCTCCTTCACACTTATCCCATTTCTCCCCTTCTTTCTTCCCCCCTTGAACCTCGATGGGGGAGTAATTTTTTCTTGTCATTAGTGAGGGCTTGGTGTCTCAACTTAATGTTCAACACCAGAGGAAGGGGTGTTCAGAGACATCTGGGTTCCAGTCTGATTTCATCACTTGTGACTGCAGGCTGGTGGCTTCATCTTTCTGAATCTCAGCAGCTGCCTTTGAAAACTGAGGATAAGAGTGGCGACTTCACAGGGCTGATGTGAAGATGAATACGTATAAAGGGTTTAACACGGAGCCTGGCACAGTGTAAGCGGTCAATAAATACGCGCTATTATTATCCCCTACGCCGCCGTGTCCTCATTGCCTCGACACCAGGACGTCAGGGAGGGTTGCCGCAAGAGCGGAGCAGCTCCCCGCCCGGCCCCTCCCCGCGCGGCCGCGGCCCCCGCGCGGCCACAGTCGCTCTGGCTCCCCCCTCGTCCGCGCGTCGCCCCTGGCGGGTGCGGGGCAAGGGCTCAGCTGGGTGAGTCTGCGGCCTCGTCGTGGGGGTGGTGGTGGTGGGACGGGCCTGGGCAGGGGTCGGCGGGGGCTGGATCTGAGCTCTGGGACCCAGAAAAACGGGTGGAGGGACGTCAGCTGGCGAGACGGTTTGGTCCGTGGGGCTCCCCAAGACCGACGTTCGGCGGGGTGCGGCCCTCGGGCCAGTTGCGGCAAGGGCCGCCCCCAGGGGCTCGCGCGCCCGTGCCCGCGTCCGGCCCAAGATGGCGCCCCGCCCCCGCCCCCCGCGCGCGCCTCCGCCGCTCGGGGCGCGGCCCCGCGCCCGCGCGCTCCTGGGCGGGGGATGTTGTGATGGAGAAGCCGCCGCGGAACCCGAGCCCCGCAGCCTGAGCTACCTCCGCCACCTGGGCCTGGGGCCTCCCCGCGCAGGTAGGAGCTGCCCCTGCCCGGAATCAGCCCCGGCGACCCGATCCTGACTCCCAGCGAGAGTGGACCCCGAAGCCCCTTCCCCGCGGTGGACGGGTCCCCCGGCCAGGCCCCAGCCCCACGGGCGGCCCTCTCGCAGTGCGCGTTCTGACCGTCCCCCTGGCCTCGCCCGGTAGGCGCCATCTCGGTCCTCACTTAGCCCCCTCCCGGAATCTTACCTCCTGAGCCTCGGAGTGAATAGCGGGCAGGTAGAGGGGACGCGGAGCCTGGGGTGGTGGGGGATGGGGAATGGGGGAGGGGTGGTCAAGCGCCGGGAAGGGGATGAGGAGTGAGATTGGCTGAGCGGCAGCTCGGATTCCTGCGGGGTCCCAGGCCTGGGATCTGTCAAGCTGCAGTCTGTTGCCCTCAGCGACCGAGGGGTGTGCCTTGGGGCCGCCCGTGTTCCCAGCTCAGCCTGGAGGCCTAATACTCACAGGAGCAGTGTTCCTAGCGCCAAATCAGAGGTTATTCCGAATCTTTGGAACGTGCCTGTGTATTTGCTGGAATTCTGAGCCTCTTCCTCTTAGCCCCAGCTCTTCCCTCTCATCAAAGTCAAAACATCATCTACAATTGCAGTCATTTCCTCGCTTGCCATTCATTCTTAAAACTACTCCACTCCGTCTGCTCCCCTGACACCAACTGAAGCTGCTCAAGCCAAGGTCACCAGAGACCTCCTGGCGGCCAGCAGACACTCTCCCGGTATCCCCTGGTACCTTGTTCAGTGGCTTGTGTCAACTCTTTCTCCTTGAAACATTTTCCTGTTTGTCGCCTATGGCATTGTCTCCTTCTTTCATTCTCATTTGCTGCCTCCTCCTGCCTTTAGATTTTGGGGAGGATCTTGATTTTATCCTAAATTGTCTACTCTCGTTCTACACTTTCTCCTTGGGCGTTTTATTTATTACCAAGACTTCACATTTCATATGCTGGCGATTGTCAAATGTATGTCTGGCCCCTACCGCTTTCCTGAACTCCAGATTCAGAACTCAAGTCCAACAGGAATTGCAGGCTTGCAGGTCTCAAGCTGAATTGTCCTCCCTCTGTTCCCACTCTACCTCACTGCTAAATCTCATTTGTCCCCAAGGAGCTGACAATCTAGGAGGGAAATAGAATAAGAGTAAGATGACAAATATGATTTGTAATTTTATCACGAAGCAAAGGTGTTTGATACCTTGAGAACATTCAACAGTACAAGCTGAAGTGAGCTGGGGTATAGGGAGAGAGGGTCCAGGAAGGCTTCTCTGAGAGCATGAAATTAGAACTAAGATGCAAAGGATGAGTTGTTGTTAGGCTGAGAGAGTAGGGGAGGAAGGTTCCAGGAGACGGGAAGTCATACGCAAACACCTTCTGGAGGAAGAGAATGTGATGTCTTCGAAGAATCAAGAGAAGACCAGTGAGGCTAGAGAGCAGAGTGCCAAAGCTGAAGAGGAAGCTGAGGTCAGACTGAGCAGGAAAGCTTAGACCACATTAAGAATTTTGATCTTAAGATCTTGTCTTGATGTAGATTGTTGAAGGTAGTGAATGCGGAGAGTAACGCAGTCCAGATGTTTTTCTTGAAAAGTGTGATTATCTGAGGATGGACTGAATATGGGGAATGAGAGAGAGTGCAGTGTCACGAATGGTAAATAGAAAATCTATGACCACAAGATGGGTGGTCATAGTCCTTTAGCCAGGATCTTCAGAGAAGCCCAGCCAGGGTGTGGGGGAGAGAAACGTGGTAACGTATTAGTTTGAGGAGTCTTTGAGTTGTTGAGTGAAAGGCGAATGTACATGCCTGGAGCTTAGCTGAGGGGTCTGAAATGGAGAAGTCAATTTGGAAATCATCAGTGTGTTGGTAATAACTGGAGTTCCAGTCATGACTGAACGTTCAATTCAAGCTCTCTAGGATGGCAGGTGTGGAGAAAGAAGAGAGTATACGCCAAGCCAGGAAAAGCTGAAGCCATGGCTGGCCAGAAGATGAACCAGTAAAGGAGTCTAAAAAGCCACAAGCAGTAACGGGAGGATAGGAAGAAAACCCAGATACGAAGCAAGGGGACACTACGGATGAAAGTTGGATGAGAGGTCCTTGGAGTCAGATGCAGCTGAGAGGACAACCAGGTGTCTGATGGATGAAATGACTTAGGGGTCATGTTGATCTTGGTAGGAGCTGTGACTGAGGTGTATCGGGAGTGGAAGCAGGACTGGGAGGGAGTGAGGAATGGCAGCCATGAGAGGCGAGCTCCTGGCATCAGTGGGGAGAGGCACCGCTTTCAAGAAATTGGCTGGTGCGGGACAGACAAGAAAGCAGCAAGGATGCTGGATGAGTGTTGGGTCAAGAAAGATTCTGCTTTTAAGCTGGGAGATAATCGGTCCCATTTAGAAGAAGAGTTTGATTACATAGAGGAGAAAATGGAGAAATAGTGGTTTACAAGGCCTGGAAAGACATGAGAGGAAGTGCCCACCTGGCAGCCGTTGATTTTAAGCAGAAGTTAGGTACTGAATCAGTGATGTTATGTGTTGGAGGATGTTCCCCAACCTCTGGGGAGCATTTCCCATGTGAGTGAGGAGTGGGGGATGATCCTCGAGAGGCAGGAGTGGTGAAGGGGGTGGTCCCACTACAGCTGTAGTCTTCCTCAGCTTGAAAGTTACCTCCTAGGGCAGGTCTTTGTTGATGTCTAGGCTGGAGTAAGCCTCAGGCTCCTGTGGTTTTCTGTTCTTCCCTCCTCATGATACTCAGTCACTCAGTGAACCAACAGGATACTCTCCCTGTATACTGATATTTGCTGCAGTGTAGTGAGTTGGTCAATGACTGTTTTACCCGTAGACTTGGCTCCACTGGGGAAGAGCCTTCTCTTCACTATTTGTCACTGTCTTCCATGCCTAGCATGGTGCCTCACAGATAGTTGGTAGTCAGGTTAGAAAACCCTTGACCTTGAGCAGAACTCACCCCACCCCTGTGGTCTGATAAATCTTCCTCCAGGCTTGGTGGCTGTTGTTTCAGTTGGCGCTCCAAGGCTACCAGCCAGTTCCCTACCTTGAATCAGAATCTGTTCTGCTCCTTTGAGAGGCTTTAGGTCTTGATACCCCCAATTAGAGGAGAGATGTTGGGTCATACACTTTTTGGAGATACTTGGCACCCTGCGCTGCTGCTGCTCATGCTCTGGCTTCAGCACTCATAAGAGAACACGCTTTCTGGCCTCACTGGGACAGAAGAAGGGACGGTTAGGGTAGCCTTGAATTGGGCCCGACTCTCGCCGTGTCAGCCTCACAGAGGCTGTGCTGTTCCTGGGGCACGTTTCCAAGTGCCAAGGAGGTCAGTCCAGTCCTAACTGCTGAGAACCTGGCTCCCCAGTGCTTGAGAGAGGGGATCATTGTCCTCTGCCCCTGAGCTTTGCAGAGATCCGGGGCCTTCTGCCTCCAGGTACTCATGGAGATGCCAGTGCTGACCAGCTTTCCAGCCAGGATGTGAGCTTAAGCTAATTTACCCCTTCCCTTTTCCTTAGCGTTGAGCCCTCACCAACCTCTGCCCTAGCTTACTTCCGTTCAGGGAGCCCTCATCATTCTCCAGCATCCTCTCTAATACTCCTGTTGCCCATCCCAGCTTGTGGGGCCACATCAGCCTTTCTTAGTATCTTCTCCCAGCTAGTTCCAAGCCACCTCGCTCCTCTCACCCTGTCTCTGTGTCCTCCAGCCTTCCCTCCTTCCTTCCACATGGAGGCTCACTCTGCGGCAGATCTTAGCACCCGCTCTCCTTGGTAGCGGGACTGCAAGTGGAATGGGGCCTGGTCTCAAGTGTTCTGATAAAGTGGTACTGTGAGAGATGTGGGAGGGGACGGTCACTTGGAGATGGGGAGGGAGGACTGGGTGGGAAAGACTCAATGCTTAGGAGCTGTGACCACTGAGCTACGTTTTTAAATGTGAGCAGAGGTTCTCACAAGAGGTGACAGATTCTAAGATGAGCGAGCAGTATAAATAGGGAGCCAGGGCTGGTGGTGTATAACACGTTTTAGAATCTACTTTGTGAATTGTGTCTGGTAAGGTATGAAGGGAGACTGCGAGGAGGAGGTGCGATAGGTCATAGGGATTGGCTCTGGTGGCACTTGGGCTTCCTGCTAGTGAGTACAGACATTATCCCAAAGACAGCAGAGAGCTTTCTAATTTTTCAAACTGGGGAGTGACACAATCTGGTTTCCATTTTTGGAAGATCGCTGTGGTTCTGGGGAGAGGCGGAGCCATCTATTTTTTCTCATTTATTCCAGTGACCATAGGTTTCCTTATTGTCTAGGTGGAGCAAAACTAAGCAGACCAACACTTACACATGGGGCAGACACCCGGCCAGGAACCTTTTATTTGTTCCATAGCTACAGGCATTGTGTTGTGTTGGGGTCTGAGGAGCTGCAGGATGCAGAGGGTGAGCTGTGGCCTGCTCAGGGGCAAGCAGTGCCTCTGAGTTTGGCAGAGCCTTGCTCGAGGAGCCTAAAATACCTAATCTGAGCACTAGCCTGAGGACGCAGAGAGAACTGGGCCAGTGACCACGGGTTAGGGAAAGAACTCATCAGTGGGCAACAGGGAGAGGGAGAACTCTCAGGTGAGAGGCAGAAAAAATGGTAGACGGGAACCAGAGAGAAAGGTGTGCCTTGCAGGTATGGACAGGCAGCTGGGCAAGCTGTGTCCTGGGGAGAGGCCAAAAGGAAGAGAGAACTTGGAGGGTGGGGCTCAGTGAAGGGGCAGTGAGTGCTGGGGCTGAGCTGTCTGGGAGGGTCAGAGTGGGAGAGAACTGGCGGTGGCTGGTCAGGGAGAATGAACAGTGAATGGGAGGAGGGTTCAGGGTGCAAGCCCTTCCTTAGGGTAGTCCCGGGAAGGGCAGAGGTAGAGCACTGGGATGTGAGAGGGGGCAGGGAAGAGGGGTGGGCCCTTGGGGAGGGTCACGGAGGCAATGGGGCTTGTGGAGAGGTGGTCTAGGAAGGGCTTGTGAGGAGGGATGGGGGACTCTGAGGGGTAGGGTTGGCAGTGAGCTGTCATGGTGGAACTGGAGATCCCCTCATCACCTGAAGGGTGGGTGTGTTTTGTGGGGTACCATGAGCAACCATTAGGACACAGCAAAGTGTGCTGTCTGAAACTGAGGAGATGCTAAAATGGCCCTGGAAGAGCTGGGGCGGGGAGGCCTCCATTAATTCAAAAAGCACTTGCTGAGTTCCTGTTCTGTGCCAGGATGGTACTGCTCTAGGCATACTGCATTGGGGAAAAAAGACAGCCTCCCCACTGCCATGGAGCTGAAATTGCACTTTTGAGGAGACATCCATTAAACAAAGTGAATAATGACAGCTTGTCAGGTGGTGCTTGGTGATGACCGACGGGTCTGGTGGTCCACAGTGTTACAAGGGTATGCAGTGAAAGGCCTCAATGAGAAGGGGCCTGAGGGGCCAGACCACAGGCTTCTGCAATGGCCCTGGTCTGGGGGCATTGGAGTTGCTGCCAGAGATACTTTATAAAAGCAGTCACCAAAACGTAGGTTCAGCAGGCCAAAGAGCCTCGATAGGAGCTGAAGACCCTTCCTTTGTGACCTGCCTTCCTAGGGCCCTGGCCTAAGGCTGGTCTGCTCTGCTCGCCTCACTCCTAGTGTGGGGTGGCTTGGAGAGTGGTAGAGACTACTGATTTGCAATGATGGTGCCGCAGCCTGGTTGTGCACTGTGGCGGGGCTTTGGTTAGCACGTGGCAGGAGGGAGGAGCAGGCCGTGTCCGGCACCCAGAGCACATGAGCCAGTCCCACGCTGCTGTGTCCTGGCACAGTGAGCAGCAGTCGGATGAGCGGGGGTTGGGGAGGCACAGGGAGCCATTGTGTGGAGGCTCTGCAGTTGGCAGTGAGGGCAAGGCAGTGGCCAGCTGTGCTGTCCAGAAAGCTTGGGCCTGGGGAATTTGGGGATGGGTGGGCTTCAGGCCTGGCCCTGGTCTTTCGGGGGTGGTGACTGAGGGGGTGACAGTGATGGGGGACAGGAGTTAAGCCTAATCATTTATGTGGGGAAGCAGCTCAGAGGACATGGAGCAACGTGCGCCAGCCAGCTGAGTGTAGGGAGACGAGTAGGGACAGGACACAGCCTGAGACAGAAGTAGGGGTGCTGCTATCCTCACCTGGCAGCTCAACTTGGTCTCCCCTTCCCGCCCCACAGGATCTACCAAGGCCATGTCTGTTCCATCGTCACTGAGCCAGTCGGTCATTAACGCCAACAGCCACGGAGGTCCCTCGCTGAGCCTTCCCCTGCCCTTGCACGCTGCTCACAACCAGCTGCTGAACGCCAAGCTGCAGGCCACAGCTGTGGGGCCCAAGGACCTGCGCAGTGCCATGGGGGAGGGTGGTGGGCCTGAGCCAGGCCCCGCCAATGCCAAGTGGCTCAAGGAGGGCCAGAACCAGCTCCGGCGGGCTGCCACCGCCCACCGTGATCAGAACCGCAATGTGACCTTGACCTTGGCAGAAGAGGCCAGTCAGGAGCCTGAGATGGCACCCTTGGGCCCGAAAGGCCTGATGCACCTGTACTCTGAGCTGGAGCTCTCTGCTCACAATGCCGCCAACCGAGGGCTCCGAGGACCGGGCCTGATCATCAGCACCCAGGAACAGGGGCCGGATGAGGGAGAGGAGAAGGCAGCAGGGGAGGCCGAGGAAGATGATGATGAGGATGAGGAGGAGGAGGAAGAGGAGGAGGAGGAGGACTTGTCTTCTCCCCCAGGACTGCCGGAGCCCCTGGAGAGTTCGGAGGTGCCCCCTGGGCCCCAGGCCCTTGCAGATGGCCCCCGGGATCACAGCAAGAGCGCCAGCCTCCTGTTTGGCATGCGGAACAGTGCAGCCAGTGATGAGGACTCAAGCTGGGCCACCTTGTCTCAGGGTAGCCCCTCCTATGGCTCCCCAGAGGACACAGGTACCTTGTGGAGCTTAACGTGTGGGGGGTGGGAGGGCAGGGGGAGAGGTCATCCTCTGTGTACAGAGGCCAGGGCATGAGTCAGGAGGTCATGTCCTCAGTCCTCGGCAGGCCCTGCTCAGGCTGCCTAAGGAAACCGTTCCCATGTTCAGAGGGTGCGGGAACAAGCTGATGGACCATCTGTCATGCTCACCCTGCTGGACAGTGGACACGTCTGTTTATGGAGCATTGAGCAGGTCTGGCCCCGGGCTCGACAGTGTTTTATTTAATCCTCACAGTAATGCTGTGAGCTTGATACTGTGTCCTGTTACAGATGACAAAAAAGAGGCCTGAAGAGGATTAGTAGCTTTCTGAAAGTCACAGACCGTCTGAGGTTACAGTAGAGCTGATATCTAAACTGGGCCTGAGTCCGTTCCTGAGCTCTTGGCCCGGTTACTGTGCCACTGATGCCCAGCATGATGCACCGAGGTGCGCTTGGGCCAGGTTTTAACAGGCCAAGCCTGGGGGGAGCAGCAGTGCACCCCCACGGAGGTCTGTTTGGAAAGTGTTGCTGTGTGCTGAGTACCACAGTGGTATTGCCAGGATAGTGCTTTACCCGGAATAGGATAAGAAGCAAATGAAGAGTAATTAGGAGACATAGGGAGAATAAACATATACTCATGGTGGGGAATAAGTATCAGGAGGATGAAGACTGATCATTAAATACATCCCACTTAAATAAGTTGAGTCTCCACATCTGGTAATGCCATGCAGTGGTGTAGACAGAACCGAGGTCAGCTGATGGCCGTGGCTGCAGCCCAGAGTTCTGTGGATGGTGAGTAAACAGAGGTCAGGGAAGACCTGCCCTGCTGCCCCGCCTGGCAGCCGACACTCCAGGCCCCAGTGTGGACTTCGCATGGAGCGTGCAGTTGGATGAGCCAGAGGCAACACGCCACCCCCTTTCCAAAGCACATTAAACGTATTGTGGACGTTTTCAGGCATAAATAAAAGCAGAGGAAGTAGAGTGAGGCGCTCACTTTACCCACGACCCAGTTTCAGCTGTTGCCACACAGGGCTAAGCCTGCCCGTCCCTACCCTTACCTGCTCCACACCCAGCCTCGTTGTTTGGAAGCAAATATCTTCATTTGTAAATGTTGACCCACACATTTCTAAAAGATAAAACTCTTGTAAAAAATCCACAATACTGTTGTCATGCTTCCAACAATTTAACAGTTTCTTAATATCATGATGTTTACATTTCCCCAGTTGTCGAGTAAATATCTGCCTGGCCCCTCTCCCCACGCCCTGGCCTTTAGAAAAAAGTCTTGCTTATTCAAATCCTTCCAAATAAGTCCTAAACTTTTGATTGATAGAGCTGTTAAAGTCTCTTTCCACCTCCAAGTTTTCCATTCATCTCTATTAGTGCTTGAAGGTTTTGTTTTTTTCAATTGAAGCTACAGTGCTGTTTGTCCTGAGTTTCCCAGGTCTGATTTGCAGACTTCCCATGGTGTGGTGTTGAAAACGTTCCTCTTCCCTGGGTTTCCTGTAAATAATTGCCACTAAGTTCTAGAGCCTTGATCAGATCTAGTCCGGGAGTTTATGCGTTCTGTTTTGCGGAATTGTGCACGTCTGTCAAAGGCAAAGTCTCACTGCCTCTCTTGAATGTGCTGGTGACATTGCCTGGGCTGCCTTGAAAGAGAAGAGCTGCCACTCCACTCTGCCTGCTTATTTATCATATCAGATGGAAGAAAATACTATCTTAGTGGAGCCTGTGTAACTGAAAGGGAAACCAAAAAGTAGGTCTTAAGAGGAAACACCCCAATTGCTAATATTAGCCATAATTTTGCCTTTTAAGAAGCATTGCATAGGCCACATACCATCTACCTGAGGCTTGTGTTAGTGTGCAGGATGCTCGTTTGCAACCTCTGCCCTAGGGGGTGTAAGTTGAGGCCACATCATACCTGGTCTGGCCACTCAGTGGTGCCTGGGGTTGTGGTCACTGGTTCTGGGCCACGGAGCCTCTGGGAGTAGCAGGAGGGGGCTGCTCAAGAACTGGGAAGTGTGTGTGGCACAGGCCTCAGCATGGGCAGGGGCGTGGCAAGAAATGGTCAAGGATTACTCTGGTGGTGGCTCTGGAAATTGATGGCAGCAGTGTGGGGTCGGCCAAGGGAAGAGGGTGAGTCACTGCCGACTCCCCTGATTGTATTGACCTCACCATGAAGCCACAGGGGAGGTCTGGACTTCTGCATGGGATAAAATTGATAAAAAATTATTTCCTCCTCCCCATGCGAGGATCTCCACAAGGTTTTCGAATGCTTGAGTATACACTGCAGGAATGGGTGGTGAATGAGGATGAGTGAATGGACTTTCTTTTGATGTTGGGGTCACTCTGGGTGCCAGTAATGCTAAGAATGCTCTCCCGGGTCAGTTGTTATGCCCTCATGGCTCTCATGGTCTAGTGGGAAGATGAGAAGCGGGCTGCAGTCATGGTCAGCATGATGAGCACTAGGATGATGAGCTAGGGTTCTGCCAGTGTGCCTGGGGTGGGAGGCAAGGGGTAAGAGTAGCTGCTTTGGGAAGAGACCCTTGCAGTAGCCTGAAAGTGGGGGGGGTGAAGATGGAGGGGAGGGGGGCTGGGCTTGGACAGTGTGAGGATCAAGCAAGGGAGAGGAAGGAAAGTAGAGAGTGGTCCGCGATAAGACTGACAAGCAGCCAAGTTAGGGACTCGTAACAGTACACAAAACTGTGTGGAGGAGTTTGGATTCTAAACTAAGAGCAAGTGGCATATCCTTAAGAGTATTAACCTGGAGAGTAACTTCATTAGTGTTGCATTTTGGAACAGTCCTTTGGCCTACAGGGTGTAGTCTGGATTGGAGGAGACTAGCCCGGAAAAGGGCAACTATAAGGTTTTGCGATGACCCAGGTGAAAAACATGAGTAACCTAGACTACAGTAGTGATGGGATGGAGAAAAAGGGAGCAGTAGGTGATTCACTAACTCCAGAGCAAACCCTGCACCTGGCTTAGCCATGGAGGGTGCATGCATATGTGAGTAATACCTGTGAACATATGGCTGCAGGCCTGATGGAATCCATGCAGGCCATAGATAGTGCTCCTGAATAAATGCACACATGGGCCTGGATGGGTCTGTGCTCCAAGGGAGATGTGCCAAACTCCAGAAGGGCCTCCCAGATGGTCAGGGGGAAAGGCAGCCCCTCCAGGACAGATCGGAAGGATGAAGCGCTTTGAAGCAGGAAAGTACAGGCTGACAGGGATGGCAGATGGATGGGTGTGGTGATTCAGTGAGGAGACAGTAAATTTGTCCCCTTAGCCTCAAGTAGTATAGAATCCTCCATGAGGACTGGCTTGGCCATGGAGTGCTCGCTCAGCTGCTGGGGCTGGTGTTCCCATCAGGTTTGGCAGGAGTGCCCTGAACCCCAGGGAGGTCTTTGGGGGAAAGAACAGGTACTCCAGTTCCCTAGGGCCTCAGGTGAGGGGAGGAGGAGGGTGAGAAGAGGCGGTAATGGCCACCTAAAAGGCTGATGGGTAAAAAGGTGCCCCCCAGTCCCTCCTACCTTGACCACTCTCCTTTGGAAGCTGAGGATGGTGAGACACCTTGCTTTGTCCAAATATCTCTCACATCAGGTGTGAGGCCTGCTTGGCATAACCACACCCATCCCTGCCCCGTGCACCCGCCCTGGTTGCTCAGCAGCCTGGGTCTGGGGACCGCCTCGCCGCCTGTCCCTCAGTGCTGCCTCTTGGACCAGTCAGGATTCCTGGTTTCCCTGGTAACGGGAAGCACGTCAGCAGTCTGGGCGCTCCCAGCCGGTCCTGGTGCTGCGGTTGCCGAGGAGACGCTGCAGCCTAGCTGGGCCCTGGCAGGTGAGGGGGGGCAGTGCTGGGAAGCCCCAAGCCCAGCCTCAAGGTTGCTGGGACCCAGGCCCTCAGGGTCCCTGGTAGGCCCAAAAAGCTGGGCAGGTCCTGGGCCAGGGTGGATCCCTGGGAGCCTTGAAGCCACACCCTGTTTGTGCTGAGAGCTCTAGGCTTTGCAGGGCCCCAGGTGTCTGGGGTGTTCCCGAGGGAGCCAGTCTCCTGTGTCCCTAAGACTGGGCTTGACTGAGGCAGTGAGATGACCACAGTGGGCTGGAATGGACACTCAGGGTTGGGGGAGGGGAGCCAGGATTGGAGAGTGCTGTGAGCAGAAAGGGCTGGGGTGCTTCAGCACACTCTCCCCACCCCAAGGACAGGCCTGCCTGTGGTGGTCCTGGCCCCTCCCTAGTGTGCTCCTGGCGGGGGAGGATCTTGCCTGGCAGGCGCTCTGCCCTGGTGAGAAGGGGGCGGGATGAGCTTTTCTCTGCAGCCCAGCACCAGGCTGTGAGCCCAGCTGGCTGGACTGGAGGGACCTGAGGAGGGAGGGTGGCGGCAGGAGGGGCTGGGAAAGAGCGCCATGTTCTCCCAGGACTTTTTCCTGGCCATCATCCTGCAGGACAGCAGCCCAGGTGAGGGGAGCAGGGGCTGGGCATGACATGGGTGGGGCAGGCTGGGAGAGCAGAGGTGGAGGCAGCATGAGCTGGTCTGTGGGGCTGAGTGGTGAGTCCCTCCCCTGGGGAGGAAGGGTGCATGTCACAGGTGCATGCTGTGTGTGTATGCACACAAAAGGTTCGCCTGCGACCGTGTGGCACGGTCAGGGTGTGAGCATCTGTGATGTCTGCACACACATGTCAGAGGTTGGCATATGTTGTGCATCTGAGTGCATTCATGATGTGGTACTTATACATGTGTTGGGGGTCACAATAGGTGTGGTCTCTGCACATATGTCAGGTGGGGGTGGGTATCTGTAGCTGTGTGAGAGTGCACCTGTCTGTGTTCAGTGTCTGCTTTACTGTATGACTGGAGCTGGTATGTTTGTCCCTGCATAAGCCTTGGCACCATTATGTGATACCTGCCGTTCAATATTTTCTGGGTATGCACACCATTGTGTTTGGGATGGCTGCACAGGTGTGTAGTAGGGTATGTGCTATGTATGTGCAGGTTTGTGTGCAGGAGTGGTAGGTGTGCACCTGAGACCAGGATGTGAGTGACAGGAGGTCATTTGGGTTTGCCCACTCCCCTCCCTTCTCTCTGTGGCCACACAGTCTGGGAGCAGGGCCCAGGAGGAGCGCTCAGCCGGCCCCTGCTGCTGCTGTTCAAGTTGTCACTCAAGGCTGTGGGCTCTGGGAGGAAGCAGAACGATGCTGTGCAGAGCCCTCCTCCACCTCTTCTCAGACGTGGGGTCTTGGGTGGGGGTACTGGGCTGAAGCAGTACTTTCTGCTTGTTGGGTAAACAGACCCTCACCAATCCCTCCACCTGGCAGATTCCTTCTGGAACCCCAACGCCTTCGAGACGGATTCCGACCTGCCGGCTGGATGGATGAGGGTACAGGATACCTCAGGGACCTACTACTGGCACATCCCAACAGGGACCACCCAGTGGGAGCCACCGGGCCGGACCTCCCCCTCACAGGGGAGCAGCCCCCGAGAGGAGTCCTCCCAGGTGAGGCTCTCAGGCCTATTGTTTTTAATCAGGGGAAGAAGGGGTGTCCTACTGGAGTAAGATGAGCCCTCTGCCCCCTCCATCATTGCTCCTCTTCCTCTTCTCAGCTCACCTGGACAGGATTTACCCATGGAGAAGGCTTTGATGATGGAGAATTTTGGAAGGTGAGTGAGGGGATCTGCTTCACAGTGGGGATGCTGGAGAAGAGGCAGCGTTTTGGTCCTGATTCCTCTCTCCTCTCCCCAAGGACGAACCCACTGAGGAGGCCCCAATGGATTTGGGACTAAAGGATCCTGAGGAGGCGACATTGACCTTCCCAGCTCCGAGCCTCAGGTGAGTGGGCAGGCATGACACAGTGGGGTAGTAGTGGCTGGCTCTGTCTGAAGGGGCCTTGGGAAAGCTCAGTGGATGGGGCCCTGTACCCAAGTATTTCCATCTGCCTATAGCCCAGAGCCATTGCCTCAAGAGGAAGAGAAGCTGCCTCCACGGAATGCCAACCCAGGAGTCAAGGTTTGTTTAAGATTGATACCCATTCCTCAGGCCAGAGAACCTCTTGTGTCATGTGTCAGGAACGTCTGTGTTCTCAGGACAGCTCCCCAGGTCCTGAGCTAGGGGCTCTCCCCCTTCTCCACACAGACCCCTGAGAGAGGCACTGCAGTTTTATACTGACCAGTTCAGCTGCCTGGTCAGGGCCATTCCAGGCCTGGCTCAGATGCTTCCTTGTACTCATGGGGCTCTCCTCTGACACCAACTATATGGGGGTGCTTCTTGGTCTCAGCTTGGGACACCCTCTCACCCACCACGTTTTGAGTCAGGGACGTCTCTGGTCTCAGCAAAAACCCATATCCTCCGCTAGGGCCTCCTTCCGTTTTAGCTCAGACCCTTTCTCCCCAACCCCCACTTCTGTGTCTGGCAGTGTTTCGCCGTGCGCTCCCTGGGCTGGGTGGAGATGACTGAAGAGGAGCTGGCCCCTGGACGCAGCAGTGTGGCGGTCAACAATTGCATCCGTCAGCTCTCCTACCACAAAAACAATCTGCACGACCCCATGTCTGGGGGATGGGGGGAGGTGAGGAGCAGAGCTGGGGGGTGGTATGCAGTGAAGAAGTGAAGGAGCTGAGGCGGGAAATCTGAGCTGCCCAAGAGAGGGCTGGGCCTCCCACACGACAGCCCTGTGAGATGGGAGCGCCACTGGAGGTTGGGACCCTGGAGATGGTTGGGTAACAATGGTGGGGATGAATACAGATGTCCTGTAAGAGAGGACACATGCAACCCCTACCAGAGTGAGGCCTGCAGGTTGGAGGTCCAACTCCAAAGCCAAGGGCCCCAGCCGTAGCTAACGTACTTGCCTGAGGTGGTGTTCACCGCCCTGAGTGCCGCTTCCTGACCCTGCAGGGAAAGGATCTGCTGCTTCAGCTGGAGGATGAGACGCTAAAGCTGGTGGAGCCCCAGAGTCAGGCCCTGCTGCACGCCCAGCCCATCGTCAGCATTCGTGTGTGGGGCGTCGGGCGGGACAGCGGAAGGTGGGAGCAGGGCCTGGGATCCCGGGGTGGGGCTCACCCAGAAGTCAGAGGGAGACCCTCCTCCTTAACTCTCTTCTTTGCCTCTCTTGTGCTGCCGGAGCCAGAGAGAGGTACTACTCTGCCTGTTTACCTTGGCTGTCCCTCCTCCTGCCCCTGGAGCCCATGCCTTGAAGCACCCGGTTCCCTGACTCTTGCCCCTGTCCCTTCTTGCCCGCTGTGCGCACCCATTCTCCCAACCTTGGCATGTTTGCCTGTCTGCCCTCCAGCCAGAAGGCAGCACCCACAGGACACCATCTGGAGGACAGAAGCCCTGGAGGAGCTGCCAGGGACGGGAGGGCGTGGGTGGGGCGGGGATGAGGCTCAGCAGCAATGGCACTGGGAGACACTGAGGTGCCCCTCCCCCAACAGGGATTTTGCCTACGTAGCTCGTGATAAGCTGACCCAGATGCTCAAGTGCCACGTGTTCCGCTGTGAGGCACCCGCCAAGAACATCGCCACCAGCCTGCATGAGATCTGCTCTAAGGCACGGCCCCTCTGCTCCCTGGACTAGCTGCCACCTTTGCTCTACAAAGAAGTGGAGGAGGGGAGGGACTGAGGGGGCGTGGGGGCTGCAGGGCTGTGAAGTCCTCACATGTTCTCCCTTGCCACTCCCTTCCCTTCCTCAGATCATGGCCGAACGGCGCAATGCCCGCTGCTTGGTAAATGGACTCTCCCTGGACCACTCTAAACTGGTGGATGTTCCTTTCCAAGGTCAGTGTCATAACCCCACCAATGCCATTTCAACATTCTTGGCAAAGATGGGGTGACCAAAGAAGAGGCACGAGCTATTGGACAGACAAGCTGCAAATGGGATACATGGAGAGTAAATTCTATCAAATGGGTAGAGGCAGGCAAGGGATGGAGGAAGGGCCTCGGCTGGGCAAATGTCCAGTTTATGCACTGGTAGGTGGGGCTGGGAGGGAGCAATGTCTGCACCACTGTTGGATCTTCTCTTCTTTTCTGCAGTGGAGTTCCCAGCACCCAAGAACGAGCTGGTACAAAAGTTCCAAGTCTATTACCTGGGGAGTGTACCTGTTGCTAAACCTGTCGGTATGTGTGCCCTGCTTCACCTACAGACCACCACCCTGACCTCAAAGCGCTGCCCTCACCCTGTGTCTCCAATGCCTTCTGTTTTTTTTTTTTTTTTAAAGATTTATTTATTTATTCATACAGAACTGGGGTACAGGCCAGAGATGCGGAGGGTGAGAGGCTTCACTAGAGACAGAGTGGGGAGCAGAACAGGCAGATCGATGAAGTACACTGCTGAGGGGAGCAGCGGGGGGGTCAGGAGGGATCTGCCACGCCATGTGGTCTCCTCCGGGGCAGGCGGGCATCGAACCCATGCGGAAGTGGCTTAAGCTTCTTAGTGCAGTGCTTTAACCCGCTGCGCCACCAGGGAGGGCAGCCTTCTGTTTTTTACCAGGCCTCCTCATGGTCACTGTCACCTGTTCTTCAAAATGTCTCCCACCTGCTGTGCTTCTGGCCACTTTAGTCTGTGTCCAGCCTGGAGCGGCAGTTGGCACATAGTCACCAAGTGTAAACTGTGTGACTGTGCTGAACAGGGGTCACTCTGGCATCCTACAGAAAGCTTTGCTTGGGTCCAGAGACAGGCTGTATGTAACCTGAAACATCAGGCAGTAGCCTGGAGCTAGGGTTTACAGCACCAGCCGTGGACTGTGAGCACTACAGAGGGCACAGTGACTGGAATAATTGTGCGCTGTATTCTTTCTAACGTACTTCCTCATGTATGATATCCTCGGTCCTAATGATCCTTTGAAGCTGGGAATAGGATAATACCCATTTTATAGATAGGGAAACTGGGAGTGGAGACTATCTGGTTCACTCTTACGCTTCTGGAGTTTTCACTGTACCTGTTACTTATTTGTTCACTCAGTTAGTTAACATCTATGAAGCCTACTGCGTGCCAGGCCCTGGAAGAGCAATGGCCACTGCCTGCTTTTGTGGAAGTTACAGTAGGGAAAACAGGAACTAAATTACACAAATCCATATGTAATAAAATTGTCATTCATTGGAAGAAAATAGCAAGGGGCTATGAAACAGAGGAACTTTACCTCATACAGGGAATCAGAAAAGACTCCTTGAGAAAGTGACATTTGAACTGAGATTAAAAATAAGGAGCCAGTGTGGTAAAGTGGGATGGAGAGAGGAATAAGGGAGAGAAAGCACCCCAGGCAGAGTGAACCGCATGTGCCATGAGAAACCACGCCCTACGGTGCATCAGTGGCCCTGGGTGACTGCCATTGTGGCCTGGAGCTGGACTTCCAGTCAGCTCTTTGGGCCTCTCAGGCCACCCTGGCCATCTGTTCTTCGTCCTACGCGCAACAAGAGTTGTCAGATAGTTTTCAGGAAAGTGCTTGGCATCATCATGTTTGAATTTTGTAAAGCTCACTTTGGCTATGCCTTGAGATGTTTGGTGGTGGGTGGAGTTGAGGAACTCAGTGAGGAGAACCTTGTGATAGCTGCGGCCAGTTGTGAGATATCTTACGCTATGGTGAGACTGAAGAGCAATATATAGTGATTTTTAGATGATTTAAAAAAAAAACAGGCTTAATGACTGATTGAATGTGGGGTGAGGTGCACAGGCATAAAGGGATAACTGGTCGCCTAGATTTGGAACTGATCATAGTGCACTGTTCTCTCATGGAGCAGAAAATAGAAGAGGCTGTTTTTGGAGGGTGGAGACTGTAAGTTCTAAGTGGACAAGCTAACATTCAGGCACCTTGGGGAAGCTGAGTGGCAAACTCAAGTTGGCTGCTGGATTCAGAAGAGAAGCCTGGACTGAGGATACCAGTGTGGGCATCACTGAATCACAGGATAATCAGTCATGAGTGTGGGAAGGCTGCTCACAGTGAGAAGGGAAGTGATATAATGCTGAGGCCTCCAGCATTGAATGGACCACCCGCTGGGGAGGAGGGTAGTGAGAGCAAAAGGGGAGAGGCCAGAGGAAAAAAGAACCTGATGTATCATGTCAAGACTCAGGAAGAATGTAACCTGTCTGGTGATGAATAAGCAAACGAATGTGCGAATGAATGAGACTGACCTCAGATGACATAGCCAGCAGATGGTTGACCAAGACTTAGGGCATTTCATCTTCGATTCTTCTCAAACCAGGCTGCCCTCCAGCTTGCTGAACTTCTCTGTTTAAGCTGAGCTTTCACACCAGGGGTCTCTAAGCTTAGCTCCAGCTTTTGGTTACGAATCATTGTACACACTGGCAAGTTCACATAGGCCCCTGCTGAAACTCCATCAGCCATTTATTATTTATTTCGCCCTTGGCTATTACTGAGTGCCCCATTTGTGCCAGGCACTATTGTAGGTTCTTGGTGTACATTAATGAACAAAACTGACAAATTTCTGTCTGCAAGTAGTTGACATTCTAGCTAGGAGAGACAATAAAATAAGTAAATTATACAGGATGTTCGAAGGTAACAGTTGATAAGGAAAAATACGCCAGAGTGGTTGGGAGTGTCAGGTTCTGGTTGGGGTGTAATTTTTGCTCCTGACCTGACAGACTTTCCAGGCCAGTTGTTCCACTGCTTTCCCCACTTCCCTACTCGTGCTGCCCACGAGGTCAGCTTCCAACCCCCAGCCCCATATTTGACCTCTGATGTTCCATCCACATTCACGATCTTTGATTATGTGATAGACGTTGGTGCACTTCTCAGCCTGCCCTGTCCCGCCCACTCCTGCCCTCGCTGCCAGCCATCTCCTGTGCTACCTGCTCTGCTTACAGAATTTCTTGAGTCAGTAGGTGGCTCTGCACTACCACTGGGGGCAGAAATTAATTCAAGCTGGCTTGTCTTTGAGATGGCCACAGCCACGTGTGGGGACATTTTTCTCAGCAAATACAAGATGTTGCACTAGGAGATGTCCCAGCAATGTTCTCTTTGCTTTGCAGCAGAGAAAACCTCCCTGCACGGCATGCAGGAGCCATGCAGGATGAGAATCAGGATGCTCAGGGAGCAAGGAGGGCACTCCACAGAGGCATTTCCCTCAGTTACAGTCAGTGTCCCTCGAGGGCATCATCTTTTCTTACTTCGTATTTCCCAGCTGCCTGGCAGAGCCTTTGCCAAGATTAGATTTTGATAATTGCTACATAAATCATTGGAAGCTCAGGGATCAGTAAAATATGAGGCCAGATTTTGGAGGCCTTGCATGCCAGGAAGAGAAATTTGGCCTTCACCCAGCCAGAGGTGAGATGAGGAAGGCCTCAGTGAGGGACACTTTTGAGGAAGACTTTTGCCCTCTGCCCACAGAGGGTCCATGTGGTCTGCTCCGAGTGGGAGCTCAGAGGTGCTGGAAGGGGCAAGGGAGCCGGGGAGCAGACCCCAGGGCTCTGTGCTTTCCGCGTCGGTGTCACTCTGACCTCTTGGCTGCAAAGGCGGAGGCATAGTGGATCCATAGCCAGCTCACGAGTGGCACCTCGGCTGGAGCCCACGGCCCCTCACCGTAGAGTCTCTCTGAGTGTGGGCACAAGTGGTCCGCAGGAGGGAAGTGAGTCAAGGCAGCTTGAGGTGAGGAAACCGTTGGTTACAAGGGAAAGTCAGTTGATGTAAAAGTGAGGAACCTTGGGGCCCTCGGCCTTTGAGCACCTTATAGAAATTGAGAGCAGCTAAGAAGTTGACAGGTCTCTGGAGCTAATCATGGGAACAGAGAGAAGGGGCAGGGGAAAGGCCTGGCTACAGAATCAGGTCTTTTTCCTTAGTGTCATCTGAAGTTTATTTATTTTTTAAAGATATATTTATTTATGCATACAGAACTGAGGTACAGGCCAGAGGTGCAGGGGCGGTGAGAGGATTCACCAGAGCCAGAGTGGGGAGCAGAACAGGCCGACTGATGAAATACACTGCTGAGGGGAGCAGTGGGTGGGTCAGGAGAGAGAGGTCTGCCACGCCATGTGGGTCACCTCCGGGGTGGGAATCGAACTCGTGCTGAAGTGGCTTTAGCTTTTAGCTGTGCTTTAACCCGCTGTGCCACCAGGGAGGGCCCTCAAGTTTATTTTTTAAGCTTCAGTTTCCCTATCTGTAAAATGGCGATAAAAGAATCTTCTGTGAGATTGTTGTAGGGTGTGAAAGAGACACTTAATGACTCAGTACAGTGTGACACAAAGTTATTTCTCAGACTGGTATTTTAAGTAAAATAGGTCAGCTGTTGATTCAGGAGAGGCCCGTAGGGGCTGATTTGGGAGTCACTGTGGTGAAGCACTGGGATGTCTGAGAGTGGATGAGCACCGAGCACCAGATCGGGGCAGCCAGACTTCTGGCCGGGGGCAGTCAGTTCATTTAGGAGGCTGGCAGAGGCCGTCAGTGAAAGGGACCCAGCCTAGGGTTCCAGATGGAAGAAGCCAGAAAGAATACCAGGTCACTGAAGCCAGGGGGAGCACCCCCAGGAAGGGGCCCACATGGGACCATAGGCTGCTGAAGTGGGGGTGCAGCGAAGACCTTGGTCTTGACTAGCAGAGGTGGGGTGCCCTCTGCTAACCCCTGGTGGTGCCATGCTTGTGTTCATGTCTTCTAGGGGTTGATGTGATAAATGGGGCCCTGGAGTCAGTCCTGTCCTCCAGTAGTCGCGAGCAGTGGACCCCCAGTCATGTCAGCGTGGCCCCTGCTACCCTCACCATCTTGCACCAGCAGGTAAAGACTGGGGTAGGAAGGAAGCGTGGTTGCACCTTGGCATGAAGGGGAGACAGGGATGGGAAGAGTTGGCTGTGGGATGGATGTGGGCTCCAGAGGGCTGGGGCAGCTCTCTTGTAACTGGCTTCTCTCCCCTCAGACGGAGGCAGTCCTGGGAGAGTGTCGGGTACGCTTCCTGTCCTTCCTGGCTGTGGGCAGGGATGTCCACACGTTCGCATTCATCATGGCTGCTGGCCCAGCCTCCTTCTGCTGCCACATGTTCTGGTGCGAGCCCAATGCCGCCAGCCTCTCAGAGGCTGTGCAGGCTGCGTGCATGGTAAGTGGGGAGGGCGGTAGGGTGGCACACTCATCCATGTGGGGCAGGCCGGGAAGTGACTGCCTACCTGCCTCTGCAGCTCCGCTACCAGAAGTGTCTGGATGCACGTTCCCAGGCCTCCACCTCCTGCCTCCCAGCACCCCCTGCTGAATCTGTTGCCCGGCGTGTAGGGTGGACCGTCCGCAGGGGTGTCCAGTCGCTGTGGGGCTCGATCAAGCCTAAAAGGTTGGGGTCCCATACCCCCTGAAGCCCTTGGTTCTCCCTCCACCTGCTTGTGCTGAGCCCCAGGGAACTCAAGAGTATGGGGCAGGGAGGGGCCCTAGAGGCTCTTCTTAGTCCTAAGGCCCCCCCATCAAATCTGCCCCTCCCCAGTATCTGGGGTTCCCTGCCTAGGGGCTGGGGAAATCTGGGGAAATAGAGATGTAATCCTGCAAGTAAGTGACAGTGCTGGGTCAATGACAGGAGGAATAGGATTCAAGAGCCCAGCCCGGGGCTCTCCATCCCCATTTCAGGTGGAGCAGGAGGAACTGGTTTGGGCCAGGCCCATCCTCATAGGGCCCAGCAGGGGTGGGAGGGGACTGGTCCAGGCATGGGTCCCCTCCCCCTGCTCCATGGGCACCTCTATTGATATCACTAATAAAGTCTGTCTGCCCTGCTGAGCTGTGTGCTTCCTGTGCCCACACCACCCCATCATTGTGTCACCCCATCATCGTGTCACCTCGCCCCTCAGCGACGATCTGGTCCCCAAGGATCCCGTGCCCTGCCTACCTTGAAAGAAGGAAATGGAACAATCACAGAGGGGTTTGATGGTGCAAGTGTCTTGTCTTTATTTTATCAGCCTGGTAATCAGGTAGCAGCAGTACAGGTTCTGGGTGGGCCAGCACAGGTGGGAGGTGACAGCTCCCATGTGATCTGCCCAGGGTGGCCAACTTAGACCTGTATTCTGTGGCCAGGAAAGGACAGCATCCCCGGGGTGGTTAGGATATAGGCAGAGCCAGAGCAGCCAGCCCTCATCCGTATCTTGCCAAGCAGCTCCAGAGAAGGAGGTGGTCCTGTTTCCCTAGAGTGCTTGTGCTCGGAAATCACCTTACTCCTCTCTTCCCAGTGGCTTTCTGGGCTTCCCCAAGCCTTTCCCAAGACAGAACGTTCCCAACTCTGGGCCCTCAGGCACTAGCAGAATGGTGGCCGAGGCCGCAGGCTCTGGATAGCAGGAAGGCTTGCTTCTGGTACCAGGTGGCGACAGAGAGCAGGGCTGTCAGAGCGGGCAGAGAGCTGGGCACACAGAGTAGCGAGGCGGCAGGGTGTGCCACAGGGTTCTGAGGGCGGGTGGCCCTTGTGGTAGAGAAACCAGAAGGTCTGGAATAATTTTGTGTCACCCCGCATGCGGTATACCAGGTCATGCCAGGTAGCAGGCAGCGCGTTGGGCAGCCCATAGGTCTCTCGGGCCCGATAGAGGCGCTGCCAGTGTGGTGTGGCTCTGGGCTCATTCGCCTGTGTCAGGTTCAGGATGTAGGTCTCATGGTCCAGGACCACGTGAGAGCTTCCAGAGTAGTTGCCATCTACCTGGTAGACCCGGTAACCTAGGAGGAGGGAGGGCTAACTGGAGAGGGGAAGACGAAGGCCACCCCACAGAGGGACCCAAGTCTGGCCTGGATCTTGTTGGCCTCACCCATATCTGTCCTCTCTTCCTGTGTCCCAAGGATCCCCTTCTCCTCACTTACCAGGATTAAGGCCAATGTAGGTGGTAGCACTGGGTGCCAGGAAGGCGACAGATAGCGGCCGGCTTAGAGTCTCCTCATCGTAGAAGACCTCAAACTCATCCACGTGGGTGTGGCCAAAGAACTGACCAGCCAAGGTGTTCTCATACCTGGTCAGAAGATACTATATTCAGAAGGTTCCAGGGAGAGGGAGGAAGAGATCTGGAGAGAAAGGCCGCTCTCTCCATCCTCTTCAAGCACCCAAGTGGGGCAGCAGGGATGGTGAGATGCTCAAGGGAATTTCCACCCTTTGAGTTCCTCAACCCCCCACCCCATATTGATCCCCACTTTCCTCCTACCTGGCTACAATTCGGTAATAATTCCAACTCCAGCTCTTTAGGCAGTGCCCTGGGGGGATGTGGCCAATTATATGCACCTGTGGGGAAAGTTAGGGACGTTACCAGGGCAGGAGGGTTTCAGGTAGTCCTGGGCAGAAGAGGGGGTACTCATTTCTCCCACAAAGGCTGTGGTTCCTGGCTGGGAGAGGGCAAGGAAATGATAGGACTTCTGAGAGTGATGGTGAACTGAAGCCCCAGGAAACACGGTTACTGAGAGTGACAGAAAATCTAACATCTCTGCTCACAAGTGCTCTAACTTCCAAGTCTGCCAGTGAAGGACCTGCTTCCTGTCAGCCCTTACCCCGGGGCCCACTCTCTTCTCCCTTACTTTGTCTCCTCGATCCTCAGCAGCCTGAAGCTCCCCCACCAGCCACTGGAGCTGTCCAGCTGGATCTGTGGAGTTGATTAACAGCCAGAAGTTCTCACGGGAACAAAAGTTCATATTGAGAGAGATGAGGCGGAGGCCAGGGCGTGGGGAAAGGGCATAGAAACCCCCAATTCTGCAATAAATTGAACATGGAGGTCAGCACTCATTCAAAATTCTGCATTGGCAAACCTGTGGCAGGCAGCTGGAGGTGGGCAGATGCCATCCTCACCCACAGGGAGCTCACACTAGCTGAAGCCACTCACCATGGGCCTGTGTGATGGGGGCATGTCTCAGAGGGCTAAGGACTCTAGCAGTTCTGGGGACTAACAATGAGTTAGACTGGGAAGCAGAGGCCAGTCAAGGGAAGGTGACCTGGGTCTGGGGGAGCTGGGGCAAGTCGTCAGTTTAGAGGAGGGTAGGTGAACGTGAGCAGAGACACAGATGAGCAAAAAGGGCGTGGTGCCCTCCTTTGAAAGAGGGTAGCTGGAGATAAGGGTGGTGATGGTGGCTGGGCTTCAAATGGGCAGGTTCCAAGAAGGCCTGATGAACACTCACACTAGTGTAGTCACAGATAAGGCCGGGGTCCCTGCTCCCTTCACTTTCGTACCCTCCTCTTCCCTTTCTGGGTTTCTGTGCATCTCAAGTACCTGAGTGTGCGAAGCGCCTCAGCAGGCAGCCAGGGCTCCCAGGCCTTGGCCATGGCCTCATAGAGCCAGCCTGAAGACTGGTTGCCCTCTATGAAGGGGGGAGGGAAGCCATTGACAGGTGTGCTCTCGTGGTTGCCCACGGCAGGGTACACAGGCACCGGCCCCAAGTACTTCCTCACTAGGGCTGTGATGTTGTTGAGGGCCCGCAGCTGATCCTGTCGAGACTGATGCCAGACGTTGTGGGCAGGGATGTCTCCTGTCCAGTATACCATATCAAAGGGGCCAGCTGGGCCCAGCCCACTTAACATGCTTTCCAGAGTTCGCAGGGGCAGGTCACACTTGCTGTACTCCCCCCAGTATCCGGCACCTGGGCGGGAGGCGGGCGGCAGCCCAGAATCCTGGCGGCAGCAGAGTGGGTTCTCGCAGTCAGGGTCTGCGCCCTCCAGGTAGTCGTGATCCCAGTGCAGGTCAGTGAGGAAGAGGATGCGGCTGACAGGGGCTCCTGGGGCTGGTGGGCTGGGTGGGTGGGGGGCTGGCTTTGGCACAGCTGGCAAAGAGATGTTCCAAGATGAGAAGATATCCCAGTGCCCGCAGGAGGAGCCCAGGAGCAGACCACAGGCCTCAGAAGGGCTGAGCACTGAGCGTGTCCACACCTCTACCACATCATCCTGGAAGAGCTGGACAGCTGACTGGCACACTGCAGGCGGTGCTATCTTCAGCATCATGCACATCTTGGTGGCCACAGTGCCCACCCAAGCCACACTGGGCTCCTTCTGTGGGGGGTAAAACCAGCAGTGGGAGGTCAGAAATAGAGTGCATGGCTCAGCCAACCCCTGTTAATACCCTAGGGGCTTGCTATCCAAACTAGAGCTGGACTCGTGTCCCAAAGGCGAAGAGACCTCAATGCACCCCTTGCCTCCTGTGGAGCATTTCCAGTGACTGAGGCAGCACAGGTACTTCCTCTTCAGCTAGTGGCACTCCAGGCCTTTGCTTGCCCTGGCTGGCTTTTGCAGGCATTGTCTGCAGAAATTGAGCAGGGCAGAATGACAGGCTGTTCTAGGTCTGAGGGCATAAACGGAGAGGGCAGGGACCTGCTTCCCTGAGGAGCCCCCCTAAACACCTCCCAATGAGCACTCGACCCCACCAGGGTCAGAGACCTCCCACTTGGTACCACACTCCTGCATATTTCTTAAGTACCTTATGAGTAAGTAGTGCTAGGCAGGATGTCTGATCTGGATATGCCAAAGGTAAGGCCTATGCAGGGATTCAGACTCACACCCCCCAGGGTGGAAGTCCCAGCCCCACCCCTATGTGCCCTTGGGCAGGTGACTTCAGGGCTCTGGGACTCAATGCATTTGTAAAAAGGTGATCACAACTGCAACGAAAACAGCTCATGGGTTTATTTCCCCTGTATAAACTAAACAGAGCGCCCAGAACCTAGTTTCCACTCTTTACTGCACAAGGTCAAGTGGAGTTAGTCACGGGTGTCCCTAAAGACGAGCACATTCAGTAAAAGCTCGCGGGGCCAATCTCTGTCGCGGGATGCCGGCTAGAGTCCAGAGCTCAGTCCCAGTCCCTCCCCCCTACCCCTCCCGCTCTCTCCGTCGGGTTCCTCCGCAGCTGCAGCGGGTTTAGCGCTCACCTTCAGCCCATAGTCGATGGCAGCGAACAGGCCTTTGCAGGCCGGGCAGGTGAGGTTCCACCACCCCAAAGTGTGCCGCAGCTGGGGCACTATGCGACTGAACGTGACGAGACTGTCTTGCTCGCGAAGAGGGTGAGCCGCGGCCGGGACCCAGGGAACCAGCGCCAGCACCAGGCCGGCCCACAGGAGTCCCCGGCTGGGGGTCCCGCAGGACCTGTCCGGTCCTTGCCCATGGGCAGACTCGAGGTGTCCCTGGGCGGGAGAACCTCCGTGGCGGAGCATTGCCCGGCTTCTTGGACACGGTTGCTTCGCCCGTCCGACCCTGCAGTTCTCCGCCCTCAGGGCAGCGGGCGGTGCCAGGGACAGCCGCCCCGCCGCGGTCGGCTGACTGCTGGGCAGCGAACTGCAAAGCAGCTCCGCCCCTTCCTCTTCCTCCGTTCCCCACTGCAGTTTGCGGCCGCGGTGAGGAGCCGATCAGCGCCGGCGAGGCGGAGTGGGCCGGGCGAGCCCGGAACGTGCCCGGATGCCGAAGCCGGCCCCGCCCGACCCGGAGCAGCCGGCTGCGGGGCTACGAGAAGCGCCCCGGGTTTCGGTCGCAGGAGGCCGCTCCAGCCGCCGCGGTCTTGTGGGGAGGATGCAGTGTGGTTGGGGAACGGCCAGTCCGGAGCTTCTACGAGCCTTCTTCCGCCAAAGCTGCGGGCCGATTTCTGGAATAGCTAACTGCCAGGACCTCCAGGGCCTGCAGGAAGGGTGGGGGAGCAGGGGTTCCCTACACTGGCCTTTGCCTCTGCCCAGAGGGCACCTCCCTTTCATTTTCCACTCTCGGCTATGTCACTGTCCCGGCCCTGACAGAATGTAAAGGCCTCTGAAGCCCCTGAGAGGACACCCATGCCTACATGTTATAGATGAGGAAACTGAGGCTGAGAGATAATGAAGTAATTAAGGAGAGGTAAAGACCATCCACACAGGAGAGCCAGGAACTGCACTAGAACTTGGATCCCTGCTCTCCCTTCCGAACCTCCTCCCCAACCCATGATGGTAGCAACTAGTGATTACTGTTCTGTACCTAATCCAGGCTATAATTTAGAATCCTAATCTCCGATTCTAACAACCCTAAGAAGTAATTAGAACACTTTTACTACCTCCATTTTACAGAGGGGGAACCTGAAACATGGGAAGGCTAAGTGGCAGAACAGCATTAAACTGTAAGTTGTTCAGCTCAGTGTTACTCCAAACTCTACACACCTGTCAGACCTTTGAGAATTTCTTCCAAGAGACACTTTCCTCGGTTCTGTGGACATTGATGGAGGAAGTAATTCAGGGAGGCATCACAAAAATGAGTCACACAAAAGGGGATGGGTAGAACGGGCTAGCACAGCAGCTGACACAGCCCTAACATCAAGGTCAACTGCTCCCTGAATATCTGCATGAGTTCCCAGCAGATAACAGACTGTAGGTGGCTGTGTCTAAGGCTCAAATTCAAAAGGTGAAAGATAAGGACATGGAGAAGAAGGTCATCAGAAATCTCTTCAGATTCTATTCATGGTCAACCAACCTACGTTCACAGGGAGTGAGCCCCTACCAGGGAAAGAATGTCTATATCAGGGTAGTCCCTCCACCAGCTTGGGGCAGCCACTCCTCTGCCCACCTGTGCCTATGCAGGTGCTTCTCTCCCTCTGTGGGGTAGCAGCGTCTTGCCTGCCCATGACCTGTACCATGCCGGGACTTCTCTGCACTGACCTCCCTCAGGGAAGACCCCTCTCCTAAGACCTCCCGCCTGCAACCATGCAGGTCTCTTTCTCTGCAAACCTGTCCTTTTTGGGGCAGCTCTTCCTGCCCATTGTGTCTATGCAAGTGTCTTTTCTCTACTGTCTTTTTCTAATAAACTTCCTCTTTAAATATAACTGAGTCTCTGCCTTGTGGAGAATCTTGCCGAGTACTGCTGAAAGGGGAGCTCTGGCGAAACCTTTCCCAGGGTGAACCCAAGGACCCCGAAGTCAAAAGATGATATCAAGCATCATCTCTGAAAGTGTAGTTGTTGAATAGTAAAAAATAAAATTGGTCTTTATCTCCAGTTTCTGGCACAGAGCTTTTAAAACCTTTTGAATTTCCTGAGTGATAGGAGTGCCTTATTGTTTATGCAGCACCCTCTCAATCATACCTGAATATATGCAGGTTGAGGTGATTTAGGGTGTGTCAGGGTACCATTAAAAGCTAAGCCCACTCCTTGCCCAGCAGGTAGGTTGGGGAGGCTTGAATAGATAAAGGAATAGATAAGATTATAAAACAGACCACCATGACCAGAAAAACCAGCCCAGCTCCAGGAAAACAGAAGCAGCACCAGGACACATTCTGTGTCAAAGGCCAGCACCTGAGAGGGACATCCCAGCAGATAACTTATGCAAACTGGCACCGAAGTTAGAAAGCCCATGAAACCATACACAAGGGAACCTCAAATCCTCCACTATTGCAGGGTGTTTCAATAAACCCTCATTTCTTGTTTGTACTCATCTCTGATCCATACTCCTTCTTGTCCCCCACCTCTGGCCCCATATGACACCCTTATGGGGTTTCTGGATGGGACTCAGGAGGGCCTGGTCACTAGATAGTAAAAGTGATTAGAGGGTGAGAATTTCAGCTCCCACTAACCCCCAGCCTCCAGGAAAGGCAGGAGGGCTGGAGATTAACCCTGCAAAAACTCTTGGGAGACCTTTGAAGTTAACAGCATTCTGGGAGGGTAGGAGCCTGTAAATATCCCCTGTGCCTTGCCCTATGATCTCTTCCATTTGGCTATTTCTGAGATGTCCCCTTTCTAGTAAGCCAGTAAATGTAAGAAAGGTGTTTTCTGAGTTGTGTGAGTTACTCAATCAATTATCAAGCCCACGGAGAGGGTCATGGAAGTTCAGAATTTACAGTTGGTTTTACAGAAGCACAAATGACAACTGAGGATTTATAAATGTCTGAAGTAGGGGCAATCTAGGGGAACTGACTCCTTTTATTTATAGCATCTGACACTAAACATGGGTCTGATGTTGGTTCTGAGAGCAGGGTCTCTGGGCTATCTCTGAGAAAAGTTTTGGCAGAATTCCCCTTTTAGTGGCATATAGCGAGTTTACCCAAGAGATGAAGACACAGTCATTTTGAAAAGGAAGGGCTTCTTAGGAAATGGAGAAGGGGAAAAGAGGGGCATCTGCGTAATCACACGTAGGCAGGAAGAGCTGCGTTTTGCCAGAGCAGAAATTGTACTGATAAAGTGTTTTGCTTGGGTAGGGGTTCATTCCTTTGTGGAATTGTTATCTGCTATTAAATAAATCATTTCTGGGGGTGTGACTGGGTTAATTTGTGAGGACTGGGGATTCTCTAATGGCCCTCAATCTCTACATCTCCTCCTCCTCTAGTCTGCCTGTGCTTCCAGATTTTTTTTTTAAGGATTATTTATTTATTTATGCGTACAAGAACTGGCGTACAGGCCAGAGGTGGGGTTGGAGGTGAGAGGAGTCAGAGAGAGTGGGGAGCAGAATAGTTAGAGTGACTGATATACACTGCTGAGGGGAGTAGGTGGCGAGACAGGAGAGGTATGCTGTACCACATGGATCACCTCCCTGGCCTGGGATCGAATTCTCGCCACAGTGGCTGCAGATAGCTTCACAGTGCTGCACTTTAATATGTTGTGCCACCAGGGAGGGCCCTGTTTTGTTTTTGTTTTTTTTATTTCTGTAGCTGGTTTAACAACTATGTTCATCATTTCTACCCCTAACCCGTTTCCAGTCTTCTGAGGCCTTCTTCTCCAATTTTCTACTCTTAGCCTCTCAAGTGGCCAGTATCAGGATTTAAATGATTTATTGCATATTCAATAGGTGTTGGAAAATTGGAGAACTGACTGGTGTCAGAGAAAGTGCCCGAGTCAGTGTCTGAAGTAGGACCTCCTAGTCTGGCTCTGAAAAACGCTAGGGAAAGGAAAGGATGAAAGGACAAAGGATGAAGAACCGCTGATTGCTGGGTAGCCACAGAGACACCCATGTTGTGGAACAGTGATAGTGCTGCTTCCCATTACTAAGGGTACAGTTTATGGAAGGAATTCAGCAATGGACTGAACTCGTGGGGAGTTGGTTCCTTGGCTCTGAAAGGAAATGGAAGACAAGATCTATAATTTCTTGTTTATTGTTATCTTTAGAAGTTAAAATGAAAGTTAAGAGAGATTGTTGGACCAAGCAAGCTCAGACAGCTAGTCTCAGAGCCACCCTCAAGAGGGAAACTGGGAACAACAGACAGTACCTATTAGATTCTGGTCACCAAGAACACAGTCCATGTGGGGAGAGACAAAACCAAGTCACAGCGAAAACAGGAAAGGAGTTGTTTTATTTCATAGATTAGTATTAGAAACTCCCAGAAGAACCTTTACTACATTAGATTGTCAGACTGACTTGCATAGGGGAAGTATTGTTGTTTTCAAGTACTGCACAATGGCAGGGCTTGTTTGCACTGATCCAGGACTTCACAGCTCACTATGGGACATTCACAGAAGGCCATATGTGACCCAGCAGGTTATTCCTGAGTGAAGAGCCAGGCTGTTGGGTTGGGAAAAAGTCTCTTTGTCAGCTGTTTACCCTGACAAGGGTGACTGTCCAACTTTCCCTATAAATGCCAGGTGGAACACCTCAGGTGAAGCAATATACCTGCTTGGTGTGCAAGCCATGTGGGACTAGCTTTAGGGTAATGGATATTTACCTGCCGAATATACCCAGTACCCACAGTAACCATGTACTGTGTTTAATGGGGCTGTTTTTGCCTGGGCTTTGCTTTTTGCTTGTACACTCCTCAAAATACCATATTACTACTGCAAAGCCCAGCTAATAGTTCAAGAAAGCCTATCAAATGTGGTGTTTAGGTTCTCTTCCTGGGTCTTAGAGATGATGATAAAAGCCTTCATTAAGTTAACAAGAGGATGTACTGACTTCAGGGGAAAATCTAGGGGCTGCTTCCAGCAGGGTAGACAGTCAATTATTGGGATAAGTGGAATGGACTTTGATGAAGGTGAACCAAAGGTGTTAATACAACATATTGAAAATTTGGGTAGAGCAGAGACCTGTTGACTCCTATTGCTTCAGGCTGTGCTGAACAAATGATGGGAGACCCAGAGCAGTCTGTTCTCACAGGATACTGCTGCTCAAGAGGAGGTGACCCTTTCATTGGCTCAATAATCCTATGAGACTGACCATGCAATATAGGAGAAAAATGATTGTGGGAGGTATACAAGAATACCTGGGGTCTACCTGGGGAGGAGGGCAGGGTGGAGTCTGTTGGCCAGTGTTAAAATCATAATCTTAAATTACTTTCCAGATCCCTGGATGTTATCTCAAAGCATTTCCCAGACTGTCCCCAATGCAGAGCAACCTCTTAAATCAATGGCTACCTAGGTGTCCCCAGACCTGCCTCATGATGGGGACTGTTTTCCTTAGGACAGTCATTCAGGAAGACCTGGTACAACTAGATAGGTTTAAGTAGGACATTTCAGGTTAAGGTCCAAAGCGGTCAGAATATTCCAACTTATTGGCTGTGCCTTCACTGGGGCAAAAAAGACCCAGGCATGGTACCCTCAGATACCGATATGTTAAAGGTCTTAAATGAATTTGTTCTATTTACCCCAGTTTGGAGAAAATAAAATATCCAGCAGGCAAAAATTATAATGAGAAATATGATCTGAAATCTTCTGGAACAATAGGCTAATGGATTAATTGTGATATAGACTGACAATGGGGCGCAGGTCCTTTGGCTTTACTCCCCACTAGGGACTCAGAACCTTTTGTGTAAACACCAGGTGGGACTATGACCAGGGATTGTAGTGTGGCTAACTCGACAGGACCTCAAGTATACCTGTCCACCTGGCTGATGTTGTGCATGGGAGAGTACACTCCCCAGTAAGGCCAACAAACAAGCCAGCAGAGCACAGTATACTCTGTCCTGTGAACAGCTGCCGCCCACTACCTTGTTTTTAGCAGAAACTGCAAGAAGCCAGCAGGCCCTGTGTAAACATGCACCCCACCCCCGCATCGGGTACACTTCCCGTTTTTCTACACGTACAAGGCACGTCAGACCCTATATATACTCATGGGTCATCCTAATAAACAGACTCCAGACTCCTGTTTCACCTTCTTGCAGCTCTGAGTCTCCTATGTTCGTAGTGGTCAGCGCGGCCTTTGGTGGGTCGGGAGGACAGCAGGAACACTGGAGGTGAGGCAGTTTCAGTAAAGGAAGTTGGGAGTCTGTAGGATGAGTTGTTCCAAGTCTTTCTTGAAGGGGTAGACTTCACTTGTTTGAGCTGGGGTCTGCAAAAGACACATGTTGAGACTGACTCAGGGGCCACATGCACTTAGGTGTCAAAATGTATGGGTGAAGTGCTAGTGGGAGGTACAATGTGATGGAGGGAATATAGGAATATGAGGGCTGATAGGACTTAGAGGTTGGGATGAAAATTGGAATGTTTCACTATGCTTTATATAAAGAGGATATGTTTCCTTTACATGAACGTTTTATAGCAACGGCTATTATGTCTGTGAAACCCCTCTAACACCTAGTCTTATAAAACCCAAACCTGTTCATGAAGTGCTCACAAAGACTGCAATTGGGAACATAGGGTAGGTGGGGTCAAGGAGACAAATTGATATGTGAAGTAGTTGCATCTCTTTCACCCAAGTGTGTCATGAGACTGGATTTGTTTTTTCTATAAAACAGAAAATATAAACCCATTCTCCAAACACTCTTAATTTGCTCTGCTAAATGGATGGGGACATAGGCCCTTGCAGAGCCCAGCCGGAGGAGCAGAGACTCCCGGTGCTGGCCTGCATGGTTCTCTGTGCCATAGTTCTGTGTGGAGCACCCGCTGGAAAAAGCCAGGGAGGTGACCCAGCAATGACTGGGACTTGCGATGAGAGAATTTCCATTTCAGAGGTAATGACTAGTTTACTCTCAGACACAAACTATGATTGCAGGACCAAAGAGAATCTTCAAACCTAAAATATCCATGATGTGGTGGGTGACGTCTGAGAAATGCTCGATGGGGAGCCCAGAGAGTTGTGCAACAGGATGGAAATGCTTGTGCAGGATCATGCTGTCAAGAGAATGTGGGGGAGATAGATATTCATGAGCAGGGAGGCTCTTTCCCTCTAGGACTGACTTTGGACTCTGATGTCACTGGTCAGCTTCCTATGAATGGCTCTTGACTGACTGACAAAGAGCTGCTTGCTTTGTAGACAGCGGTTCCAGGGGGACCAGGCAGCACCCTGCTTGGAAGGCTGCTACTCTGGCGGCGGGTGGGGGTGGGGTAGGCAGAACCAGACCAGTTCGGTGGCTGATTTGCCTGCTATTTTCTGTGCAGTGACGAAGAATGGAACTAAGCCAGCAAAAATTTGTTTTCATTTTTATTATTTCACAGATGATAGAATTCTAAAGAATTCTTGCAGGGGGCATGGATTATATGGAGGTTACCCTAGGAATTTGAGGGGTGCATAAGTAGGACACATCAATGCCCATGAGAAATTTGAATACTCTTTCAGGTTTGCACTGTGATTGGAAAGAATGAGTAGACTTCATGATGTGGGGACTTGATGGGTCTCCGGGGACATTTGGGAGCTGCAGTAGTGCAGAGGGCTGAATCCAAACATGTTTCTCTTGTTTCTCCAAAACCCAAAATGTCACTAAGAACTGTTCTGTCTGCCAGTAAGAACGACAGAGACTGCAGATGGCTATGCAATGGGCTCCGGGTGGGGTAATAGCTGGCAGGGGCTATAGCTCCAGGGGTGCTACCAATAGACTTGGAGTACTCTCTGACTCTGTACTGGGCTTTGCTTCCTGGGTGATAGATGAAAGTGTCAGGGTGCTATAGAAGAGCTGGAGCATCCAAGCACTAATTTAAAAGGAAACCTGCACTCCTGTGTTTACTGAAGTACTGTTTACAATAGCAATGATATGGAAACAACCCAAATTCTTAAAAACATATGACTGGATAAAGAAGATGTGATATATACACACAGTGGAATACTACTCAGCAGTCAAAAAGATAAACTCATGACATTCCCAGCAACATGGATGGAGCTGGAAGGGATTCTGTTCAGAAGGAAAAAGAAAAACATCAGATGATTTCACTTATAGGAAGAATATAGGGAAACAGAACAAAGGATCAAAAGAAAAAAAAAAGACAAAGCTTGCAGGCAAACTGTAGATCTGAGGCATACAATATGAGGGGTTGTGAGAGGGGTTAAAACAGGGGAGGGAAAAGCCCAAGGGGCAAGGTAATAGATCACTGGTGATGTGGTGGTGGAAGATTTATGGGGACTACACCTGAGGGAAGAAATCAAATATTGTACAAAAGTGAATAACAGTGTAAGAAAATAAAAACATCTATCAATCAATCAATCAATCAATTAATGAGCTGGAACAGAAAATAATGTGCCAAATTGTATCTCTAATTCACATTTCAGAATAGCGAACACACTGTGTCAGAAGTGAGCAGAGTACCTGGTTGGGATAATTGGATAGATTGTAATAGGTAGTAGAACCCTAGGTGGGCAATGGGGACCAGGACATGGGTGTGAACGGCCAGCTTACCCACTTTCATGAGGAGGTGCTCACACTCAACTTTGGGGCCAAGGGAGCATGTCTACTGGATGGATTCCCTGTTTTGTCTGGAAAAGAGGGAGGAGGGGAGGACATAAGTATGACGATAATTCTTCTCAAGTGGGAGGGACACTGGTGTGAAAAATATTTTTCTTCTTCCTACGTCACTTCAGCTTTTTCTTTTCTGTCTGAGGCAGTGGTCAAGGTTACAACTTTAAGTGTGAAAAGTGGCGATGTCCATATTTGTAAATTTTATGTCAGAGTTCCTAAGGGCCTAACTAGGCAGGTTGTACCTTCACCGATGTGTGGAATTGGTGCTAACAGTGAAGGCAACTCTGCTGCCTCAGGGTTGAAATAGCCCCCCAAGTTCTAATTCTCACCCTGTGCAGACGACAGTGGACTAGGTTGGGAGGGACAGATGAGTACTGCTGGTGGCCACCTAGACCAGCAGTGACCAAATCTAATGTCCTTTCCAAAGGGGGAAAATTTGAGGTATGAATGGAGAGAAGATAAGTAGCTGAGGGTAGATGAGTGAATACATGGTTTATGTGATGAGGGTGTTACAGTGACCCTGTTATCGGACAGCAAATCTGTTTCAGGGCAGGGGGAGAGGGACACCCCTGAAGCCCCAAACCTGCCTGTTCTAAGTGGGTTCTGCCATCTGCCACGTCAAGACAAAGCATATAAAACTTTAATGAAAAGGGACTTTAATACAGTGATTATACTGTTAGGGTCCGAGAACTCGATTATCGCGAAAGACAGAGCGTCATGCAAGAATGCAATTCGCAAAGTAGAGTTTATTGGGCTGGCTAGCCAGGGTCAAGCCGTTCCCTGCCGGACATGCAGGATTCAGGCAAGACCCCGACCAAAGGAAAGTCAAGGAATATATTGGTCTTGTTGGCCGTTACATACATCAGAGCCCGCGCAGATTCAACTTAGCAAATGGATTCAAGGATTAACAGACATCACAGCTTGGGTCACAGTTCAACCACCCAGTGACAGGTTTCCAGGAATAGTTGTCTCATTTCCTGGTGCCTCAGATCCAATCAGCCTGGGCCACACCATTGCCATTATCCAATCAGTTTTAAATGTACATTGTCCCTCTTCAACCTATCCTGCATTCCGGGGGGTGGGGCAGGGAGTGGGTGCTTGCCTGGGTTAGTCTAGTTTTGCTCAGGCCTGCGTTACTTCCTCCATTCCTTCATATACAATACAGAACACAAAGAATATAACTTCTAAATCAAACACCTGAAGTTACCCATCCCCTCGTGGGCAAAAGTCAACCCAAAAGGGGTTGGCCCAAAGCAAGGCCTGAAAGCTGCCACAAGACTAAAGCACCTTCTGGCTGGGACCCATGGAAAAGGATCAGAAATGGCCAGACAAATCTGGGAGAAAAATAGCAAAATCAAAATCAATATAAACACTGCCATAGTCACTTCCCTACAGGTATCTCACCCACATCTGCCTTAACCAGTCCAGGGCCAAGAAACAAGCACGGTTTCTTCATCACATGCTTGCTGCTCCATGTGGCTTCCTCAGTCTCCTTCTGGTTCTCCATCCTGCTTCCTTCTTTTCTTCTCTCTTTTTTCTCTGCTCAGCTCCACCCTTCTGGGTGGGGCAGGGAACCTGGAACTTCCCCTTTTCCTAGGGACCACCCTGTTACAACCCCTGAAAAGAGACTCAGAGCAAGAGGTGAAGTTTCTTTACTCTCTTACACCAGATACCTGCATAGTATGCAAATCACTGTGTTGCACACCTGCAGCTAATATAATGTGTATCAAATATAGTTCAATAAAAAAAATGATACCAGATGCTTCCTCCCCCTCTGCCTCTCCCCTGCAACCCCCACCCCTTGTCCCCCCAGCCCCCGCCAGAGTGCTGCTGGGTCTAAAGCTTTGTGGCAAGCCCTGGACTCTGGTGCCTATTCCACAGGATGAGGTTTGTGCAAGTTGTCAAAAATAAGTCCTACTCAAGGCCTAACAAGTGAAATTTAGAAGGCAAGAGGGCAAAACTGATTACTATGCTTGCAAATACATGTTTGGGAATCCAGGATGAAAATAAGTATAACATACACAAATACAGGGTGATGGTGTAGATGTCCTCTGTCAGATTGCTTAGTAAGATAGTTTGTGCAGCTTATGCCAATGAACCCCCAAATGGAGTGAAGGTTGACCTGACATATGATGCTGCAGTAGGTTGTACTGGCTGCTGCTGGCCTGCAGGCTTCTCAATAAGTTTGGCATGGACACTATCTATGACAACTGCCTGGAGGCGACTAGACATAAGTGCAATGCGGTCAGCCTCAGTGGCCAATCAGATGCCTTCAATTGCTGTTGGGAGGATAGACTTGCCAGAACTACTGTAAATAAAGCTTTTGGTGCCCTCAAGGGAGCTGTGAATGGAGGCTCGTCTGTTCTTCAGAGTATCAAATGATTTCCTGGTTATGCTTCAGAAAGCAAGGAGTTCGGTGCAGAAATTGGAAGCACATCAGTGTCAGAATATTGCAGATGACATGCATGACTAATAAGAAGATGAAGATGATCTTAAGAAATGATTCTGTCAATACATAAAGAACACCGTAACCCCAGACATGGAGATGTCTCAGAAATGCTACTAGGAGAGAATCCAGTACGTGAGAAGCCTAGGAAGTTAAAGAGGTGGGACTGTGACAGGTACAGGTTTCATGGACTCCACCTCTACTCGATGCTGGAACTCCAAATCCCATCAGTACCAAGAAGAAGCACGCAGGGACGTGAGGGCGGAGCTGAGCAGCCAGGTGGGGATAAAACCGGACATGTGGGCTCTTGGGGTCTCTTGGCCTGGTGGTTCGCAGCTGATCGTTTTGGCGCTCCATCGGTTTTCAGCGTGCCGGTGGAGTCCACGTCAGCAGAACTGGTAGGACATCCTAGTTAACCTGTGTTTCTCTCCCTCTTTCCCTGGGTTATTCCTTTACCTTTCTCCTTATAAATAAATCCATTATTTAACCTTTTTGAGTGTGTCCATAATATGATTGAATCGTAAGTGCACGGGTGAAGACCCACAGACAGGCAACCAAAGTCACATTGGAGTGCCCTGTAACAGGACTAAGCCAAAACATCTCTTGCCCAGAAGAAAGACCAGGTAGCTCGAAAGGCAAGCGTCCTCAGACCTCAGGAGTGGGCTGCTGAGAGATTTACTGACTGACAGCAATGATATCAGATGCCCGAAAGGGTAGCATTGATTGAGGCCATGCCCACATTTGGAAGCTGACAAAACTGAGCGGAAGCCTGCAGGTCTGAGTGGCTTTACCTGGGATACATTCTTGTACAGTATGTCAATGGCAGGACTGATGATTAGTGACCGATTGAACATTGGTTGTGTGCCAACATCTTGTATCTCTTATGATTCCTTTGCTTTAAGACATCTGTGGTCAGAGTAATCCTGATAATAATCAACATGCATTTTTTGGAGATTATGTGCAAGGTTTTTTTTTTTTTTTAAAGGACTGTCTCCTTAATCCTTGCAACAAATTTAGGAGGTAGGCGTTAGAATTAATCTCCATGTCCCAGAGGAGGGAAGTCAGAGTCAGTCACTGATTTGAGAACCCACAGTTTGTAGGACTTGAATACACCGAATCCCGTACTTTGCTTCGTCTACATTATAACTTTCTGTCTGGATCTCTAGTGTCTGCGTTTTCAGGGCTAGAATCTGTCCTGAAGGAAAGGAGGGGAGAGGTGTTATGTATAAGAAGCCAGAGCATGGTTAAAAAGATAAGGAGATGGAATCTAGCCAGAGGAGAAGACCCTCTGGGGTAGGCCTTGGAGGGCAGACAGAATGTGGGTGCTGAGTCACAGGTGTCTGCCTATGTAAGCAGGTCAGCGACTCTGAGCACGAGCAGCTAAAGAGTCGAGGACGGCCTTCTGCCCAGCCCCCCACACCTATGGAAGGCAAGGAAAGGTAGCAGGACTGGGCCCGCTGCTGTCTCACTAGAAGCCTCAGGGGACCGTTTGGGTGCTGGAGCTGCGATGACACTTGGATTTGTCCTGGACTCCGGTGAGCAATTCCCTTGCGTCACTTCAGAAATCCCTGTAGGGGACAGAGAGTCCAAGGCATTCTGTTGAGAGCACTTCTAGCGGCCAAGGGAGTCATATCTGTAAGGAGATCCAGGTGGCCACAGAGTCCATCCTCTACCCACTTGGACCCACTTCTCCATGTAAATTCTGGGAGCAGCTTCTCAGTATTCTGCTGAGTTTCTCTTTACGGCAGAAACTTAGAAAAGGAGAAATACCAGGAAGGATAGCATTTCACGGTAGCAGCTCTTAGGCAGCATTGGGTACACATTTGTCTCCTCTGCCAAGCATGCTCTGTTGTTTTTGCACTTAGTTAGCTCCTTTGCTGATTTCAGTGACTTCCCTGAGGGTGTGGCTGGTACTTTTACCCCTGTAGGGTCTGAGTTTCCTCCAGGCATGGCCCCTGTACTTGCCATTTTACCATAAAAACAGCAGGGCAGTACCAACAGGCTCCCAAGTGGAGATCAGCTGCTTGCCCACCAGGTCTCTTCTGCCTGCCTCTTCTTGAGACCGAAGTCCCTGGTAGCTAAGATGGTGCTGCCTCTCTCGGCTTGCTGGCCCCATTCACACAAGGCTCCCAAATCTTCTAGGCAACAGTCATGCTTTCACCTTGCTGAACACAGTCTCCCTTTGGGAACCAGGCCTCTTAGCTCACAGAGCCTGGGCACCCGGGGAGTGGCAGGACGGTACATTGCTTTCTCCCCGTGTTTTTAGATTTGTTGTCTTCCATTGGGACTATGGCCCCTTGCAAGATTTTTTTTTTTTAAATATTTATTTATTTATGCTTACAGAACTGGGGTACAGGCCAGAGGTATGGTGGGTAAGAGGTTTCACCAGAGACAGAGTGGGAAACTGAACAGGCAGGCTGACAAAGTACACTGCTGAGGGGAGCAGTGGGCAGGTCAGAAGAGGTCAGCCTGCCATGTGGGTCAGATCCCTGGCTGGGCATTGAACTCGTGTTGCAGAGGCTTTGCAGAGCTTCATAATGTGGTGCTTTAACCCATTGCACCACCAGGGAGAGTCCTATATATTTTATTTTAATATAATAGTTTATTTTACATCATTTTGTGCCTTTTCCATCTCAGTTGTAATCCCTGTGGGCTTCCCATCACCAAATCACCCATGTGCCATCACCATAGTCCAGTGCACTCTCCCCCTCCCATTTTTGATCCCATTCCCCACCCCACCGCCGTAAAATGTCTCTGGTCTAGTTGTTCATTATTATTATTATTGCCCTCTGCCCTTCCCAGTCCTTTATGCTCCTGCTATGAATGAAACCGTCATTATTTTTCTTTTTCTTTCTAGCTTATCTCACTAAGCATGATCCCTTCCAGCTCCATCCATGTTGCTGCAAAAGGCATGTGTTTATTATCTTTTTGATTGCTGAGTAATATTCCACCATGTATATGTACCACATCTTTTTAATCCAGTCATCTACTTTTGGGCATTTGGGTCGATTCCATGTCTTCCCTATTGTAAGTAAAGCAGCAATAAACATGGGGGTGCAGGAGGACATATTAATTTTTTTGGGTAGAAAGTCGCAAACATATTCTGGAGGCTCCTGGGCAATGGGTCCAACTTGGGGAAGAGGATGGGAGCCAGTGTTAAAATAGCCAAGGCTCACAGCCCCTACCAGAGGGATAATATGGGCTGCCTTGTTGGGACAGAGAATTTTCTAGTTAATTTAGGCTAATTTGTTCAGGTATCGGCTTAGTGTTTCTACCCATCATTCTGTCAGGAAACCTGTACAAATTCTATGCAGGTTATCAGCCAACTCTCCTGTTGCCTATGAAATGGCAAATTAAATCCTTAATGCCAATCAGCAACATGGAACTGATGGGGAAAGGTCTCCCTCTTGTGGAAATTGTAGGGAATAGCAGCAAGCTTGTAATTGAAATGCAAGCGGGCAAGTCTTGAAAAAACTGCATCTACTAGACCATTCCAGAAATGTACATAGAAACTTCCGTGGAAGAAGCAGTGGCTCAGGAGATGGGATTTAGATTCAATCTCCTGGGTTATGGCTGTGGCTCTGCGACTCACGGGTGTTTTGATCCTGGACCATGCAAGCCACTTTTTGTCTTTACATGCCCTCCTGCCTGATGTGGAGGGAATAATAGTACAAGCTTGGTTTTATTGAGGTAAAGAATACTGAGAGCAACAAACAGTGCAGAGGATACCTATAGTATCTGGTGCAATCTCCTTAAGTGCCTTTGAGTGGTATTGACTTCTGTGATTTAATGTGGTCCAGCTCCCAGTTCTTCTGGCTTCCCAGGCCCTATTCATTTCTGCAACCCCACAGTCTAGCTGTGGCTATACTTTTTTTTTTTTTTTAAGATTTATTTATTTGCATACAGAACTGGGGTACAGGTCAGAGGTGCAGGGGAGGTGAGAGGATTCACCAGAGACAGAGTGGGGTGCAGAATAGGTTGATTGACAAGTACACTGCTGAGGGGAGCAGTGGGTGGTCAGGAAAGGTCTGCTGCGCCTTGTGGGTCATGTGGGTCAACTCCGGGGTGGGGATCAAATTCATGCTGATGTGGCTTTAGCTTCTTAGTGCTGCACTTTGACTCACTGTGCCACCAGGGAGGGCCCAGTTATCACTTTTTTTTCGTGGACCAGCTAAGATCTGGCAGGTCTGGGAGGCCTGGGAAGAGTCTTTAAACTATGGTTCAAACCCCCCCACCTTCCCACTCCCACCACTGCCACATGAGAAGAGGGAAGGAAGGGCGATGCAGTGGCGTTTCTCCCTTGGCCTCCCTGACCATGTGAGGGAGCATGGGCCACACGGAGTTCCTTCCCAGGAGGGTCTGGCCTTGGGCAGTGATGACCTGGCTCTGTACACCAGGGTGCCTCAGCAGGCACAGGAGCTGGATCCTATCATGGCGCCCCTTCATGGAGACTGGCCAGATGTGCAGGTGAGAGGCTCCCTCCCCACAGCCTGCCAGACACAAGTCAGCATCTCTGACTCTGGCTCCAGTTAAGGGCCCCTCAGGGTCCCTGTGGGAGTAAGGTGGGCCTGGGTCTGGGTGTGGGCTGACACAGCTCCCGGGGAGGTAGAGGTCCCTGGAGCCAGGCTGGGCCAGTGACCCTAGTCTCAGCCCTTACAACATACTTCATGGTCCCTGGGGCCTGTCTCCAGTGGTGATGGACTAGCTACCCGATCCCACACAGACCTGTGGACTGTAGCCTGGAGGACTGGTTGGGCAGGTGCTCCCAAGCTCTTGTGGCCACACCTGACAAAGGTGCTGTCCCCAGGCCAGACTGTCCCTCTGCCTCTGAGGCAGACCCTCCTGCGCCTGCCCCCAGGCAGGCAGAGGTCACATTTATAGGAGCCAGGGCCCTGGCCCCAGGTCCAGCTCAGTCCTGGTCCATTTCAACTGCAAGGTCTCTCAGCACCAGCCCCCCACAGCCCCTGGACCTCTGTGGACACTGTGGTAGGAGGTCTGTCCTCAAACAGCAACCACCCTCACATATGCTCAGGTGACCTACTGCGGAAACCCAGGTGATCGGTGGCTCCATAGAGCAGCAGGTCCACGTTGTCCCCAGGGTCCACTGGTGCCCATGCTTGCAGATCCTGCAGTCAGAGGGGGTGCCGTGGGGAGGGTAGACCACTCGCCATCCTCCTCCCCTTCACTTACCTCCTCCGTCCTGGTCCTGGGCATTCTCCTGCACTGCATGTTCCTCTTTATTTCATCTGCACGCTTTACTGTCCTGTACCCCCTCCGCACCTCTCCCCCTTCCCAGAGTCTTCTCCACTCCCCTTCACATCATCCATGTCAGAGGAATTCTTCCTGTGTATTCTGTCATCTGCTCTGGCCACCGAACTTCCCACATTCAGCATTTTCCCTCCCCCACTCTCTACCCCTCCTCCTCCTCCCCCTTGCCATCCTCACTGTCCTCCCTGCATTCCTCTTTTCATCCTCCTGTCTGTCCTCCCATGTCCCCCACACCCACCCTCCTGCATTTTCTAACTTCTCATCTCCAGTTTCTGTCTCCCTCTTCCTCCTCCTGTCTAAACGTCTCTGCATTGTTTACTTTCATCCCTCCCCCCTTCTGCAAGTTAAAATTACTCCCTCTCACCTCTCCTCCTGCATTCCTGTCTTCTCAGTCTCCTGCTCCTCCTCCATCTATCTCCGCTACAGTCTTCCTGTCGACACCTCCTCTGTTCATCTCCAGCTGGTCTCCAGCCTCCTTCTTCACCACCCTTCCCGCACACTTCTCTCCAGGCCCCTCAAGCCCCCCTCACCCTCCTCCATTCCCTCATCTGACCTCTTACTTTCTCCGCCCTCCACTTGCTCCTCAGTCTCCTCTTCTCCGCTCCTCTCCTATCTTTTTCTTACACTTCTCCATCCATCTTCACCTCCTGTTCCCTGCTCTTCTCCTTTCAACACCTCTTATGTTGTTATCTTCATCCTTCTCTTTCTCTGTCCTCTGCAAGTTCCCTTTCTCCATATGCCACTTCCATGCTCTTTATCTTTCTCTCCGCCACTCCAAGGCCTTTGCTCATTCTCCACCACCCTCCTTCCGCTCTCTTCCCGGTCTCACCTCCACACACATGCTCAGGTTACTGCCCCCTGACCCCCACCACCTCCATCCTGTGCCCTAACCTCCTACATTTCAGCATGTCCTTCTCTTCATTCTCCATTGCATTGCAAATTCTTCTCCAGTGTCCTCTTTATCTTCATCGTGTATTCTCTTGCAACTTCCATCCTCTTCCTCTCCATCATCCTCATCTTATTAATTGAACTGTTCATGCTCCCCCCCCCCTTCATTTTCTGCTACTCTGCCTCACCTCCATCCTCATCTCCATCCATGTCCATTCTTATCGTTCATCCTCATCCTCTGGCCACTCATGCGTACTCTCCTTCTCCTGTCCACTGCCCCTGTAGCCCCTTTGGGAGATCATTAACCTGCTCAGCCTCCTCTCTGGACAGTGGCACTGTGGGCACTCCCTAGTTCCATCGAGCTACGGAGGCTGCAGAGGTGGGTTCACATCAGTGCTGGGGCATGTCACCAACAGATTCTGACCACAAGACCTATAGCCTGCCCACCCTCCAGAGCCTGAAGCGAGCAGGGAGCAGATCATACCAGCCACATCTGTAGCTGTGACCTGTGTCTTCTGGTAATGTCTGCAGTCTATGGGACAGACAGGCCAGTGAGTGATGAGACAGATTCCAACTACCAACCAAGTACAGGAAGAAGAGAGGCTCCTGGGCACTGGGCAGAGCTTGGGCACTGCCATTCCACCCAACCATGGTGCTTCTGGGTCATGACTGTTCGAGACCCCTCAGCTACCTCATCTCCAGGGCTCCCGTGCAAGGGCGGGGACCTAGGGAGAGGCCCTTCCTCCACCAAGGACGCACATCAGAAATCTCCACTGACATTGCGGTGCGGTCTGCAGAGGGCGCTCACGTATCATCACTCTCATTGCCTGATGGCACCTGTGTGCTTTTCATCCCCGACAGGGAGGATCTCCGCTGACACTTCCCAACCCCAGTGATCCACTCCCCACCCTGCCACGCCCCTCCCCCACCCCCCCATAGGCTCTATCCTGCTGACAACAGCTTCAGGAGTCGTCAGTTTTCAGATTCTTTTTTCTGCATCTATTGAAATTGTGATACGGCTTTTACCCACTGCTCCTCTAAGATGAAACCTTTTTACAAACCGTGGCTCAGCGATGTGGCAGCCAGTTTGATCCAGCTGCTGGTGTTACAGGGCCAGGAGAGAAGGGCACCGCTGAACCCCCAAACCTGCCTTCTCTAAATAGATTCTGCCATCTGCCACCCCAAGACAAAACATGTAAGACTTTGAGAAGGAACAAAGAATATAACTTCTAAATCAAACAGCTGAAGTTACCCATCCCCTCGTGGGCAAAAGTCCACCCAAAAGGGATTGGTCTAAAGCAAGTCCTGAAAGCTGCCACAAGACTAAAGCACCTTCTGGCCGGGACCCATAGAAAAGGGTCAGAAATGGCCAGGCAAGTCTGGGAGGAAAAGAGCAAAATCAAAATCAATATAAACACTGCCATAGTCAATCTACCCACGGATGTCTCACCCACATCTGTTTTAACCAGTCCAGGGCCAAGAAACAAGCACGGTTTCTTCATTACAAGCTCCCTGCTCCTTGTGCCTTGCTCAGGTCTCCTAGCTCTCCATCCTGCTCCCTTCTCTGACTCCTTGTCTTCTCTCCTCAGCTCCACCATCCTTCTGGGAGGGGCAGGGAACCTGGAACTTCCCCTTTTCCTAGGGACCCGCCTGTTATACTGGGACCAGACTCCTGGTGACAGCCCTGGAGGAGCCATAGACTGGCAGGTCTAAGTCTGCCTCAGCCCAGCCCAAAGGTTGGGATGTACAGCACCAGATGCTGGCACAGGCAGCAGCAGAGATGGTCCTGAAGGTCAGATACACGGCTCTGTGTGAGCGTTTGGCCCAAACTGACAACAGCTCAGCAAAATACTAGGCCTGGATCCTTTGCTCTCCTGCTGCAGAGGACAATAGCAACGAGATGGTACCCAGATTCAGCTGCCCGGGCACCTGCAAAGCTCCTTGGCTTTTCTTCGGGGGTCAGTTGCTGGAGGGGTCTTTATTTGGAGCCCAAGAACAGTCTCTTGAAGCCTCTTCTGGTCATCCAGTCTGGACCATTGGCTTCAGGGGTCTGGCAGAACAGTGCCTCCAGGGCTTGCTCCTGCATTTTCTTGTCTTTTCAGAGTCCCTCAGCTCGCATACACTTTCTGCCTATTCACTTCAGTCCTTTCAACCTGCCCAGCTCTTCAGGGCCCCCAGGCTGGGAACACCCATAGGCAGCAGCCCTTGGCACAAACAAAGGCCACATTTTCCAAAGCTTCATAAAATGCCAGTCTTGCTCTGTAGTGCAAATTCAGGGCCCAAAACAGCTGCAGGTACAGGACAGGGTTGCTGGCTCTCCTGAAGCAACACACATCTTCTTGAAGCAGTCTGCTGCCTCCAGGTCTAGTTTATATTAATTTGTCAGCCTAAATCTGCCATCTGGAGATGCAGCTGCAGCCTCAGTATGAATTACATGCAGGATTTCATGGAAGTAACTGAACTGTAACCCTCATTCTGTTGTTCTCTTTTGTGTACGTTTTCTTTAACCAATGTCATAATGTCAGTTGTGATGCTGTTTACTTCTTTTTCCAGCCCTTCCATAGAAGGCTCACACATGTGGAACTCTGGAGGGGAGATAACATGCTTGGAATAATTGATAGAAAATGTTTTCTTTGTATCTCAATATCTAACTTTATTCACAATATTGGGGTGCTGTCTAAATTGCTCCAGGAAGATGTTCTCTAGGTCAATATTGATATCAGGTCAACAGGTGGGAGTGTGGGAGGCAATGGAATGGAGATGCTCTCTGACCAGACCTTGTTGAACAAGTCTCTGAGCTCCTCATCATGTAACTCTGCCCCCTGGAGGGCTGTCCTTTTCACTTGTTCTAATAACTTAGACTCAAATTTTACCTTTTGCTCCTTCAAAAGGCCTTATATTTTCTTTGCCCTAATCTGATCCTCACATTTTCTTAATGTTTCTACTACAAGATCCTCTTGCAGATCCTTCAGATCTTTCCCAAATCTTCCTTTCCACTGTAGTAAGATTTCTCTATTGATGTCTTCTCAAAAACATTTTTCAAATTCTTGCTTAATAGCTTCACGTTTTTTCTACAATTCGATTCTCCAATGTGCTTCTCTTGATCTCCTCAACATTTCCCCTCTAAATCTGGCTGGTTAGATGATTCTGCAAGTCCATCATGTGACTTCTCAGTTGCCAGGCCCAGCTGATATACACGGTTTCCAGTTTAGTCACAGCCATCACCTCTTGGGTGTTTTTGAACCTGAAAATGAAGTTCTCGTTCACTAAGGCCTTCCATAGATCCCGTATCTGGCCTTGAAGTTCCAGGATCTTCAGAATACTTGTCCTCAATTCTTTAGCATGATTAAGAATCCTGCTTTTCAGTTCCTGAACACTGTGACTGTAGCAGGGATTTGGAGGGGCCATCAGAGGATAACCTTCCCAGAGGTGAGTAAAGTAATGCATGTGGTTCTTAGCGTCAAGCTGGAGAAGCTCACTGAAATGGTGAACATCTGAGCACTGCTCGTGTTGGGCTGCAACAAGTGTCATTTCATCTAATTTCTCCTGCAGCCACATTCTCCTTTCCATACTTTGATTTGTGTCGATGATTTCTTCTATGTTTTGATGAATAAACAGGCATCTTGGGGGATATTCAGTTGTTTCATTCTGAGAAAGGTATGGACAGCTATTTGCAGAATATCTTGTATTTCTGATAGATCCTTCCCAAAAATATGGATTAGAGTTAAGTTCCCAAGTCTGATGACAAATGTTGCCCATTCATTATCTTTTTTTTGATGCGTTGTTAACAATCTCTGAGGCCCGAAGTCCTTCTGTGTCTACCACGAGCAGAAAATCGGAGCCCAATGGTTTCCTAAGTGCCTCTTCCACATTCAGAGGCTGCATGTAGGCCCCTCAGGTGCATCTCCCAGCACTGAGACTCAACTGCAGCCCGAACATTGTGTTCAGTAAAGTGGACTCCCCTGAGTTCTGCAGGCCAATGACAGAAAGAAAATCCGCTTGTTTCCATTTTTTCTCAGAGACCTTGTTGAAAACAGCTGCCACCCACTTCAGGGGCACATAAGAAGCGTCCCCATCCATTAGCTCAATGGGGGCCCCAGATATCATCAGGTCAGCAGCCATTTGGAGAAGGGAGCGACATAGTGTATTTGTTTTGGCGGAAGCTTCTTCCAGAGCCTCATAGATCTGACCCACTTCTCTTAGGAGATGCTCAATGCCCAGGGTGGAGTTTCTGATCTCCCTGCTAACAACTTCTAGCTCAGCCTCCCAGTGTCTGAGCAAGTCTCTCTTCGAGCGCTTCTGCTTTTCTATTTGCAACTGCACTAGCTGGCCTCTGAACTTCAGGTGAAGTGTTTTTAGTTCTTTGCCAGGTAGTTGGTCTATTAACATGCTCAACCCCTGCAGAAAGTAGAGCTCCGTGTGGGTCTCTAGGTGTGCCTGAAGACTTTCAAGTAGGGTCTTCATCAAATTGTTACAAATAATAACTTTTGTGATACTGCTCACAGCTTATTTTCTGCTTTTCTGTCTCAATCTCGTTTTTGTATTGTTCAATGCTCCTGTAGCCTTTTTCTCTCAGATGATGGAGTTCCTTATCCTTCTTATGCCAATCATGCTATAGATCTCCCTGGAGAGGTAGTAACTTCTCTTTTATTTCAGATAATTTCACTTTTTTCAAGATGTCCAGAAGGAGGTCAGCTTTTTCTCCTGCTTCTTGGCAGTCTCTTTGGTCCTTGTCAATAATAAATTTCCTTACAATGTTAGCTCAGTTACCCAGACTACAAGGACATCCAGTATTCTTCAGCAACTTTTTTAGTGTCATTGTAATTTTATCAGCTATTTCTATCTTATTGAGATTCTTGATGCCAATTCTTACCTTGTGAGCAGAATTTTCATCCATAATATTTTCTGCACTTTCAAACAAACATATAAGAGGTTTGGGTGATTTAAAAAACTCAACTAGGAAACTATTTACTTTTCCAAAATCAGAAGTTGACAACAGGATGACTATGGAGAGGAGATCTCTTGCAGGAACCTGACCTGCCTCGTGTATTTCTGCAGTTTTCAAGCCTGTCTTTGGCTCTCCTTCCTGGGCAGAACCAGCAGAGTTCCACTATACCTTCTATTAAAAAAACTGTGATTATTGCCTTCCCTAGAATGATGCTGGGGAAAATGGTCATGTTTGCCTTTATTCAGGAGTAAATTCCAAATCTGTGATTTGGAAGTAGAGACATAATTTCCAACTCTTATGAATGATAAAACATGCATAGGTTGATAACTGATCAACTGGTTATTATAACTGTTAATTTTTTCTCCCATCCTATTTTTTCTATTTCTCACCAGCTTTTCCTAATTTGTGTGAGAGACCAAAGTGGGAATTCAGTTTTGGAGTTGCAAGGATTGGGCACAAAAAGTGGGAGTGCAAACTGGCAAATGGAAAGTTTGGTTAAAATATACTGCCTTGTATAGTCATCTGCACAGTTAAAAGTTGCCATCTGTATGTCCATTGGGTGAATGCCAATTTGTGCTGTAGTTGATTGTGTTTCTTTGATAATGAAAAAATCCTCAAGTGTTCTTCCTAGTTCTGTGGTTTTCAGTGCCTGGGACACAGTAGACATTGTTCCTGAGTTATTACCTCTGTAAACTGGGTATCGAAATGATAATCTAATACCAGAAGTTTTTCTAGAAAGCAAAATGGTAGCTCCCCTTCAGTTTTTGGTTGAGTGCCAGGTAGGGAGGTCTTATTTATCAAGAAAGTATTGACATTGGTCATTTTCTTGGGATAATAATTGTCCAGATTAAGTCGCCTGATCAAGTCAGAAAAATGCTGATTCTTGGTTGTTACTTCCTTATGATTGCTTGCTTGAGGCTCTTTGGCATAAGGAGTAGAGTCATTGGGTGTTTTCTTTGGGTTAAAGATTTTCATTAAATTCTAGAATGAAACAGGAAATGAAAATGGCTGTTATCTATTGATAACAGGATTTAATACATTTACATTTGTGAATGCATGAATATTATTAGCTTTTAAAACAAATGATAGGATTCTATAAGTTGAATCCATCTATATGCTAACTTAGGGGCTGACCGAGGTATGAAATATAATACAGGGCCCCATCCTGGAGGACACAAAATTTATCAATAAATTTTGAGAGAGAGAAGTGAGGGGTTAACTACAGAAGCCACTACATTGAACAGTTGATTAGGAATTTTCAAGATGGAAAGTGAGGAATTGGAATGACACATACTTCTAGACAGGGAGTAGGAGGAAAAACAATTTTGAAAAAGAATAGAACAGAGCCTACCACAAGATAGATACTGTGGTGAGCACTTGCACATGCTAGACTGTTGACCGGACAGCATTTTATCTGGCAAAAGTGTGGGTGCGTGAGGGCATCCTTGATAAAGAGAGTAAACAATCAAGGTAAAAGCATCCACATGGAAAGTGGAAAAGTGATCCAGAACCTTTGGGCAGAATCAGAAAATGAGGCTTGTGAAGGAAAAAAAAAAAGGAAAATACATTGGTTTTTATTTAATAACCAGCAATAGTTATATTCCCCACTATTGTCGTTATTTCTACTTTAGCAAAGAATGGCTTGTGAAAATCAAACAATGTGCCCATGGTCACCAAGGGTGAGCAGCTGAGACAGGAGGTATAGCTAGCTTTCTCGGGCATGTTGCTCTTCAAAACACCTCGGAGACATTTTGGTGCTGACATGGAGTGATGGGTGGGTCATACCACAGGTCGTAGAAAGCAGCAAACAGACCCGGAATTTGGAGCCTGGCCCCTCCACTCTATTCCAGGGCCAAAAAACTTGCACCAGGGAAGGTTACAAACCTTTGAGATGTTTAGTTGTCCTTTATCTTCTTCCTGACCTTCTTCATTCTCCTGCTTCCTCTTATATTTTTCTTCTTTTCAGCTGGGTGGGGGATAATTTTCATTAGTAAAACAAAAAGTCAGAAGTGAAGTGCCATGTTGTTGAAGCTTAGCCTCTTTATGAACTAACTACAAGCATTATGCCAACAAGTTAACATCAACAAGTTCAGCTTTAGTATCTGTTTTCTAAGAGTGACCCAAGAAGAGATGTGGGTATTTTATATTATGGGAATGGTCAAGACGTAAGAGTGACTGTCTCATGGGCTGAAAGGTATGGGCTATAAAAATGACACAAAGGATGTTATCAACCAATAGTAACTGGGGTATTGGTGATAGAGCATTATGTATCCAATGATATCGATCATAGCACATTGACTGATTTAGATATGGTAGAGTGGAGAGGGTATGATGTCCCAGTAATCAGTCTCTTCATCTTCATATTTGTTGAGAAAAGAACCCTAAATGAAACTGTAAAAGACTTTCATAAAGAGACTTTCTTGAAAGTGACATTTTCTTTTGGCCTATAATTGGTAATTTAAAGCAGTTAATTGTTTCTTTCATATCAATGCTCAAATATTGAACATCCTGCTTATCAGCCCCCTCATATTTCTAGGCTGCTGTTAGGTTATTCCTAGTTCTCTACCTCATTGCTTGTATTATCCATGTAATAATCAGATCTTGGGAAAAAAATGAAAATTCAGGCTAGCTGATACTAAGATTTATTTGAAAATAAGGTTTACATAACAGCTAATTCTCAAAGTAGGATGGTTAAAATGGACAGGTTTGTGGGCATATTTTGTGTGGCAAAGTAGGAGATCAGTCTGTGATAGTCTGTGAAATACCGCCATCATAGTAAGAGGGAAAAAAGCCTTCCAAATTTCCAGTCTAGGAAATAGTGAAAGAAAATCTCTGTATCACTTTCTACTATACCAACCCTAAAATTGCCTGGGACAAGATTGGGGTGGTCAACAGACTGCTTACAAGAGAATAATAATCCGTTGACATCAGTCTCATCATTAATAAGAAATGGAAGACAAGGAATTCTTTCAAAATGTTAAGGTACACAGATTTTAAAAATTCAGTTAGAACCTTAAATCTAATCTAGTTTTCTTTCAAGTTTGAGAATAGGTTAAAGGCACTTTCAACAACAAAGTAGAAAGTGTAACTGTCTATATATCCTTTCATAAGAGGATGATAGGAGGAAATTATCCAAGAAGTAAATGAAGCAATAGAGGTGAGCTGTTACTTGGTAGGATATTTGTGATATCAGAAAAACAGGAACATTACCCAAGTCCACATGCCAAAGAATACCACAGTAAAATTGCATGAAAGCAGAAATGAATCCTCCCCAAGTGAACTCTAGTTGATTTTGTTATGACTAAGAGCTACATATATGTAAGTACAAATGATTGACTTTTAACCTTTAGGAATAAACCATAAATTAAAGATGAAAGTCTTTTTATTATGCTTCTAAGATAGAAAGTAAAGCATTTCAACTTCAAGGCTACAAAAGTAATAGTGTTTGGCAGTTTCAAGATACTATCTCCCAGAATGGGCTAGAATGATAGCAAACAGTAAGCCCAGTCTAACCCTGCCCAGACAAACATTGAGTCTCAAGGAAATCCTGTGGACCTCAGTTTCTTTTACCCAATACATCATGTCCGGCTTTCAGTGAAATGTTTTTTACAAGGACTGCTGAAAGAAATCATAATTCATTTTATACATGGATTAATAATCATAATAATGATATATGAATCATATTATATATTCAGAATTATCAGCATGCCAGACAGGTACAACCTGGTCAGCCTGTCCATGGACCATACAATGCTTTGAAACAAATTCCCCTTGGTGCTAAATTGTTGACCAAAGCAATATTCCTGTCTTCCTGCTGCTATACTGTACTGACTGGGAGATGACTTAGTTCTGGCTTTCAAGTGAAGCTCCTCTTCCCCCTCCTGCCCCTGCCCACACTGGCATAGGAAAGTTTCCGAAACTGAAAAAAATGCTCAGGGTCATCTTTTATCCATCCATCCATCTCTTTTGCAGCCTATGCCAAATTGATGAGCAAATTCTATCAACTCTTAAAATCATATCCAAAATACAGGCCCTCCCTGGTGGCGCAGCGGGTTAAAGCTCTGCACTAAGAAGCTTAAGCCACTTCCTCATGAGTTCGATCCCCACCTGCCCTCGAGGAGATCCACATGGCGCGGCAGACCTCTCCTGACCCACCCGCTGTTCCCCTCAGCAGTGTACTTTGTCGATATGTCTGTTTTGCTCCCCATTCTGTCCCTGGTGAATCCTCTCACTCCCCAGTTCTGTATGAAGAAATAAATAAATCTTTAAAAAAAAAAATCATATCCAGAATGCAGCCAACTCTCACTATCTCCATGCGGGCCTGAGTCACCACCAACTATAACTTGTGTCACCGTACTAGCCTCCCAGGAGGCTCACCCTGCAGATAATTTAAATAATATTTTATAACTACAATCCTAATCACTTCATTTCATGCCTCAAAAGGTTCTTAGAAGCCAGTTCTCCGCTCTGTTTTGTCATTACTATAGCCCCCAGCCTTTTAATATTTTTTAATGAAATTTATACATCCATTCACATAGTAAGTGGTTATTGACATTCTTCCACAAGCCAAGCACTGTTATATGTCCTAGGGATCAGGAACAAACAAAATGTTATAATAATTATAATAAATGTTGTGATCTAAAAATCACTTGGTTTTCTATGTTTTTTTTTTTAAACAAATTCCCAGAAACTTGACTCAAAACAACACAGCCTTACTCTCTTACGTTCAGAAGGCCAGAAGCTGAAAGTTAGCTTTACTCGTCTAAAGTCAGTCGAGGGGCAGGACTGATTCCTTCTGGTGGCTCTAGGGCAGACTGTTTCCTGGCCTCACCCAGCGTCCAGAGACCACGCTCATCTTTTGGGTTAAGCTCTCTTTTCCAATCTCCTAAGATGGCAGTGTAGGACTATCTAAGTTGTTTATTTCTTTTCGAGATAGTTGTGTTGGTTTGGGTCTTTCAATGAATTATCCATATCATCTTAGTTGTTGAATTTCTTTGGTACGATGCTTTTCATAAGGTGGTATTAGCTTTTTATTTGTACAATCTAAACTGTCTTGCTCTCTCTGTTTTTTCCTTGATCTGTCTGGCTAGGTGTTTATAATTGATAATTATTACTGCTTCAATAACTTTGTGATGAATGATTCATGGAATACATTGCTTATGAATTGCTATTTTCATAATCTTATTTATGAATTTCTTACCTTTAAATTGGTGTACAGTTTAGAATTTCAGAATATAATCCTTAATGATGTGTAATATAAATGTAATAAAATTCTCCTATTTCAAAACATAGCACTTATGTAACTATCTCCACAATCAAGACGTATAATATTTCTCCTGCATCAGATAATTCCCTTGTACCACCTTGTTCTCAGTTCTTATACACCAGTCCCTAAGTAACTATTAACCCAATTCATGAAACTACTACACCAGGGTCTCCCTGGTGGTGCAGGGGTTAAGTCTCAGCACTATCAAGATATCTGCAGCTACTGCAGCATGCATTCTATCCACCCATTCTGTTCCCCACTCTGTCTCTGGTGAATCCTCTCACACCCTCACCTCTGCCTACACCCCAGTTCTTGTATGCATAAATAAATAAAAATAAATCTTTGGGTGCAAAAAACTTACTACACCAGTGTCCAAATAATTACTCATCCTAGAATTTTATAAAAATGAAATAAGTTTTTTGTTAAGTGGATGCACCATAAAGCTGCACTTTTACCTGTTGTTATACAGTTTCTTTCAAGTTCTTGGCTAGCTTGAATAAAGCTGAGAAGAACAATTGTATTGCTAAGTTTTTGTGTGGGCAAAGTGTTTCTTTTCTCTTGGACACCTGGGGGAAAACCGCTGGGTTGAATAGTAAATACATGTTGGATTCCATATGCCCATATAACATGTTGTCTTTTATATAAAAAAGCTTGAAATCAAGGGAGACCCAGATATTTCAATCTGTGTTTATAAACATAATATAAAAGGCTGTAGAGTATCTTAGGAAATCAGAACTCATGGGAATGCACTGTTTACCTCAGCTCTCAGGCTCTCATTTCTAATAACTTTCTCTTAGGAAAATTCACTGTTCAGGCCCTTGGAGAATTCAGGTTTGTATCTTTGGGAAAGATTTAGGATGGAGAAATATTCTTTTGTGTGTTAGGAATAAAAATCCAGTGAGATGGCCAAGAGGGATTTGGATGGTTAGGTTGCAGATCTCACCCTCCTGTGTACAATCTATGAAAGCCCTCAGCAGTGACTCGGCTGCTCTAGGTGAGTCTCAGCTCAGCCAGCAGGTGAGAGGGGGGAATGTGTCCAGGGGCTGCACTCTTCAGGAGCCTAAGCAGGGTTTGTGGGATTTGGCTTACTGGGGTGGGGTGGGGAAAATTGGTCTTTTATCTTCACAACTACCTTTAATTTGGGAAGGAGGAGTACTTATCTTGAACCCTCTGTGCAGAGCCCTCAAGAAATCCAGCTCCAGGCACCTGCAGGTACCTTGGTCCCTAAAATCTCCAGTGTAATAACCTCCACATTGACCTATCTCTCAATCAAGGACTCTGCCAGATGCTCCCTGCCATTTGCTGATCTGCTTCCCAGAATCTTCCACTTGTCTCATTATCACAGGCAGCAGCTTACAGGGATACCTGGTCCTCTGATTTTGAAAATATGGCCAGAGAAGAGATAATTATGACCTCCATTTGAGGAACTTTGCCACTGTAAGACACAATACCTTGCTTTATTAAAATATGCAGAAAATAAAGAGTTTGTTCAATTTATAATCTTTGCTTCTTCTTGAACTGAAGGTAGGAAGAAAAACAATTGTTTTGTGAACGTTCCCTACCTTCAAGCCCAGGTGACTTATTTTTCCTGCTGTTTATCTCTGTGGGCATCCATACTAATAGATGTTGTGTCTTTTCATGTAACTCACACTTCATTGTTCCTGGGTATATAGCATTTGGCTTTATGAGTAAAGTATGTACAAATTTACATGTGATACACACACACACATATATACACATGGGATATACATCTATTGGTTTGTTTGATATTTATTAGAAATAATAATATTTATAAATAATAATATTAAAAGTTAATCTGTGCCAGGCTATGGGGATAAGATTACTAACAATGTATATCTCCTAAAAATTCATAAAATAGAAAAAAGTAGAGCAACTTTTGTTGTATGTATGATATTGTATGATAGAAGTTTGTACTAGTAATAATAGGTGTAGAAACCTAGAGAATCAGAGAGATGGAAAATAACTCAGCTTAATGGAATTCATGAAGACATAAAGGAGGGTTCTGGAGAATAAGCAGGAGTTTAGGTGATAAAGCAAGAAGAGAACTTCCATAGGGAACATGGAAATGGACAGGTTCATGTACCTTTGGGTGTGGCAGAGCAAGGGTTTAGAGTTGAGTCCAGAGGAGAGAAAGCGATGCAGATGTTGGCAGTCAGACAGGAAGGCTCTAGGACCTGATCATGCATTTGGACTTACGTCTATAAACAGTGGAGAGCTACTGAGTTAACTTAATGTAATTATCATTTTCTAATTGTTATTCCATTATTTGAAAGAGTAACACAGGAGGCAGAAAGGTCATTGAGATAAAAGTAGTATATTGAGTCAGAAAATATTAGTTTGTTAATGCTGGGAAGAAAGAGTAGAGAGTTTTGAGATCTGAGAAAAATCCTGTGACTATTTCACAGTCAAATTGATTTATTTTATTGAATTTTTTTTCTTTATTGCGATAACATTGGTTTACAGCACTGTATAGGGCTTGGTAAACAGGTTTATACCTGTTTGGATATGTTACCACACCACCCCTACCATCTGCTGCTGAGGAAAAGAAGGAAGAGAACATGGTTCCTATTTTTAATCTGAAAGATGTCTTACTAGTTATGTCAATACAAAAATAAAAGGATTATTTGTGCTGAAAATAGATTCTAGAAAATACCAGAGAAATCAGAGAAATATCACATAGTCAGTTTGGGTTGTCTTAAATTAGAAATTAAATGAGAAAATGTAAGTATAGTGACTGGTCTATAATTGTGTATTAAGACATATATGTTTATTATTATTTCAGATATTTTAAATAGCATGCACCAAATAGTGACCATGCTTATATAAATTATTTTATTTATCCCTTGAAGCAGATGGATAAATTAGATGTTATATTCTCATTTTACAGATAAAGAAACTGGGGTTTATGCAACTTAATTATTCAAAATGATTTTTTAATTTACATAACTCCAATTCAAACCAAAGTATCTGTTCTCAGAAGGTATGCTATCATCATCATCATCATCATCGTCATTGCTACATTATTTTTGTTATATAAGTAAATTGTCAGTGAGGTTCAAAAGGAAGTTTGACATGTGAATCACCGCTAAATAAAAACAAACAAAAACCCAAATGAACCTCAGTTGCTTATAAAGCAAAAATGAAATGATAGCTGGAGAGAGTAACAGATGAGGTTATGCAGAGTGTGTAGGGAGAAAGTGAAGAAAAGAGAAAATGCGGATATTGAATGAGGGGCAGAGGGAAAAACACAATAAAAGAAAAGGAGATGTCATTAGAGAAAAAAAGGAGTAAGACGGGAGAAAACAGCTTCAAGAGTTTCCAAAGTTTTTTTTTTTGTTTTTTTGTTTTTTTAAGATTTATTTATTTACTCATACAGAACTGGGGTACAAGCCAAAGATGAGGTAGGTGAGAGGCTTCACCAGAGACAGAGTGGGGAGCAGAACAGGCAGATGGACGAAGTACACTGCTGAGGG
>NW_004567116.1:35346960-35353601 GCF_000260355.1 Condylura cristata | reverse complement strand
CGCTGCGCCACCAGGGAGGGCCATAGTTCCATTTCTTACCCACCCCACTCCTCATTCTGAGGATGCAGCTCTTCAATAACCCAACAAAAACCTAAGGTAGGGCTGACAAGCCCTACATCTGGTAAATTTTAAATAAAAATTTTTATCCTTCTCACTATTGTTATGTTAATACTGCTGTAAATCTTTCAACTTTTTAGTTCATGAGCCCCCTGTACTTTCTGCTGAGTTTGTTAGACTCTTTGCTGTTTCTTTATGATCCGCACATGCTTTATGAGGAAAAGGAATGCTGATGTCCAGGCTCATCACACCTTTTTCAAGGTCTTTGCCCCTGAAGTTCTCACTGGACTTATCACTTATTTTCAGTAGGAAAGTGGTTTTAAAATAAGTATTCCACAATGACTAGAAATATGTATTTTGTTTTTATATTCCTGAAATGATGTTATCATATTTTTATCCCTAAATGTTTAAAACTACCCACATTCATTGGTAAAACTCTAATTATTAATAATTGTTTATAGTCTTATCTCATTTGCTGCTATTAGATTTGCAATAGTAGCATCTATGCAAGCATAGACTTTTGCATCTATGATTTCAGGTGAAAGTTTTGTCACTGTGTGTATTTTTTTTATCAGATTTTTTTACATTAGAGACTGGCACGTAATGTAAAATGGAGACTGTACAGATAAATGGGATATTTGTTGACTATCTTTTAAATATCATTTTCCTTTTCCTAAAATTTTCCTGATTTCTTTTAGGGATACATATTTTGCAGGAAAAATGATTCTGTGCTACATCAGTATCTTTGGTGGGAATGCTATTGCAAAGAAACTTTGTTTTTACTGTTAGATGTGAGCAAGAGGTCATATAGCCTCATAGCTGCTAGGATGAGGTTGCCAATGATGAAGAAAACGTGGAAGGCTATAAAGAGATGTGTTGAGTGTTTAGATAGAGCCTCACCTGGAGTCAGCCCAGTTGGGGGTTGTAGGTAATTTAAATTCCCGTTGTTTTTATAAGTAATTTGTATGAAGACATCTTTTTGCTAATCAAGTTGGGTTTTCTTTTACTTAAAAACATTCTCGTAATAACAAGTTTGACATTAAAGTGGGATATTGAAAGTAACAGGATGGTAAAATATGGAATTAGTTGAATCAAGTAGGAGAAAGCCAGGAATGAACTCTCATTCTGAGTTGGAAAAACCCCTTGATAGGTTAATTGGCAGCATAAGTACTTTGTCTTTGAGTATCTGGGAACTCTTTTCTGAGTCTGCTTTCTGAGGCTACAGCTTAATTATAGGAAATATTAGAATAAATTTAATTGTTTTAAATTGTATTGGTGACATTTATATTTTTTATGAAGACTTCTTTTTCTTCCTTCTCCCCCTCTTCCTTTGCTTTCTTCTTCTCTTTAAAGATTTTTGTATTCAGAAAATTTCAAACCGTATGTATAATACTAACTACACCAGTTAATTCATTTAGACATTTTATTGTGCATAATTTATTAAAAGAACTTTTTTTCTTGAGGCAACATAATTTTACTTGCCAAATATTCTATTTTAAAGTATACTTTTCACTTAAAGCATACATATACAGAGAAGGACACAAGTGTAGCATCAGTGTAGGGTACAATGAGTTTTGCATCATGAGCACAACCTGTGATTAGCACATGTCTTAAGAAACAAAATTACCCACACCTTAGATATCACCTTTTGTTTTTCCCTCACCAGTACAATCTGTTAAGAGTACTTTATGAGACAGCTTATTTTTTTTTTAAGATTTATTTATTTATTCATACAGAACTGGGGTACAGACCAGAGATACAGAGGGTGAGAGGATTCACGAGGGACAGAGTGGGGAGCAGAACAGGCAGATTGAAGAGGTACACTGCTGAGGGGAGCAGCGGGCGGGTCAGGAGAGGTCTGCCACACCATGTGGTCACCTCTGGGGCATGCGGGGTTCGAAGTGGCTTTAGCTTCTTAGTGCAGTGCTTTAACCTGCTGCGCCACCAGGGAGGGCCGAGACAGCTTATTTTTAAAGAGAAACATACCTTAAGAGGAAAGAAAATATTAAAGAGCGGTCTGTGTATGGCCTACAATCCTGGTAGTCAATATAGATATCTCCGTCTTCATTCAAAGCATTTGAACAAGACTGAGTTTTAGCAAATTTAATTGCCTTTTATCCCCATTGCCAAATGATAGGTCCCAATCAGCCCGAATTTCAAAGCTCATGGTAGAAATCTTGATCAAATATGTTGTCTTTCCTTTTATATTTGAGGAAGACAGTAAAACTGGGAGCTTGTTATAATAATCTTACATTTATACATGGATCATTTGAAGATTAAGGTGATTCCTAGAATGGTAAAATTTTAAATGTGTCCATGACATTATTTTATGAATTTTAAAGCATACACTATTAACAGATATATTTAGTGTGACTTGTTCTAATTATCTTCTCTGACTTTTTTTTAACCTAACTAAAATCCTAGAATGCAATATTAATAGACCAGCTTGAATTTACTGAAAAAAAAGAAAGAAAGAAAGAAAGAAAGAAAGAAAGAAACTTGTAAAGCAGAAGTAGGAAGATAATTGGGATAGTAATCTATAAGCTTTAAATGTTCAACCAGGGAATTTGGAGTTCATTTATTTAATTGGATAGAGGAACCCATTCACGTTGGAAGATTCATCAGTTAGTAGAGTACAAGAGTACTAGACTGTAGGGCTTGGGAACAAGTTAGTAAGGTTTTCAAATAATACAAGCATAGCTGAATGAAGTACTACAAGTACTTCATTGCCAATGAAGACAATGGCAATGGAGAGAAAGATGAGTAAAAGGCTATACAATAAAGCAGTAATCTTTGTGTTAACAGAAAACTTATGGCAACTATATAGTTACCAATGACACCAGGCTCAAACTGCTGCATCTTGTCCTGCTAGCCTGTATCTGCTTGACTCTCCTTCAATCTGATTATTGTTCTACTGGACCTTGAATCCTTGATTTCAACAAAAACTCCTCCCTAAACTTAAATGATTTGGCTGGAATCTTACTTCATGCTTAGTTTTTTTTTTTAAGATTTATTTATTTGTGCATACAGAACTGGGGTACAGGCCAGAGGTGCAGGGATGGTGAGAGGATTCACCAGAGACAGAGTGGGGAGCAGAACAGGCAGATCGACAAAGTACACTGCTGAGGGGAGCAGCGGGCGGGTCAGGAGAGGTCTGCCACACCATGTGGTCACCTCTGGGGCAGGCGGGAATTGAACTCATGCGGAAGTGGCTTCAGCTTCTCAGTGCTGTGCTTTAACCCGCTGCGCCACCAGAGAGGGCCCATGCTTAGTTTTTTTTTTAGGTGATTTTCTAATTGACATTTTTCACCCCAGCCAATTTTATGAACCAAGATGTTTAGGACTGACGATAATTTCCTCTGTCTCTTAAGCATTGCTTGGATTTCCCATGCCTACAAGATTGTTTTTTTTTTTTTTTTTCACTACTAATTGCTATTGTTGGAAATGAGACTGAAATTACATTGAAGCTTTGAAAGTTCAGATGCCAGAACAGGTTCTAGGGTTTTGAATTCCGGCATAGATCATTGACATCAGTGGACTACCAGGTTACTTAACATCTTCATTGTTTCATTTCTTCAACTGCAAAATAGAGATTTGAAAATATACTTCTTCATAAGAGTGTTGTAAAGATTAAATAAACTGAGAGTAGTTAAAAGAAGTCCACATACATGGCAGACACTAAAGCCATGTTAGTCATCATCTGAATATTGGCTGAAGTGGCAACCTAACTGTATTGCCTTCATCAGGCTCAGTGGAGGTACCATACTTGCTCTCTTAGCTGAGGGCCCCATAAGGAGCGTCTAAGAAAAGAGTTTGGATGCAGGCAGTTTATGTGAAAAGTGATTCCAGGGAGGTGAGATGGAAGCAACTAAGTACCAATAAAGTGTGATTTACTGAAGTTGTTACACTAGACCCCAGATTAGTCATCATCTGAAGACATCATCGCTTGAAGGAGAAATATTAAATATTGCAATGATTTGTGGTCCTCCAAAGGGATATACGATATATCTATTCTATTAAAATCTCATGAGGATTAGTGATTAAGAAAAACTTTATTAAAAAAGTACCTTAGGAAAAATAACAATAATAACAATAGTTGTAGCAGTAAACAGCAGAGATAATGAGTGTTTACTCCATAGAGCTCAACCTCTAAGAAGCCTATAAAATGCCTTCCAGATGTTCTGGTGCCTTTATTCATCAACTCATTGCTCATTAGTTAAAAGTTGCCATTAACATACCCATACTTCCAGTGCCCTGACCAGAGTAAGGGGACAAAGACAAGGAGATCTGAGGCAGAATATCAGTGGTGCAGCAGTTCAGAACGGTCTACCGCAGCCACAGCAGGTCAGAGATGAGCTTGTGGCAGGGAATGTAGAAATTCCTAATATCCATGTTGGAAGTTTCAACTGACTGCTGAATCCTGGCTTCCTTTACTTGAACAAAGTTCTGGACTTTAAGTTTCCTTATTTTACATTTCTGAAGGCCACTTTTATAATGCAACTTTACTGCTTTGTCATGTGAGATGCGCATATGAGGGCCAGGATTATGACCCTTGGATATAAGTTTCTCCTTTCTTCATTTGCCTCTTAGAAAGGCTTCTTAAGAACTTCTTTATAAAAACACTGTTTGTGCATGTGTGTATGTGGGGGGCACACAAGAACTAATAACTACAATTTATCTGTTTGATTTCCCCAAATCAAATTTGACACTCACTCTGTTATGGACCAATTTGTCACTGACTTCTTTGTTTAGATTTTAAAATATAAAAGCAAATTATTAGCTATATAAGTTCATCACATTTCTGACAGCCAATCCAGGTAAACACAAAATACTTCCTGAGGGGGAAAAAAACATAAAATTGAACCAAAGACAATTTCCCTAACATAGCTTCATAATAATTTACTAATACATAAATATGTAAGCATCAGGATTAGTCAAAAAGCTAAATCAAATATTATATTCAGTCTACAGAGTACATTGAGCAGAGAAGAGTTTGCCTTGGAACTATGTAAACTAATGGAAATAGCAGTATATATCCCAGTGCTAACTATCACCTCATAGGAAGCAGAAAAAGCAGTGAACAAGGGACATATGTTAATATTGAATTTGCTTATACAGCTTATTGAAATCAAACATCTCAAAATGTATTTGTTCTCTTTCTGATGATAGGTAAACAAGAATAAATATCAATGGGAGAAGAAAACAAAACTTCTGTGACTGAATTTATCTTGCTGGGACTTTCACAAGATCCAAAGATCCAGATCTTGCTGTTCTGTATTTTCTTGATCATCTACCTTCTCTCTGTATTTGGAAACCTGCTCATAATAATCCTGATCCAGACGGACTCTCGACTTCACACTCCCATGTACTTCTTCCTCAAAAACTTGTCTTTTGCTGACCTCTGTTTCTCTACAAGCATTGTTCCCCAGATGTTGGTGCACTTTCTTATAAAAAAGAAAACCATCTCTCTCATTGGATGTTCCCTACAGATAGTGGTCTTCCTTTTAGCAGGCTGTACAGAGTGCACCCTGCTGGCAGTGATGTCCTATGACCGCTATGTGGCTGTCTGCAAACCCCTGCACTACTCTACCATCATGACCCAGAAGATCTGTGTCCAGCTGGCCATAGTGTCTTGGATAAGTGGGGCATTTGCATGTTCAGTGGACAGTGGATTTACACTGTGTCTCCCCTACCGGGGACAGAATGTAATTAATCACTATTTTTGTGAACCTCCTGCTCTCTTGAAATTGGCTTCAGCAGACACCTACAAGGCTGAAATGGCTCTCTTTTCAGTGGGGGTGGTCATCCTTTTAGCTCCTCTCTCCCTCATCTTTGTCTCCTACTGGAACATCATCTCCACTGTGGTCCGGATGCAGTCAGGAGAGGGCAGGCTCAAGGTGTTTTCTACCTGTGGCACCCATCTCACTGTTGTGGTTCTCTACTTTGGCTCTGGAATATTTGCCTACATGAGACCAAATTCCAAGACCATGAGTGAAAAGGATAAGGTCATTTCTGTGTTCTATTCAGTTATGACTTCTATGTTGAACCCTATCATTTACAGCTTGAGGAACAAGGATGTGAAGGGCGCTTTCAGGAAGCTAGCTGGAAAATAGCTCATCTTCAGAGGCGATGATTCATGACATTTTTCTTAAGTACTTGGATACAACAATAACTCTTCCATCCTCATCCTTTCCTTTCCTTGTTTTATTTGCCTCAGTTGATTTTCTGCTCCACATATGCTCATTAATGCCTACTCTGTGAAAGCACTGTGCCCAGAATCTCACACATGAGTAAAAATTAGTGTCTTTTTTAATGGAATCTGAGTTACACACAACTTAAGGTAACACACATATAGATAGAATGAGTTTTTTAAGTTAAATAAAGGAAGAATATTTAAGATAAAAAATACTGTGATGTTAAAAATAAGGATAATAGCTTATTTCAAGATCAGGAATATTTCAAGAAAGTGACCCAAATCAACCAAAATGAGATTGATTTTTTTTCTTTTCCTATTTTCTTTTTTTTAAATTTATTTATTTGTGCATACAGAACTGGGGTACAGGCCAGAGGCTCAGGGGCGGTGA
>NW_004567116.1:35337940-35339540 GCF_000260355.1 Condylura cristata | reverse complement strand
CTACACGATCGTCACCCCAGCCCTGAACCCCCTCATTTATAGCCTGAGAAATAAGGAGGTCATGGGGGCTTTGAGGAGGGTTCTGGGCAAATACTTTCTTTTGACACAGACTTGATACAATGAACAAATAGATATGGAGGGGGCTATGTTTTAATTTCATGATCATGAAGCAGTGAGAAATAAAGTAGTTTTAGCTGGCAAAACAATAGCCTCTTGGCATCAGAGAGGTCTGATCTCCTTTGACTGAATTTGTAGACAATTCATAGATAAGAATATCATTACCTTTGCATGACCAATGACTATAAAAGTGCTTGGATTAAAAGCTATACCTCATAGGCAGAACAATAAATTTTGTAGTACACAAATGCCCAAAAAACAATTTTTAAAGAATACTTCCAACATTGCTAACTAGACAGGAATTGCCACTAATATTACTGGCCTCCAGCTCTCTCTGTGTGTGTGTATGTGTGTTGTGTAGGTGTGTGTTTCCCTAGATGCCTTTCTGCCTTGATTGTACCATCTCTTTTACCTGCATAAATATCCTATGCACTTCCCAAAACTCTTCATTTTTTTACTTTAAATGCTAATTTGGAAAATTTGGAATCTTCAGTCAATAGAGTAACATTGGGAATGCAAAGTGGTGGTTATCATGAAAAACAATTAGGCATTTTCATGTAAACTAAAACATATACTTAGCCATACAGAGCATGTTCGTTCCAAGATATTTGCCCAGTGAATGGACAAGTGATGTTCACTCAAAAGTCTATACCTGAATGTTTATAATGACTTTTTCATAATCAACAAAAACTGGAAACAATACAGATGTCCTTCAACTGGTGAGTGGATAAACAAATTTTGATACATTCGTACAACTGGGGGTACTCAACAGTAGATAGCAAGTGATTATTATCTGACATAAGAATACAAAAGACTGGCCCTCCCCGGTGGCGCAGCGGGTTGAAGCACAGCATTGAGAAGCTAGGGCCACTTCCACATGAGTTCAATTCCCGCCTGCCCCGGAGGTGACCACATGGCGAGGCAGACCTCTCCTGACCGGCCCGCTGCTCCCCTCAGCAGTGTGCTTCGTCGATCTGCCTGTTCTGCTCCCTGCTCTGTCTCTGGTGAATCCTATCACCCTCCACATCTCTGGTCTGTACCCCAGTTCTGTATGAATAAATAAATAAATCTTTTTTAAAAAAGAATACAAAAGACTCTCAAATATCATGCCAAGTAAAAAATGATAGACTCAAAATGTGTATTATTACTTACAGGAAATTTGGAAAAGACAAAAATATTAGCAACAATAAACATTAGGCAGGATTTGTGTAAGAAAAGGAGATGATTACAAAAAAGCATTAGAAAATTTGGGGAATTGATAAACTTTCTGTATCTTGATCTGATGGTGGTTACATGACTATATCTATTTGTTAAAATTTGCAGAATTGTATTCTAAAACAGGTAAATTTTACTGTATGTAAACTGTACTAAATAAAAAATTAAAACATAAGAAATCGGCCTTCCCTGGTGGCGCAGTGGGTTAAAGCACAGCACTGAGAATCTAAAGCCGCTTCCGCATGAGTTCAATTCCCACCTGCCCTGG
>NW_004567116.1:35330397-35337840 GCF_000260355.1 Condylura cristata | reverse complement strand
GTCACCTCTGGGGCAGGCGGGAATTGAACTCATGCAGAAGCAGCTTTAGATTCTCAGTGCTGTGCTTTAACCCGCTGCACCACCAGGGAGGGCCGAGATTGATTTTTTAATAGGATGCAAGGGGGGCATCCTACAAACATCAGTGAAGATGTCAAAAGATGTCAAAAGATGATTATTTTAGGAACAAAGCCAGAAATGGGTAACTTGGGAATGTATTGAAAGTGTATGTCAAGAAATAAAGCTGGTCAACAAATAATGCATGGTCTTGTCACAAGATCAACTATTTTGTAGCGTACTCCCATGGAGGGTCTTTGTATACAAAGTTAACCAGTTTGTCCTGCAGGCTGAATTGAGACTTATCTATTAATGCCTTCTCTTTCGGAGTTTCTTCTGAAAGACAATGACAGAATGGGAAATTAACTTTGACAATTTGGTGATCTAACTATATAATGCTTTGATCTTCTGTGTGATTTTCTCAATTAGCACTGACTTACTGAGCCCATTGTATTAAATGTCTGGGAGGTATACAGTTACCATATACTATTTTTTCCTGGGATGACTTTCTTTTCTTCAAAAGTGTAAATGTCTTGCTATATCAGCCACTAGCACTCATGTGCCCTTCTTCAGAAAGTTCTGCCAATCCAGTCTCAGTTCCCCAACATACTCATTATTGCCAGTTCATTTTTAACATAATTGTCAGCTCTCCAGAGGCCTTCTCTAAATATCCACTCTCAGGCAATACCTTTTCTGGTCTCTCTATCTCTCCATAATTATATTTGTGTGTTTATAGAATTGCTGTCTCAGACATTATCTTCTTTTATTCATTTGGAAACATCCTGAGTAAATCCAATTTCAGAGTTACAATTACTTTAAGATGGAATGATGAAATTTAAAAAACCTTTCAAGATCAATCAAGAAAATCTGGCCACAGTTTCACAAATATCTGAAATAGAATTAAGAAATAAGAAGTATTCTATAGTCATAAATACAAAGCGACAGTTAAGAAGGATGAAGGCTGACAGTAGACTTTGAAGAGGGAGAGATGTTGGATAGGTGCTTTGAGACAGTGATTTTATTAGTTATTTTAAAGCCATGATTTAGTCACTTCTGTTGGGAATAAAATTCCTCATTTATAAAATCAATATGGGATTAAATTAGATAAAGTTTAAATTTTCTCCCATTTCTAAAATAATATGATTAAGCCCCAAGTGGTTCTTTAATAAGTCAGAAGCTTAAATAAATATTGTGAAATGATATTGACTAATTATCATTAAAATTGTTATTAGAATATTGGTGACCTTGGTGAAAGACTTATCAGTTGTGATGGGGTAGGAGATAGAGATTAGTCCAATTTTTATCAGATAAAAAGTCAGCGAAGCTTCAGTAGCCAGGTTTCATTACCTCCAGGACATCAGAGAGGTGTGCTCTGCCTGAAGGGGAGGTTACACTCTTATGTTATCTCATGGTCTCTTTCTGCAGTTCTTCTCAGAAGGAAATAGCCTCTTGGGAGAATACACATATCTTCAAAATGTTGGCCCAAGGACAAAAATCAATTTATCTCTCTGGATATATTTCTAGCATCCTTCACCCACTAAGTGAACTGGGAAGCCCAAGTTGGCCTTCAGTCACTTAAGGTCTTCTTAGTGTTCTGTTTTTATATTCCTGAATAAATCAACAGTGATAAGCCAAGAAGGTAGCCTTCTGTCCAGAAATAAGGGAATCTCAAGGAAATTATGTAAGGCTACCCCTGATTGTTTCATTTCCTCTTGACAGTTGTTGAACTCAAAATGAAAAAAAAAAAGGGATTCTTCCCTGCCCCCCTGTGACTTGAAGCCACTGGGGTTAGCTCCTGGGTGTGAGGAGTGGAGTTGAATGGTCAGGTGAGGCCCAGGTTAAGCTGATTAACATGGAAGGCAAGTTGGGTTGGAGGAGGAGGGGACACTTAACTTATCTAGCTTTGACTAGCACCAGGGAGTACTTGGAGAAGAAGACACATGGAGTAGAGGCCAAAACCTCTTGGAAGAGGTATTGGAAGGGACACATGCGTGAGAGACCTGTGGAAGGCTGTTGTTATCTTGATTTGTATTCATGTATCTCTTCTTTTGTCCCAGAAATGCTGTGTGCTCTTTTGCCTTCTTCCTGTGGTTCCTTGCCAGAAGGTATCTTAGACTTGTGTCAAGCTTTCAGGCCTCAGCAGGCTTACCCTGTTTGGCTGCACATTTCCCCATGAGGATGTGGGTAATTTTGATGTTTTATTGGTAACCTATTATTAGGAATATTCTCGCTTCCCTTTTTATGCACACTGACTCTATTATAGATTGACCACGCTAGGAGTATGCTTGCTTTGTCTTCATGCAGTGGATGGCAGGACCCCATTTAGGAATGTGCCTCATGTTGGGCTTGGGGTTTCCTGGGAGTCCTTCAGTCACACGTTAACATAATATTTAGACCAAATATGGAAACTTTTGGGTCTGATGTCAGGGACATGAGTTCCAAAATGCCATTAAGAGATTAGTACTGAAAGTGACTGGTGTGAACAACACCAAAATAATTATTAAGTAGGGAAGTAATGGAGATGGGAGTGGGTGGGAGAGTGGAGAGAGAGAGAGAGAGAAAGCTATAACTCTGGTAGCAATCTCAGCATTCACTAGGAAAAGGAATAAATAGAGGCTGAAGAAGAGGAGGGCCAGGGGGCAAGACTGGAGGAGAGGTGAGAAAAGCCTGAACTAAAGTGGAGCTGGGGAGCGGTGGGTGCTGAGCCATCACCCCAGAGCTGTAGGCAGCAGAGCCCACTGGACGCAGGGAGCTGGGACATGCGGGGACGTGCAGACATGCAAGTGCACATTGGTGGCCGTCACCAGACGAAGGCAGAAGGAGAAACAAAACATAGAAAGACCCAGTAAGTCAGTGCATTTCTGCTCATTAAAGATCAAGGAAGGAAGGCCTGACTTGAACAGAAGCAACTGCAAAGTTCAGTTTGTACTTGGCAGCAGGCCTAGCTAGAAGCACAAAGGGGAGAGGGGAGCAGCAGCGTTCGTAGAACCTATGAAACATACTTTTTAGTTTGGCTTTGGAGCCTTGATTCTTAGGTCAGTTAGGGATACTACCTATTTCACCAAGCTTTTAGAAAGCACCTCGGTAAGTCCATACGAGGCAAAACAAATCTTCAGGCCTCACAGCTTCAGGCTCTTAGTGTGTGAGGTTTGCAGGAGAGGACAGCAGGAGATATGCCCAAGAGATTCATTAAGACCTTGTTGCTGGGGTCATGTCAGCTGAGAGGATAAGGCCACGATGCCTCCCCAGGGAAAGGGTCCCAGCTCACGTTGCCCAAGAGACAGAGGCAGGCACCATAGTGTCTCCTTTGGGCAGACATTTTCACACCTTTTAACCCAAATTTCTGCTCTGCTATCTTTGATCGTGGACCTAAGCAGGATAGGAACACTGAACATCTGACACCTGGACTCCAATTCAGATCCATACTTCCTCACCAGGTGAGTGACCAGGGGAGATAGTGGAGACTTAATTCCTTGAGTCCCCAGGATCCTACCCTATGTTCTCAGTTGCCTGTGTCTACCTTTGACCCCAAAAGGACCTACAGTGCCAGTGACTGGAGGAGCTCTTGACTTTTGATGTCAGACACAGCTATAACCCCCTAGACCCCACCGGTGAGAGAACCACCTCTTCCTCATCTTGAACATCATCATTCTGCAAGTGAATTACAGGGTGGGAGGTGTGGTCTGGTAGCTGGTGATATGTTCCTTCCTTTCTGGGATAAGGGCCTATCTCCACTTCAAGGAAGTTTTCTGGAGTCTGGAAGTCTTGAGAAATTGGGTCAAGACCTCACTGCTCTGCTTCCAGATTCTCTAGCCTCCCAGGCTTTATGGTGTGTCCCTTTCGACATCCCAGGCACCCTGAACTTACCTACAGTCCTACAGTCAGATTGTTGTTGCCACTGATCATGCCTGGGTTCCTGTACTCCCTGAAGCTAGCATCCTGTTAAAGCCTCTGCACTTACCTTTGGACCTGGAAATCCTGGTATTCACAGGCTAAGGTGTGTCCCTAAAAGAGCAGTACTCAAAAAGGGTCACCTGCTGTCAACTGAATTGCCTCTTCTCTACAAGCCCACTAGACATTAAAAGCCAAAGTTACAGAAAAAGTCAATGAGGTCAACAAAAAATTCAAAATATACTAAACAATGATGCAGAGAAACAGTATGATTATGCTTCAAAATTTATAATCTATCTTGTTTACTGGCTCTGACTGGTCATTTTCTGGGCAGTCCAGTGACCTCAGTTACTCCTAGTCTCTGAGGGCATCTTTTGGTCTGAGATTCCTGTCACCAGCAATTTCAGAAAGAGGGTTCTTATTCTGTAGCCCTAGTACATGTCCTGGCTTTTATCATAGATGACCCTGGAAAAGAGGGTGCAGAGGAAAGCGGGGTCTTACAGGGAGGAAGACTTCTTGTCTTGATAACGCTGCCTTCTTCAGTCTTGCTTATTCTACTGGAAAACCTGTCCAAACCCCAGTTAATTGTTCAGTTATCTTTTGAACTCAACAAACATGAAAGTATTTCAGTATTTAGCAGGAACAATACTAGGGACTGTGTTTGTCTTTTTGTTGTTGATAGACAAAGAAGGTTGGTCATGTCACCTGACCAATATTTCAAAGCTCAAACCTATTTCGTTTTTGTAAGGAAAGGGAAAGATCTTAGATTTCAGACCCAAAGAACGACGAGGCACCACTTTATAGAGGATATTTTTCCACCTGCTTCTTGCCTGGCTTCTTACTTAATTTTTACAGGCATGGAGGGAGAATATTCTTGTAATCTTATTTCAGGATGCCCACCTTCAAGATGCTATTTCCTCTCTTTGTTATTATACCCTGACCATTTCTTCTTAGATATTTCTATTTATCCTTAGCTTATAGCTACTTTTAGTAAAATATCAGCTATTGTGTAAGTCCGCTTCCCTAACACCTCACTTGCATGGTGTCATACTTTATCATGTCCTCTATCATATAGGTTCATCACCAGTAGATAAATCTAGATGTTTGTGTAATAAGTTTTTCCTATCTATGCAATTTCCCCTGCATCAGTGTAGTACTGGATATACTGTAGATCCTTAACATATATTTACTGCATGAATGAAAGGACATGAATTAGACATTTCAGGATTTTGTGATCTTATCACTTTATGGTCCCAACTCCAAGCTGACCAGGACAGTGACATAAACAGAGTACAGATGACATAGGAACAGATCATAGATGCAATGGAAAAATGAAAAGTTTGATCTTGACGTCTTCTCTTACAGAGTGCTTTCTAAGTCCTCTATCCATCTGTGAAAGTTTTGTGTTCACAAAGAGCATGGTAAGCAAGCCCTGTCCCACCTAACCCCCACACCCCACTTTCTCTACTCCTCTAACCCTGCCTTCTTGATTTGCACATAGATTCAGAGGACAGCAGGGCTAGTATCCATCCTTATATGGCAAGTACTATGAGAAGACGGGATCGCTCTTGGGTGATGGAATGGCTTCAGACTTTTCTATAAGGTCTCCTCTTTCTAGCTCACCTCTTCTTTTTCCTTTTTTAAATATTTTATTTATTTATGCATGTAGAAATGTGGTACAGGCCAGAGGTGCAGAGATGTGAGATGATTCAACAAAGATGGAGTTAGGAGCAAGATAGGCAGATCTACAAAGTACACTGCTGAGGGGAGCAGCGGGCGAGACAGGAGAGGTCTGCTGCACCATGTGGATCACCTCCCTTGCGGGGATCAACCCGTGTGCCACCAGGGAGGGCCTCAAGTTCACCTCTTCTATCATCATATATCCAAATACAAATGCCTTGCCTTAGTTTTGTGACAGTTCCCTTTCTGACTCCTCATCAATACTAGCTGCCATTGTACTGTTTCTGTTTACCTCTAATGTCCGTACCACCCTGACCATTCAGTTCATCTGAGAATTATCTTCCTTCCAGCAGACTAGTGCTGTGCTTACTCATGATGGGAGGACAGTTGAAGAACACCAACAACCAAGTATTTCAAGAACCCAGAGGCACCCAGCCGAGGCACCTGGCAAGAGCAATGAGACTGAAGAGTGAAGATAGATGTCACATCTCGGGGGACGACACAAGAGCTCTGTTATATTAAAAAAACTTCACAAACTGAATTGAAATCACAAGTATACTTTAGCAGAAACTGGCAGATTTTCAACCAATATCTAGTGTACGAGTTCATTATGAATATAGACATGCTACAGACTCCTTATGCCAGATATATTATTTAAAATGGTACTTATATGTTTTAATATTACCAATATGCATATTCTCATTTAGGAGACACTTTATCATAAATGAATATAAAGATTAAAAAATGCTGAAGTCAGAAGGCAAACTTACTATGCAAAGAAAAGTTTCCAAATGATCATCCTATGATGAGAAGAGACAATAAAAAATTAGGATAAACGCCCTTAGAAAGTTTTGCACCAAAAATCCATCTGGCAACCAAAGTACCAATGCAGAATGGTGCTCTGGAACTCCACGTGGGGAGGCGACTTCACACTGATGGGGATCCTGAGTGACAGCGAGTCTCCTGAACTGCTCTGTGCCACCATCACTGTCCTGTACTTGCTGGCCTTGACCAGCAACAGCCTGCTGCTCCTGGTCATCACGGCAGACGCCCGGCTCCACGTGCCCATGTACCTCCTGCTCGGGCAGCTCTCGCTCATGGACCTGCTCTTCACGTCTGTCGTCACCCCCAAGACCCTGGTGGACTTTCTGCGTGGGGAAAACGCCATCTCCTTTGGGGGCTGTGCCGCTCAGATGTTTCTGGCACTGACGCTGGGTGGTGCGGAGGACCTGCTGCTGGCCTTCATGGCCTATGACAGGTATGTGGCCATTTGTCACCCGCTGAACTACATGGTCCTCATGAGGCCGAGGGTGTGCTGGTTCATGGTGGCCACATCCTGGAGCCTGGCTTCCCTGAGTGCCCTAGGACATACTTTATACACCATGCACTTTCCTTTCTGCAAAGCTCGGAAGATCACTCACCTGCTGTGTGAGATCCCGCCGCTGCTGAAGTTGGCCTGTGCAGATACTTCCAGCTATGAGCTCCTGGTGTATGTGATGGGTGTGATTTTCCTCTTGCTCCCTCTTTCTGTCATCGTTGCCTCCTACACGCTCATCCTCTTTACTGTGCTGCGCATGCCCTCAAACGAGGGGCGACAGAAAGCCCTCGTCACCTGCTCGTCCCACCTGACCGTGGTTGGCATGTTCTATGGGGCTGCCACATTCATGTATGTTCTGCCCAGTTCCCTCCACAGCCCCAGACAGGACAACATCATCTCTGTTTTCTACACGATCGTCACCCCAGCCCTGAACCCCCTCATTTATAGCCTGAGAAATAAGGAGGTCATGGGGGCTTTGAGGAGGGTTCTGGGCAAATACT
>NW_004567116.1:35305764-35328182 GCF_000260355.1 Condylura cristata | reverse complement strand
TATACATATATACACATATATGAGAGTATTTATATATGGGATATATTATATATATCTTTTATATATATATACATATATATGCGAGTATTTAAAAGATTTTCATTAACATGAACATTCTACATCTTCAGTGCTGTATTTTATTTTCCTGCATAGTAACTTAGAAAATTGCCTATTCTCTCTTCAAGTATCTCCCAGGACAAACAACAGTAGAACCAAGACGGACATTTTTATGCATGGGGCACCCTGCTTTGCCAAAGGTCCATGCAGGGAAGTGTAGCCATTTCAGGTGCCACAGAGAACAGCCATGCTGAGCAGGCAATAGCACAGACCAAGAGGACCCAAAGGAGAGAATGCAATGTCCCACAGATGCTACAAAATCACTCTATGATCCGGGGTGACCATGACAGGAGCCCCAGCTTTCTGGTCTGTTGAAGCAGTAATTTAGAAATGGGCCGTTGGCCTCTCCCTTAGGGTGAAAGACAAACTGAGGGCCACTGAGCTCACTTGGGGAAAAGAGAGTGTGGGAATACCAGGGCAGGAAAATGCCCAAGAGGATTCATTAACATCCTGTTTTCTGGACCAACATTTTCATGGGAGGCCATTTCAGCTGAGCAGGTAAGTCCCTTTGAACTGGGGGATAGAACAAGAGTAGAGGGATGGCATCAGGGGACAAGGAGACAAAGCAGCCTCCCCCAGGACTGAGCCGGGGCTCCCGTGGCCCCAGGGACAGCGAAGCCAGGTAGGGCAGGGTCTCTTTTGGGCAACTCCCAATATCTGCTTCCTGCTGCTTTCATCTTTGCTCCCAGATTCTAGCAAGTGTGAGCATCAGGATCCAGAACTCAGTCTGATGCTACTTCCAGTGTTATACAGGCTCCCTGTCACCATTCTGTGTGACAGAAGTAGCTTTCCCGACTTCTTCCCAGGTGTGAGAACAGGAAAGTCATCCTCCTGCTCGAAGGAAGAAGCTACAAAAAGTACTGTACTGACTTTCTGTCTGCATCCTAGTGAAGGCCTGCAGAAGAGGAGGAACAAAGGTGCCCAGACCTCTACACTGGTCAGATTCTTAACCTAAGTTAGCAAAAATCAAACCATTTGGATACTGCTGAGGAAAAACTGTTTTTTCCACTATTGCTGGAACGTCCTTGACATTCACACAACTCCCAGGGCTGTCTACACAGTTGGGTAACTGGGCTCCCCACCACCTGAGGTAAATGATTTTGTCCATTTTTTTGGAAAGTGTGTAATCTTTAGGAACATTGAGTTGAGAAGTGGAGCCCAAAGTAGACCTTAAGAACTTAAGCTACTCTGTCTTCCAGATATGCTATAGATGGTCTATTCTCTAGAGATTTCAGATTCTCTATTGTTCTTTATCTCATCCCAATCTCCTCTATTATTCATTTTCTAAAAATGAAGTGTATTAAATGAAGACTGGTGAAAGAATCTGTGCTATCTTCCAGGACTGCTTCTAGTTACTGTGCGTAGCTATAGTCTCCAGGAAGGTGTTTAAACCTATTGGTAATAAATGCTTCCTGGGGGGGGGGCATCCAAAAAAATAGATGATTTGCCTGTCATATACTTTACTACGTTTTTATCATTAAAATCCTGTGCATCCAGAATAGGCCAACAGAAAGCAGTGAAATAACAGAATAAGCCAAAACACAGGGGATTGATGCTTCACTTACAGGTTCTTCAATACATGTTTGGTGTTGGAGTTATCTGTCCACTTCCCCTGATGCAGGTACTGGTTTCTGTCAATCTCAGGTTGCTGTGTCTCCTGGCTTCTTTCTGGGATTGGACACCATGCTCCAATGGCAACTTTCCAGAACTGTCCTTCTTTTTTCCTATCTCCTAGACCCTTCAATCAGTGATCCTGTGTGGATACTCTAGCTCTGCAGAAAAGTGAGGATCTGGGTCAGGTACAAAAGAGTGAAGATAGGCTTATTAGCTTGATTACAACATACAATCCAAGCTCTTTTATTGCCTACACCTTTCACAAACTCTCCTAAACACAAACACTTGGTCCCCCACATGCAGGACCTCACTCCCTGCAGGTTCATGCTTTATCATAGTCATTTTTTTTTAAAAGCTCTGTTTGCATTGACCCTAAAGGTTTAAGTCTAAAATCAACACCACCGCAAACACTATCTCCTACTCTTGTTCTAGAATCCCTTCTCTTTCATGAGAAGGTGGGTCTAGTCTGGAGAAATGACTGAGGAGGGCACACTGTCCTCCCATGAGGTTTGTGTGTCCAGATGAGTGTTACAAACAAATGTGGGTATGATTATATGGAAAAAGAGGTGGGTAGTTTACTGAAATCACATCTGTCCAGTTTTAGAAGGTCGTATTAAGACTACGTCTCTGCAGAGCACTAACAGTATTTAGTTACTAATCAAACATTATGCCTTAAACACGGGCACAAGAATAGTTGAGTGTCAGAATATAACTGCATTATTAAGAGAGAAATTACTTTATATTTCTAGAAAAATAGATATACCATATATATTTCCATGTAGTAGTCTCTAAATGCTTAACTATTATTGTGATGCTGTTCTCCATAAGATGCTTCTTTTATTCCATTAAAAGAGTTAAAACTGAGATTTAGAAGTCAGTCACTAGTTTGACAGGCATCACCCTTATGGATTCATGTTGGCCATTCTCTGAGTTACACAACGAGGGTGTAATCTTAGCAAAACCTCCCTGGCAATCCATCTGGTCCTAGGCAACTCAAGCACCAACACTAACACAGAATGGCACTCTGGAACTCCACGTGGGGAGGCGACTTCACACTGATGGGGATCCTGAGTGACAGCGAGTATCCCGAACTGCTCTGCGCCACCATCACTGTCCTGTACCTGCTGGCCTTGACTAGCAACAGCCTGCTGCTCCTGGTCATCATGGCAGATGCCCGGCTCCACGTGCCCATGTACCTCCTGCTCGGGCAGCTCTCGCTCATGGACTTGCTCTTCACGTCTGTCGTCACCCCCAAGACCCTGGTGGACTTTCTGCGTGGGGAAAACGCCATCTCCTTTGGGGGCTGTGCCGCTCAGATGTTTCTGGCACTGACGCTGGGTGGTGCGGAGGACCTGCTGCTGGCCTTCATGGCCTATGACAGGTATGTGGCCATTTGTCACCCGCTGAACTACATGGTCCTCATGAGGCCGAGGATGTGCTGGTTCATGGTGGCCACATCCTGGAGCCTGGCTTCCCTGAGTGCCCTGGGATATACTTTGTATACTATGCACTTTCCTTTCTGCAAAGCTCGGAAGATCACTCACCTGCTGTGTGAGATCCCGCCGCTGCTGAAGTTGGCCTGTGCAGATACTTCCAGCTATGAGCTCCTGGTGTATGTGATGGGTGTGATTTTCCTCTTGCTCCCTCTTTCTGTCATCGTTGCCTCCTACACGCTCATCCTCTTTACTGTGCTGCGCATGCCCTCAAACGAGGGGCGACAGAAAGCCCTCGTCACCTGCTCGTCCCACCTGACCGTGGTTGGCATGTTCTATGGGGCTGCCACATTCATGTATGTTCTGCCCAGTTCCCTCCACAGCCCCAGACAGGACAACATCATCTCTGTTTTCTACACGATCGTCACCCCAGCCCTGAACCCCCTCATTTATAGCCTGAGAAATAAGGAGGTCATGGGGGCTTTGAGGAGGGTTCTGGGCAAATACTGTTTATCAGCACATTCCACCAAGTAGGAGGGCTTGTGTCTTGACTCCAAAATTCATTCCTCCTCACAGATTTCTCCCACAGGTCACTGAACTCAGAATGAAAAATGAAGGGTTGTAACTTTCACTTTTCAAAAGCTCTTTAGAATCTTGTTTTTATAAGGTAATTTGTAAGGTATGGATCATACTCTGTTTAGAATTTACTGTCCATTTTCCCAGAATTAAATGGGACTAGATCTGACTACCTTTATGCACAAGCTATCAGTAGTTTGCTTGTATTTGCAATATATTCAATCTTCTTTTTCCAAACATCTGCTCTTACGGAAACTGCCCCACTTGGATACTGCAACAGGTGCTTTTGTTGGTTTGTTTTTGATTTGGGGATATTTTATACTGCCTAAAATCTAAATGTTACTGAAGTGAATAAAATAGAAAGTTAAGCCATCGCACAAGCAACAGCTCCAGTAAATAAAGACTTATGCTGGTTCTTGGAAACGTACACACAGTGGGTTTTCCATATCCTTAATACTGCCTTGAAATGACCCTACATTTGCAAAACGTTCAAAAACTTGATATTTGCATATGTGTGGGTCTATGGGTGTATACTTGTGCTAATAAGGATGGAAAAGTATATTATTTAATTTTAGGGTAGCTTGAATAGATTGTACTATTACATTTGTCTGTAAGTCTGGAAACATTGAAATAAAAGCCCCAGCTGATTTTGATGTTTCAAAATAACAGTGCATTTGGATATTCTTTGAGGGAATATTGCTTTTTAAAAATATTGCTAACACCCTTTTTCATCTTTAACCCTAAAGAAATTCTTTTTAAAAAAATTAGTAAAATGAATAATACTAGGAATAGGCAAAAGCCAACTAAAATCTCTTTAACCAGAGGTAATCTTTCCATGTTTAATTACAGTTCCTTCCATTTTTGATGTAGCATGCTTTTTTTGCTAATAGGTTCAATTAGAATATATTTCCCTTAATAATAGACAGAGACCTCCCTCTATGATATATGGCAGCTTTATAAAACAATGACAGAGACTAAGGTCAGTTGTCAGAATTCAAGATTTGATTTCAATACGTCCCCACTTACTTATGTAACTTTATCTAACTCACATTACTTAACCTCTACTCTTAACTCGTATGTGTCTAAACTAAATTGTACTAAAAGGAAGTCCTACTTTATAGTGACTATTAATGAGAATGAAAGAAGTTAGTAAATACAAACCTAAGGCATTTAGAGCAGTTGTCATATGAGTATTTAATAAATTTAACTCTTACATAAATAAACAGCATTGAAATTCTTCCATGTGGTGACAAGTTATATTATATGGATATTTTGTAATGGAATTGGCTATTCATCACAGTTACACATTTGATGTTGTTGCTGTTGTTCATGGTGGTGTGAGTGTGTATTTGTGAGTATTGTGTTTGTGCATATGTGTGTAAAACAGCAATACTAATCTCTTGAATGTGCAACTGCTGTTTGTCACTTAGAACAAATTCTTATCAGTGGAATTACTAAAATCAAGCTGTAAAATCTCTTTACTATGCGTGCTATAAAAAGATGAATCAACTGTTTTAATACTAAATATTTTGCATTTTTACCAATATCATTTGTGTATTCTTAACCCACCATACCTTTTCTTAGGTTAAGTTTAACATAAAAAACCTTTAATGATTTATTGTGTGTAATATTTAAGTATGCTGTTTCAATTTGCTTCATACATTAATTGTTGTTTTTCTTACTGACTTGCTGGGATACTGACCCTTGGCTTTATCTGTATTGCATCACTGCAAACATCATTATGTGATGCTTTCTTATTTATACCTTAATTTTGTGCTTTTCTTGCCTTTACCATCTAAATGCAAACTCCATTAGGCCTTGAATTATGCTATGTGTGTATGTTAGCTACTTCTCCATAAAATCTACACAGTGTCTACCACTACTATGTGAAAAATGTGTGTTTGTGTGTGTGTGTATATCTTTAATGAGTGAAGAGATATATTGCATGCTTCTAGAGAAGATGTAGGGTTTTTTTTTTTTAGATTTATTTATTTGTGCATATAGAACTGGGGTACAGGCCAGAGGTGCAGGGGTGGTGAGAAGATTCACCAGAGACCGAGTGGGGAGCAGAACAGGAAAATCCACAAAGTGCACTGCTGAGGGGAGCAGTGGGTGGGTCAGGAGAGGTCTGCTGTGCCATGTGGATCACCTCCAGGGCAGGTGGAGATCAAACTCATGTTGAAGTGGCTTTGGCTTCTTAGTGCTGTGCTTTAACCCGCTGCGCCACCAGGGAGGGCCCGAAGATGTAATATTTTTATTTAAATGTTATCTTTTTTTGTGAAATACCCATTAATTCAATATAATAACCATCAGATTTCTATTGGCATTTTAACAAGTGGATTTTTGTAAGTGTAGAAATAAAAAGTATATGAATTATGCAGAAATTTTGAAAATGGAAGAAAAAAGCTATGTCCTATCAGCTAAAGTTATATTATTGAAATACAGCAAAACGAATGCAGTATTTGGAGAATGATAAACCCAGGATATTTTAATGTCTGGTGGTTAAAGATAAAGTCCTGTGTCAGGATGTCCTCTGCAGATTCATGTCTCCTCTTTTCCAGAAATTACATGGAGCCATGTAATTATTATTGATTATCAGTGAATGGAGTGGAAGATGCGATGTGTGCTCCTTCTAAGCCACTCAGTCTTTTTTTTAATCTTTAATGTGTATATTGACATGCAGCATGACCTTGAAAGCCTCCAAGAGCAGAGCTTCTGTTATCTTGATCCACATACCTGCTACTCCATCTCTCCACTAGAATTTCTTTAGTGAGAGATAAATTTATACCTGTTATACCACTGACATTTGGATTTAACTGTTAGTATGAATGTGATCAGTAAATATGTCCCTAAAAGCACATAAAAACCTTTGTTTTTATATAAGTCTTTTAGTGGAACACATTTATCTGGGTGTTACCTGTCACTGTTCTCTGATTACAATGGTAGAGTGAATAGTTAAGATGAGGGCAGACTGACCGATAAAACCAAAAATATTTACTTATAACCTGGGATTTATACAGAACAGTTGGATGATCCCTATGTAAACTGTTAAAGATTTTTTTTTAATTTTAATTTTAAATTATGCATACAAGAACTAGGGTGAAGGCCAGAGGTGTGGGCAAGGGGCAGTGAGAGGATTCACCAGAGACAGAGTGAGGAGTAGAACAGGCAGATGCACTGAAATCCACTGGTGAGGGGAGCAGGGGTGAGACAGGAGAGGTCTGCTGCATCATGTGGGTCACCTACTTGGCTGGGGATTGAACTTGTGCTGCAGTGACTATGGAGAGCTCCATAGTGCTGTCCTTTAACCTGTTGCACCACCAGGGAGGGCCACTTTAATATAACTCCTTTAATATAACTCCTTCAAGACTGAAAGCGAAAACTTGCTTTTCTGGTAAAACTGTTGGGGTGCATTCTTGGGTGTATCAAACATCACTTACATCTACTTTCAGTTAACTTTAAATCTCATTCTGCAGCCACATCTCTCTCTCTTACACTACAGTTTTATTCATTCATTCAATATTATATTTCTTAAGCAACCACGATGGCTATGCACTTTACCACAAGTGATTTGATAGAGGTGAACAAAGCAGTCAGAGTCTTCACTGCCACTGAATTCACAGTCTAATGGATGACTCAGATATAACCCAATGACCATGCAATTTGTTTATATGAAAGCCATCGCATTGCCAAAAAGCAGCCTATAATTTTCAGTGTGCTTAGGAATTACCTGGGGTTTGTTGTAAATGGAGATTCCTGAGGTAGAATGACTGACCCCATCATATACTAAATAATATTTTTAACAAAAACTCTGGATCCATTTCAACTCATGATTGCAAAATCATGAACTATATTATAAAAAAAAATTACCAAGGTATACAACCATGTCCAAGTCCTCCTGTAAAAAAAATCCTCATTTTCTTTCTAATTAAAAAAAAAAGATTTATTTATTTATTACTCAGAACTGGAGTACAGGCCAGAGGCAGGGGAAGTGAGAGGATTCATTAGAGACAGAGTGGGGAGCAGAACAGGCAGACTGAAGAAGTATACTGCTGAGGGGAGCAGCAGGTGAGACAGCAGGAGAGGTCTGCCGCACCATGTGAGTCACCTCCCTGGCCAGGGATGGAACTCCTGATGAACTCCTGTGGCTAGCTTCATAGTGCTGCACTTTAATCCATTGTGCTACCATTTTCTAAAAACAGCATTTTTTAGAATTACATGGGTAAATCCTTTAGTTTTGAACTTAGAGTTTTTCACAGTGTAAAAATGCTTGTTTACTTCAACCTTATATCTCATTAGTTTCCTAATGGTATACTTATTCTTAAAAAATTTTATTTGCTATTCCTTAAATGTGCTCTCCTTAAATTTCAGAAATTGTTCAATATAGAATTTAACGCTATGTTAGAAAAGTATTTTCTATGGCTATATCTCCAGTTATAAATATATCTAGGAAATATAGAAAATATTCAGAATAAATTTGATGAATGCATGAAGGAGTCAGAATGACTCCATTAGCCTGAAACATGTTCATGTATGTGATAGATTTATTTGGCTTTTTGATTTTTATTCTTAGTTATATACCTAGTTGTTTTAACTGCCTTATTAGTATGGCTTGGAGAACAGTGACTTAGTTTAATTATCTAGTTTCTCTCCTCCCACCTACCCTGTCTTTTCTTCCTTCTTTCTGTTCACCATCTTTCTCTTCCTTCATTTTTCCCATTTTGATGCCAATTTACTTTCTGTTTATATCAAGGTGCCTTGTTATGAGTAGTCAACTTGCTGAACTTATCTGAGAAAAGACATGGGAATATAAGAGAAAGAAGTAAAAGTAGAGCAACATTATGAAAATAGGAAGTTTTTACAAGAAAATAATTTCTCTCCATATCCTGCAGAATAACAAAGATCCTCATCTTCAAAAAGTCTATTTTGTAGTCATTCTTCTGAGAGCCCCTTTGACATCCTTGTTCCTCAGACTATAAATGATGGGGTTTAGCATGGGTGTCACTGCTGAGTAGAACACAGAGATCATTTTGTCCTTTTCATTCATGATCTTGGAGTTTGGCCGCATGTAGGCAAATATTGCTGAGCCATAGAAGAGGATGACAACGATGAGGTGGGTGCCACAGGTAGAGAACACCTTGAGCCTGCCCTCCCCTGACTGCATCCGGATCACAGTGGAGATGATGTTCCAGTAGGACACCAGGATCAGAGAGACCGGTGCTAAGAGGATGACCACCCCCATGGCAAAGATGGTCATTTCTGTGCTGTAGGTGTCGGCAGATGCCAGCTTCAGGAGGGCAGGAGGTTCACAAAAAAAGTGGTTAATGATGTTGTTGCCTTGGTAGGGGAGACGTAATGTGAACGTGGTGTCCACCAGAGACACAAGCGCCCCACTGACCCAGGACCCTGCGGCCAGCTGGACACACACCCAGTGGGTCATGATGGTGGAGTAGTGCAGGGGCTTGCAGACCGCCACGTAGCGGTCATAGGACATCACCGCCAGCAGGGCGCACTCCGTACCGCCTGTTAGAAGTAAAACCACTATCTGTGTGGAGCATCCAGCAAAGGAAATAGTTTTCCTTTTCACCAGGAAGTGGACCAACACCTGGGGAACTGTGGTGGTAGAAAAGCAGAGATCAGCAAAGGACAAGTTTCTAAGGAAAAAGTACATGGGCGTGTGGAGTCTAGAGTCCGCGTGGATGAGCACGATGATGAGCAGATTTCCCAGCACTGTCAGCAGGTAGATGGCCAGGAAAAGGAGGAAGAGCAGGATTTGTGTCTGTGGATCCTGTGAAAGGCCCAGGAAGACAAATTCAGTCACATAGGTTCGGTTGTCTTCTCCCATGAATATTTACTATTCTTCTTAGGTCAGCACAAGAAAAGAAACACACAGTGATCTGTTATTTAAAAGAAATTGAATCATTTAGGGATTTTGTTAATCAGTACCCAAGGTGGGATCATGCAAAGATCTTGCAATAGCCAAGATAAGGAAACAAACTTGGTGCCCTAAAACAGATGAGTGGATCAGGAAGATGTGGTATTTTCCACAAAAGAACACTACTCTGATATCAGAAAAAGATAAACTGATATAACTTGCCTCAACATGGATGGAGCTGGAAGGGATTATTCCAAATGAAATAAGCCAGGGGGAGAAAGATAAATACTGGCTGGTACCACCAATATGAAGACTAGAAAGAAACCAAATACAGGGTCAAACCAAGGCAAACTTTAAAAACAACACTTCAAAACTGACTATAGCTCTAAAACATCCAGACCAGGAGAGGAAAGGGTGAGAACTCAGGGAGCAGAGCAGAGAGAATACTAGGGACCCTGGTGAGGGATGGTGGGGGCTTGGGGGAGCAGGGGAGAGCTATGGTGACCACACCTGAGCGGGGCAACCCAATCCTGTCAAAACACGAGCAAGGATGTAAAACAATGGTACCTCAGTGATAAAACTATTTAAAAAAACCCCAACTATTTGGGTTAATGATTTCCATCTCTTAACAGCTTCTATAGGTCAGAAAATATTCTCTTTATTTAGTAGTTCTGCTGATTGAAAATCATGCTGATTTTCTCTTTTTGAAGCTTTTTTAGTTGCACCAATGGGCAGAAATGATCCTGTATGGGGCAGGTGACCAAACTTTGGCCCAACCTCCTACCATACTGAGGAGGCTGCTCTGCTCCCTAGTGTGTCCTTCCTTCATGTGGGCTTGGGGAGCAAACAAGTTGGTGTTGCTTCAAACCTGTTACATGTTTATGCTGCAGGTGTGTGAGACCATTCATGAAAGCTGATTTTAAAATTGTATTTGCATAAAAATTCTAAAGAAGCACTGAGCCAAAGTGGGAAGCTAGGAGAAAATGTAGTAGTCGGTGAACTGACCCTTAACAACTTCTGTTATTTGTTTTAACGTGAGTGAGTGGCTGCTCTCAGAGATCTGTAACTGTGCCCTATGCTGTGTCCACCCCTTTCCCTCTCTACACAAGGTCCTGTGGCAACAGTGATACCAGTTATTATGGATTGGTGCCAGTCATTCTTTTAAGTCCACTCTAGGTCATAAGAGTGGTTATGTTATTCCCAGGATACAGGTGATGCAACAGAGACTCAAATTTCCTGAGTGCTTTTAAAATTTTCTCACTCTTTATACTGCAAAAATTTCTTTCTGATTTCAAAACTATTTGCAGCAAAGATTCAACTATCACTATCACTACTGTGGCCTGAGTTCGATCCCAGCCAGGAAGGTGACACTCATAGTGTGGCAGACCTCTCCTGACCCGCTTACTGCTCCCCTCAGCAGTATATTTCAGTACATTTGCCTGTTCTGTTCTTCAGTAAGTCTCTGGTGAATCCTCTCATCCCCACACATCTGGCCCATACCCTGGTTCTTGTATGCATAAATAAATAAAATCTTTAGAAAAATTAAAAAAAAATCACAGAGTAATGGTCATTTTTCAAAAGAGGAAGCACATATGGCCAACATGTGTATGAAAAGTGCCCAGTATCTAAGTATCTGAGAAACATAAGTCAAAACCACAATGATATATTGCTTTACACAATTTAAGGTAACTGTGATCAAAAAGACAAAAATTAGCACGTTCTTATAAGGATATGGGGGAAAAGGAAATCTAGCTATGCTGATGGTGGAATATAACTGGTACACTCACATGAAAATCAGTGTGAAGGCTTACCTAAAATTTAAAAATTGAACTGCCATATGATTCATCAATCCCACTTCTGTGTGTATATTAGAAAGACATAAAATAAGTATCTCAAAGAGATATCTACTCCCAGGGTCATTCTTATGTATATATTCTTATGTATATTCTTATGTATAAAATTCCATTATGGGCACATGCATGTATATATGCAACATATATGTAGATCTGCACGCGTCTATATGTAGACATAAATATATACATGCATGTATGCACAATGGAATGATATTTAGTCTTCAAAAGAAGGAAATTCTGCCATTTGTGACAGTATGAATGAACCAGGAAGACATTATGTTCAGTAAAATAAGGCAAACACAGAAAGACAGATACTAAATGAATTAATCGACATATGGAATCTAAAAAACTGAACTCATACAGGAAAAGAGAAGAATAGTTTACCAGGAGGAAAGAGAACAGAGGAGAAGTTGGTCAAAGTGTCAATTATATAGCATGGTAACAATTATAATACTACATTATATATTTCTTAATTTGCTAATAGAGTATATGTAATTGTTTTAACAAAAAATACCTAAAGCAATTATGTTAGGTGATGAATATGTTAATTACCTAACATAACATAGTTACCTAACATAAACCTAACAAGATATCTTTTCACAATTTTACATACATCACAGGATCATGTTTGTATACCTTAAATATATTCACTTTTTACCTTTACATTATGTCTCAGTAAACCTAACATAAACCTGGGTGGAAAACCTCTACGCCTTCACAAAATAAAGTTCAAAAACAATGACATAGAAAAAACCTGTCACATGTATAATAGGTTAGTTTTTTAATTTAATTTTTTTAATTTAAGGAGAAAAAGGCAGCACAATTTATGCTAAGAGGTAGAAGAGACCCCAATGTTGATGAATGGGTGAAAAGCTGTAAGGTGTGTGTGTGTGATTTTCATGTGATGTACCAGTTATAATCCACCGTCAGTGTAGCTAGATTCTCCACTCCCCCACATCCTTGTAGGAACGTGTTAACTTTTGTCTTTGTGATCATAGTTGTGTAAAGCAATATATCATCGTGGTTTTGATTTATGTTTCTCAGGAAGCCTGATACAGGCTTCAGCATGAATGGGCCTTCAAGTCATCATACTAATTAAAATAATTCAGTGGCAAATGGATAAATACTCTATGATTTCACTTACAGAAGGCAGGTAAATCTGATTAGCTCACAGAAACTGAAAAGTAGAATGATGGCTGCAAGGAGCTAGGGAAAGGCGAAATGGGCATGCATGGTTCACTGAGTGGTCTCAGGTTTGTAGGATGAGAAAGCTCTCAATATCTGCAGCCAACTCTATGCACAGGCCATACTACTGAATTTGCCGCATGTTTAACAGATGCGGACTATGGTAATTTTATGTTGCTGTTGTCATGAGGTATAAATGATATTTTCTTTGGTAAAAACAGAAAAGCAACATAACTTTTCTTAGTCATACTAGTTCTTGTATCTATATCTAATTTCTATTCATGTTTTATTACTGAATTTATCAAGCATATGTTCAGCATATGCTTCTAATTTTCATCATACCACTGAATCTTCAGTCTTTTCAATCTCACATTTACTTCTAATTTATTGAAATCAAAGCAATGACTGTTATTTTTTTTCATGCTATATCCTCTTCAGTCCCTATGACAGTTGATAGAATTTAGCAATAAATATTTCTTAAAACCTTTTCCCCCAGGATTCTTAGACACTGTATCTACTACTATTTTCTTGTCTTCTGTTAGTTCTTTACCATGTTCTCTTTAAAACCTTCTAACTTACCCTCCCCAGCCCCCTCAAAATCACTAACTGATTCTTCTTCTTCTGGTACATGTTCTTCACATCCCATGCAAGAAAGCATATCACCAAAAATGCAGTCCATACTACTATGAAGTTGTGTCTCCTTTACCTCAGCTTCATATCTTTCTTGTAATTCTTTCCAAATTCTGTGAGTCTTGTGCCTTACACCAACATACAAATTATAAATTCTCATCTCTTTCCTAAGTTTTTCTCAGTTTCAGTAAAAACTAAAATAATCTGTAACTCTGCATAATTCACATTTTTACACAGAAACATTCTAGTCTCCCTCAAATTAAGCAGCCATTACTTGCCTGGTCAGCTTTAATGCAATCAATCTCTTAGTTCTTTATTTAGTCTCCAAGGTGGAATTGACTGCTCTCTTCACAATGTACACAGACTGTGCATGCACACACACACCTTTCTGTGTAGTTGTTACACTGTCTTTGTTTACAAGTTTGTCTCCCTGGACTGGGTTGTTTCTTCAAGAAAATAAAATTGTAGTACTTAACTCTGTCATCTGTCTATCAAATACCTGACACTTAGTAGGCATTTTCTGACCCTGACATAATCTAATGGAGTCCTGCCAATGTTCCAGCACATGAGCACACAGCACAGCCTCTTAAGAAAAACTTGAGTGAGAACAGAGGGCTGAATTTGACTGCTGAGGGGCTGAATGATCTGGGATTAGGAAGGTCCTGGCTTAGACACCCGCAGGCTTGGTCACTGGGCACCAGAGAGTGAGTGCACCCACTGCCCCCAGGACTCAGGAAGGAGGGGCGCCCAGGGGGACAGGTGCCAGGAAGCCAGGGTCTGTGCATCCTCATATGGCAGAGGGTACTCACTCAGTCTGGCAGGGTTCTGCAGGGATGTTTGACCATGAGATCTCCCTGAGTCCCTGGAGGTCAGGTTCTCCTCCTGGCCCTGCCCAGTCCTGTGTCCAGACTGAAGTGGCCAAAAGAATTGAGGAAGGAGGTCCCGAGGGAGAGCCCAGACACAGCAGGGCAGAGGCAGCTCCCTAGATTAGCTGTGGGTGCAAAATGAGAGGCAGAGGCTGTCCACAGCCCTTGCACTCACTCACCTATGCCCGGCCAATAGCTTAGTCCTCCTCAGAAAATAGGACTCATGAAACTATTTCTTAAGAGAAAAGAGGGACAATTGACATCCTCTCTACAAGCCAGATGGAAAAGAGAGCAGAAGGCAAAGGCCAGCCCAGTGATCAGAGTCAAGATTTGAGAAGGAATAAAAGGACACGTTCCCCCTAGCAACCCACCCATTCTCACCTGGAGGACTGGTACAAGACAAAAAGGACAGTGGAGTCAGTGAGGAAAGGCTAAATTAATGAATAAAGGATGGAGTGACTTCTACACTCTGCTACTCCAAACTCCAACCTCCACAGCAGTTTACCAAAGATCATAAAAGTGGGGCCATCCTGTGGGTTATGAGTCTCACTCTACGCCTAGATAAGGAGCAGGACCATTTCACTACAATCCCAAATTCACCAAGGAACCAGTCTGAGGATTTTCCTGTAAGGAAACATTTAGACATTTGAGCTGAAGTCCTAAGAGCTATTGTAAACAAGCCATTCCCTGGAGTAATCAGTGATATTAATGTTTTTTTTTTCTGCCTTACTTTCTTCAATGATATACCCTAGGGAATTTTTCTTATTTACTATAATCACAAACTGAACAATCTGAATCTCATCTTCTGTCAGGTATTACACTACTACTTCTTCAACCAGTTTTAAGAACCTCTGGAATTAATCATGTTTTAAGTCAGAGTCTTTTAGGTAGAGCTTTCAATGATTCTGGAAACATAAAAATTAGCTGGCAAGCTTACTCTGCATACCTTAGAAGATGCCCTCCCCAACCCCCCCCCCCCAAAAAAAAGTAACTACTGGGACTTTAAAACACTTTTTTGCAATTGTATTCAAAATGTTTCATTTGTAATATAAAACTAAACTGGGGGTACCCATTATAGTTTATGTCATAACTGTTGAAGATTTTATCGCAGCAATGGAAACACAGAGAAGTACATTAGCATATAGCATAAAGCCATTAGTCGAGTACAAAAGTGAATTCTTCATTTTGCCACCAAACTCTCCTATTTTTGCATGTTTTCCCACCATCCTGGGCAGTATCAGGTCAAAGGCCTACAGAGATATCTGGTCTAATTCTTTTTTTTTTTTTTAAGATTTATTTATTTATTCATACAGAACTGGGGTACAAGCCAGAGATGCGGAGGGTGAGAGGATTCACCAGAGACAGAGTGGGGAGCAGAACAGGCAGATCGTCGAAGCACACTGCTGAGGGGAGCAGCGGGCGGGTCAGGAGAGGTCTGCCGCGCCATGGTGGTCACCTCCGGGGCAGGCGGGGATCGAACTCATGAGGAAGTGGCTTTAGCTTCTTAGTGCTGTGCTTTAACCTGCTGCGCCACCAGGGAGGGCCTGGTCTAATTCTTTATTTAAAAGATGGCGATCTTGGAGTTGTTGGGTTTGGACAGTGGGGTCCTTGGGTTCACTCTGGGGAAGTTTTTACCACAGCTCCCCTTTCAGCAGCACCAGGAGTTCCCAGGCAATTTTCTCCACTACACAGAGAGGTTAGTTATATCCAAAAGGGCAGGTCTACTATAAAAGGGAGAGAAGAATAAAGGACACTTTCATAGATACAAGGGAGCAGAAAGAGCTGCCCAGAAAGGGACATGTTTGCTCAGAGGCCTCCATGGTCACAGGTAGGCGGCCTTGAGGAGAGCTGCCTCCGCTGAGGGAGGTCAGTGCAGAGAAGGCCCAGCATGGTAGAGGTCACAGCCAGGCAGGAGGCTGCTGCCCTGCAGAGGGACAGAGAGTTGGTGAAAATAAGCACCTACATAGGCACCTATGGTGGGCAGAGAACTGCTGCCCCATTAGTGTGGGAGACTGCACTGATACATTCGTCCAGTTTGGGAGGGGCTCATTCCCCAAATGAGCCCCTCAAACAGGGTCTGTTTGTTGTTGATTTTGGATACCCATGTATCATTTGGAAGGGGCCAGAGATTCTTACAATGGCTCTCAATCTCCTTCTGACACCCCTTACAGCAGTCTGCTACCTGCTTTGGTCTTGTGCTTTGTTATCCAGGCATTAGGGTCTGATCATCTTGGTTTCTGTAGCTGTGTCAGTGGCTATGCTAATCCCTCTACCCAACTCCCTGTGTGAGTCAGGTTCTAGTCTTGTGATGTCTCCTTTTCAAATTTTCTTTTCCTCCATCAGTTGGTGTGCCCTTTCATGTAAATGAGTGTGGTGGTCTCTCCTTACTATGATTATGTTGCACTCAGTAGGTGTTTTTTGATTTATCAGTTGCTTTATATATTTTCAGTTTCTTTTTTGCTGCACACATGTTAATGATGGTTATGTGTTCTTGATATATTGTTCACTTAACATTATATATTGCTAATACAGAATTATAGTACCTATATATATCATATCATATATATTTGGCCCAATGTTCAAAGCAAGGCAGAAACACTACTCAAATTTACACATTGTTGTGCATCATCAACAAAGAAGGAATAAAATGACTGGATTCAATCTAATGTGGAAGTGATGGAGGTTATGAGTAGCAAAACTGGAAAGGAGGTGTCACAAGACCAAAAACCTGGCTCACACAAAGCCAGGAGTTGGGGGTTGGGGTAGAGGTGATTAACATAATTGTTAAACCAGCTATAGAAATGAAAACTCCTTAGGCACCAGCTGCTAGAGCAGGTATCAGACAGCTGTAGAGAATAACAGGAGGCCCAAACCAGAGGTAGGATATGGAGATTGGGGGCTGCTGTAGACAATCACTGGTCCTAATAAAACCAACCTAGTCACACCCTAGAGTAATTAGGTTAACAAAAGTTCACATCTCCACAAAAGATCAAGCCCCTCCCAAACAGAAGACTAATACCAGCAATTTCTGCCCTGACAAGGGGCAGCTGCCTTTTACCTGCATGTGCCTGTGCAGGTGCTTTGACACCGACGGCCTCAGTTTCCCTCAGGCAATAAAAGGAAGCAGAGTTCAAAGTAACTCAATTTGTCGACAAACTGAGGAGGGCAGCAGATTCTTGTCTGAAAGACCATGGTCTTGCTCTTGGGCATACAAAGGAGTAAGCCACCGGAGAGATGGCCAAGGGTCCACAAAGGGGAGACAGGTGGGCCCCTGTCCTTTTGATGCAGGCATATGGGGTTATGGGTGGGCACCAGCCAGCCTGCTTTGTTCACAGCTGCTGTTTAGCTTCATTTTCCTTAATGCAAGAAGACAAACTTGTTAAACAAACAAAGGTTAGGGATGCTTGTCTGGTGAGGCAGGAAGAGAGACCTGTCACTGCCAGCCTTTTGTTTTTGTAGAGCAGGGCAGCGGCCTTTCTGCCCCACTGTGCCTATGCTGGTGCTCCTCCCTGCCAACTCTCTCCCTGTGCAGGACAGCAGCCCTTCTGCCTGCCTGGCCTGTGACCTGTGACCCTGTGGTGTGTCTCTTCACCAACCTCCTTTTGCAAAGCAGAAGAGGCCGCTCTCCTCCCAAGGCCGCCCCTGGGACTCTCTTTTAACAAACCCGTCCCCCTAGGGGCAACTCTTTTTGCTTACTTGTGTCTATGCAAGTGTCCTTTACTTTTCTCTCCCTTTTTACAATAAACCTGCCCTTTTTGATGTAACTAACACCTCTGCCTCTTGAAGAAACTCAACCAAGAAATTTGCTAGTGCCTCTGAAAGGGGAGCTCTGGGTCCCAGAAGTAACTCAAGGTGCTCCCTCTTCAAACACAACCTCTCCAAATTAGTTTTAGATAAGGTAGCACAGCCCTAGCTAATGACTGATAACAGTAGTAGTCCTAGAGCTGCCCAGTAGGACAGAGATGGCCAAACAGAGAGTCTGACAGAAGCACAGTTCACCTGGCAGGGCCTCTTGGAAAGGGGGCAGGTCAAAGACCACAAAACATTTAAAGGTTTGGCGTCACACCAAAACTGTACATCTAGAGGTCAGGGTAGGAGAAAAGAGGGCAGTTTGGTTTTGGCTGGATCACTGACTGGCTCATGAGCTGCCAAGTATGACTTAATTTCAAGGCTGGGGGTGATGGCAAGGCTTCCATTCAGGACTTTCCATAACAGTGTATTTGATCCTTGGTTAAGCTTCAATACAGGAAGATTCATGGCAGCCAAGGAAAAAGGAAAGCAGAATCAGGGGATACATGGCAATTGGCAAGGTTAAATAAGAAATAGCTTTCATTTCAAGACAGCATGGAAAGAATACACTAGATCATTTTTTTAAAATAACATTCAACTCATTGATTGCTTAATTCATTTCTTTTGAAACTGATTTAAAACAGTGGTTGCTGAATAGATTTATGGAGTGACACCAGGTGGCATGAAAACAGAAATAGAAAATACTATCTCTTGTAATCATATAACATTTGTTTCAATTTAATGTAAGCATATGTATGGATTTGAAGTGTTTACTATAACCCTCATGAGAATCATTATCAAAATCTTAAAAAAAATAATTAAGTAAAATATCCTTAAGAGAAATTGGACATATTACTGATCCAACAATTTTAAGTACAGGTTTCACTGATTCACTATAACACATTCAATGAACTGTGCATATTTAACATGAATAATTTGATGCGTATTCACATGTGTCTATAATAAAATAATATTTAAAAGATATTTATTAAAATAATATAAGCTGGTTGGTGAAATGCCAGATTCTCTGACTGGGGTCTAAGTATCTTAAGGGCAGAAATCCTCTCTCAACTCATATGTCTCCATCACACATAATATAGAATATTTTCAAGAAATGTTCTCTGACTGGAGAATTACATCTAGCAATGAATAGAATCCACCTCACCCATGTATTCAGACACAAAGAAGTGCTGTCCGGAGAACTGGGTGTATACATAATCATCATCATCAAATAAACTCCAGATACGTTAAGGATGGAATGGTTACCAGCAGCATGCTGTGTCAGGAGAGTCATCTCAGTTTCATGTCCCTCTTTCCCCCAGCATTTACCTAGGGCTAGAAGACTGAGTCTCAATGAAGGGAAGTGAGAAATGTGATATGTACTCCTTCTAAGCCACTCAGCTACCATAAACAAGTGTTTTATCTTCAACATGGGTATAGAAATGCTGAATGATTCGGAAAGTTCCAGTTAGAAGAGCTTCTATAATCTCGGATCCACACGGGTGTCACTCTATCTCCCAGCTAGAATTTAAGTACTGAAAAATAAACTTCTGTCTGTTAAGTCACTGAAGTTTGGATTTTGTCATTAGAGAAAAGTTAGTAAACATGTCCTGAAGTTACATACAACCCTTTCTTTAAAAGTAGGGTCTTTTGGGGTCCTCCCTGGTGGAGCAGTGGGTTAAAGCACAGAACTAAGAAGCTAAAGCCACTTCAGCATGAGTTGGATCCCCAGCCCTGGAGGTGACCCACATGGTGCAGCAGACCTCTCCTGACCCACCCTCTGCTCCCCTCATCAGTGTACTTTGTCAGTCGGCTGTTCTGCTCCCTACTTTGTCTCTGGTGAATCCTCTCACCGCCCATGCACCTCTGGCTTGTACCCTATCTCCGTATGCATAAATAAATAAATGTTAAAAAAAAATAGGGTCTTTTGGAAGACATTTACTTGGGTGTTTTCTATGACTGTTCTTCCATATTGCTTTTCTATGGTAGAATGTATACTTATGATGAGGGTAAAATGGTCAAAAAACAGAAAATATTTACCTTTTACCTGGCACTTATACAAAAAGTGTGATGCTCCTTTTTAGTTAGGGAAACTAGCATTACCTTACTTAAAGGAACACTAAGATTAGAACAGGAAGACAGCACAGACATATATATATATATGTATATATATACTATATATATATATATATATATATATATAGTAAGGGCTGGAAACCCTCTCTTAGTTAAAGGAAAATAACTCTTCTGTCTCATTCCCTGTCTGTTATCTGTACTCTTCTGCTACAACTTTAACTGGTTAATTCTTTTATCCTTCAGGTTTTTACTTCATCATTACTTTCTCAGGACTGAATTGTGTATGCTCCCTAAAAATCTATACCTGTGTGATTCCATTATTCTGCTATAATATTTTTCATCAAAGTCAATATTGAGCAAATTAAGTCATTCAACACCATTTTAACAATACATATAACTCTGATACACTGGAAAATCTTTATTGGGAGGTCTATCCTCTCACCACCTCTGACACAGGTTTGATTGGCCTCTTTTCATCCACCCTGAAATGATGCCACCTGCAAGGGCTGTCTTGCACTCTTTCCTGCTATCCTCCGACATCACATCTCACCTAGGATCACACTGCAGAATTACCACAGGATATTTTGCAAACCACATGTACTGAGTCTGTCTCTGCTAACTTGATGGTCCACAGAAGGATGAGCACTTCAATTTTAATATAACTCCTTCAAGACTGAAGGGCATCACTTCAGCATAAAATTTCTAGTGTTCTTAGAGCAAACTGGGACTTGATATGAATGGAGATTCCTGAGATAGGCTGACCTACACCTTCTTAAAATGAAATACTTTTAACAGAACCCAAGAATCATTTAAACTCATAATATGCAAATTATGCTTAATTATAAATATATTACCATGGCACACAACAGTGTCCCAGCCCTCCTTTTAAAAATTTCATTCTCTTGTTTTTGCCAGTGTCTCATTAAGTCCCTAATCTTTATTTAGCATTTTCAAAGTTGCATGATGGGCAAATTCTTTAGTTTTAAAAATAAAAGAATTTCTCAGTCTAGAGTCTTACTTACCAATACAATCTATTAATGCTACACATATTCAAAGAAAATGTTTTGTTCAGATGTGTTCTTTTTTAAAATTCAGAAATTGTTCCATTTATTTTTTTAAGACCAAGTGAGAAACATACTGGGAGTAACCAAAGTTTTACTGAGGAGGACTGGATAAGGGCGGTAATAAATTGGGCCTTGCATCCAGGATGGGACTAGTTGAAGGTGATAATGAGCTGGGCCTCACATCAAGGACACAGCTATGAGTCACCCCTTTGAAATCTGAGCTTATATAAAAGACCCTTCCCCCTTATTGAGTTGGCAGTAGCTGCAGACCCCACCCTAGGGAGTCCCTCTCAGCTGCTGCCTGGGAGCAATAAACTCTACTTGCTCAGCCTTTCTGCCTCCCGTCTTTCTTTCTTGCAGCAGGTCACAGAAGCTGGAACAAAACACATATCATTAAGAGTTTACTTTTAATGACCAGTAATTGGTACCTTGGATAGGTAATAATTGCTCAAACAGATCTGATGAATGTGTGCAATAATCAAAGGAATTACTCCCATTTGCTAGAAATTATTATTTTATTATTATTTTTAGATTTATTTATTTGTACATACAGAACTGGGGTACAGGCCAGAGGCTCGGGGCGGTGAGAAGCTTCACCAGAGACAGAGTGGGGAGCAGAACAGGCAGATCTACGAAGTACATTGCTGAGGGGAGCAGCGGGTGGGTCAGGAGAGGTCTGCCACACCATGTGGTCACCTCCGGGACAGGTGGGAATCGAACTCATGAGGAAGTGGCTTTAGCTTCTCAGTGCAGTGCTTTAACCCGCTGTGCCACCAGGGAGGGCCTAGAAATAATTTTTTATGTGTGATAGTTCATTTGCTTATTTGGCTGCTTGATTTCTACTGCATGGGGTAAACATACTCAGTTTATAAAATTCCATTACTTGTATGCCTTGGAGTGTAGTAGCTGTGTTTATAACTACCATTTCTTCTCTGCTTCTTTTTCTTTCTTCTTTCCTACCTCCTTTGTTTTCTGACTTTTTCTCTCCTCCTGCTATCTTTCCTTCTTCTCATATTCCCTTCCAGTACATATCAAGGTGCAATTTTGTAAATTACCTGAGAGATATGGGAAAATGACAGAAGGATGAAAAAGGTGGACAAATATGAAGAAAATAAGTAAAACAAAGCTTCTTACAAGTCCTTAACAATGTCAAAATCAGGGCCCTCCCTGGTGGCGCAGCGGGTTAAAGCACAGCATTGAGAAGCTAAAGCCACTTCCGCATGAGTTTCATTCCTGCCTGCCCCGGAGGCGACCACATGGCGCGGCAGACCTCTCCTGGCCCGCCGGCTGCTCCCCTCAGCAGTGTACTTCGTCGATCTGCCTGTTCTGCTCCCCACTCT
>NW_004567116.1:35270029-35305254 GCF_000260355.1 Condylura cristata | reverse complement strand
TGGTTAATGATGTTGTTGCCTTGGTAGGGGAGACGTAATGTGAACGTGGTGTCCACCAGAGACACAAGCGCCCCACTGACCCAGGACCCTGCGGCCAGCTGGACACACACCCAGTGGGTCATGATGGTGGAGTAGTGCAGGGGCTTGCAGACCGCCACGTAGCGGTCATAGGACATCACCGCCAGCAGGGCGCACTCCGTACCACCAAGAAGAAGAAAAACAAATATCTGTGTAGAGCATCCAGCAAAGGAAATAGTTTTCCTCTTCACCAGGAAATGGACCAACACCTGGGGAACTGTGGTGGTAGAAAAGCAGAGGTCAGCAAAGGACAAGTTTCTAAGGAAAAAGTACATGGGCGTGTGGAGTCTAGAGTCCGCGTGGATGAGCACGATGATGAGCAGATTTCCCAGCACTGTCAGCAGGTAGATGGCCAGGAAAAGGAGGAAGAGCAGGATTTGTGTCTGTGGATCCTGTGAAAGGCCCAGGAAGACAAATTCAGTCACATAGGTTCGGTTGTCTTCTCCCATGAATATCTAAATATGATTATTCTTCATGGATTAGCAAAAGAAAAAAATAGTTGTCAGTTACTTTTCTTAAAATTTGATAAACTTAGGTAATTTATGAACTAGCATCGATAAATCCTTTTTAATCTATTATCACTCTACATGTCAGAAAGCAGTGTTTTCTTTGAAATTAGTAGTTATTCCAATTGAAAATTATTTCAAATCTGATAAAATGGTGGCATTTAGCACAAAATAAATGTACCTTAAGGTGATTATGTTGAGTGAAATAAGCAAAAAAGTGACAGACATGTATCAGATGGTTCACTCATCTTTAGACTATAAACATCCAAAAAACATTCATACACAGAGAATAGTGGGACTATTTCATGAACTCTGCTGAAAGAATATAATGATTACCTGGGAGAACAGTGAGGAAAAAGCAGAGAGTGGGGGGGAGAGGCTAATGGGGATTGGGAACAGGTGTGTTGTGGAAGGTGAAAAAAAAAAATACAGATGTTAAGTGTCACAGAACATGAAATACAGAGAAACCAAGAATGAGAAAGACTGGATAATCTTCTGTGTAGTGTTAACACCACCTGTAAAAACGAGAAAGATAAGGAGGTTTTTCTATGACCAGGCCCGACTTGTCCAGCAGGGAAGAATTCCCTTTTGACCAAAAAGATAAGGAGGTTTTTCTGTGACCAGGCCCGACTTGTTCAGCAGGGAAGAATTCCTTTTTGACCAAAAGATAACTACCTCTCGGAAAAACAGCGACATCCGGTCGCCATCCCAAAAACCATTGTAACTTCCTCGTTCCATGCCTCTGAAATGTACCCCCTCCCTTCCCTAAAATACTGTTTAAAAACTGCTTACTGTAATAGCTCGGGGCTCTTGGCCTTCCCCTCACCTCGAGCCCGCTCGCGAGTGTATTAAATTCTTTTCATTTTTCTGCAGTTCTGAATTTTTGAGTCTTTGTCGGTCTGTCGTTGGTTCTAACTCTTTTCACACCACACACACACACACACATACACAAAGAAAAGCACAAGAATGATACAGTACATGGGCTCTCAGATAAGCATTTGCAGATTTGTGTCCTTTGATAAATTTATGATGAAGTTGGTTTTCCCAGACTTCTTAATTGTCTGTGGGTTTACTTTTTTCTCTCCTTTCCTTGCAGTTTCTCTTCTTTTGACAGGTTTAGGGTCAAGGAAAGGAAATCCCAAACAAAAGCAAATAGTGAGAAAGCTGGCCACTACGACTCCTCTTCCTCCCTGTGCTGCCCCCTGTCCCCTCCCCATTACTTCTGCTGATTTCCCATTTTTGTTTGTCTTTGTGTAAATAAAAGCTGGTGCCCACTGGTCTCCATCCCAGCACTAATTTTTACTCCCTCCCCTTTGCGGACACTCGCCCACCTCCCCTTTTCTTTGTTGAACACTGTATAAATAGCCCTGTAACCTGCCAAAGAGCGGGACGGTGGCCTTTCAGACATGAGTCTGCTGCCCTCCTCATTTGTCGACAAATAAAACCGCTTTCCTTTTCCTCAAACTCTGTTTCCTTTTATTGGCTGAGGGTAACTGAGACTGGCGTTCAGTAACAAGAAGAGAAAGATAAAACACTTTATTTGAGGGGGAAATAACAAGCACTAATGGCTCTGTAAGAATAATATATAAGGAACCTAAAAGTTCAAGCTCGTTGAAGAGTAGGAGGCTGGTCACAAAGGACTGGGTTAGGGAAAATGAGGAATGATTGGCCCAATGGTACAAAGTCTCACTAAGCAAGATCAATGATTTCTGGAGATCCAGAGGATGGTAGAGTAGCTAGTGATTAACACATATTATATAATTAAAATTTGCTCAGAAAGTAGATATGAATTGTCATAATCAAAAAATCTTTAGAAAGGTAGTTGTATGAGTTGGTGGATATTACTTAGCTTGTAGTCATTTCATAATGTACATTTATACCCAGACACCACATTATATACGTAAAAGTAAGCAGTTTTATTTTGCTTACGCCTCAGGAAAGTCAGGGAATAAACCTCTGCTTTTCCTAAAAAAACCCAAATTTTAAAATAACAATAACATGGAAAAGTAAATTTGAAACATGTTGCGAATAAAGATTAATATCCTTGTCACACAAAATGTACAAGTAAATTAATAGGAAAGTAAGTATTAAATACTGCAGAACATGTGTATACATGAATTTAACATTCATAAATAAACTATACTCTCAGTACCATTAAACAAAGATGGCTGTGGTCCTAATGCTGATCAACGTTTGGGCAAAAGAAGAGGCAGAGTTCGGCCACAGCCTTTGCACTTACCTACTGAGTCAATACCTTAAACCTCCTCAGAGGACTTGGGGATAGGATTCATGAGGCTCTTTCTTAGGAGAAACAGCAAAAATAGACTGTATTGCCTCTAGAAGCCAGGGGAAGGCAAAGCCCAATAAGCAGAGTCAACTTTCCAGAAGGAAAAGAAGGATTAGTTTGCCCCTAATCACCCACCCAACCTCACCTGGAGGACCAGAAGGAAGCCCAGGGGTCAGGGATAAGGATCAAAGGAATGAGGAAGGAAGTTGTGGCTTTTAAAATCTGCTAATCCTTACAGGCAACCTCCACAGCCATTTTCCAAATAACATGAAGGTTGGGCATCCATGGGTTTGGAGTCTTATTCTAGCACAAGGAATGAAACAGCATCTAATTAAAATCCCAACTTCACTAGGGAACCAGTCTGAAGATATTTTCCTGGAAGGAAGTGCTTAACTCTGAAGTCCTAAAAGCCATTGTAAACAAGCATTCCCTAGAGCAATGAGCGTTGTTAACATTTTTTAACTTTCTAGAGTGAGAGATACCCTGGGGCATTTTTACTGTGATCCCAAACTAAATGAACTGAATCTCATCCTGTGATGTATGGGAATTATGCTACTATTTCTCAAGCCAATCTCAGGACCACTGGGGTTTCATATTCTGTCAGAATGCTTAAAGTGCCCAGTGTTGGGGTGAATAGAACTCTCACACATATACAAATGTTTATAAATATGAACCTGTCTTAACCATCGAGCCTTTGTTGCAGAACCTAACATTCTGGGCAAGGAACAAGACCTCCACCTTTCGTGGGGATCACTCTCTGAGACTGTGTGTAAACTTATCAAAATCTGATCTTTCCTCATGTAACACTTGGAGGGGTTTTCTTCCTAGTTTTTCACACGCCTGCCTGCACTGCTGTTCCTGCAAGACAATCAAAGACAGGAAAAGCCCAGCCTAACCTCCAGGGCTTCCTCTCCACCCCTGAAGCCCTGAGGAAGGCCACCCCTCTGCCCTGGGCTACTTCTTGGAGCTCACCCTGACTGCTTCTCTGACTGCCCGTTAGTGTCCACCTATTATCCCCTCTGCAGGCAGCGATAGGGTGACCTTTCCAAAGTATGAACACAAAATTGTTGGGAGTGACCAAAAGCGGAGATTTACTGAGGGACTGGATAAGGGCAATAATAAATCAGGCCTTGCATCCAAACTGGGCCTTGCATCCAATTAACAGGACCTTGCATCCAGGATGGGACTAGCTGAAGGTGATAACAAACTGGGCCTCACATCCAAGTTTGATAACGAACTGTCCCTTACATCAAAGGACACAGCGATGATCAGTCACCCTTTGGAATGTGAACCTAGGATCTATATTGAGTTGGTAGTAGCTGCGGACCCCACCCTAGGGACTCTGTCTCAGCTGCTGTCTGGGAGCAATAAATTGCTTGCTCAGCCTTTCTGCCCCCCACCTTCCTTTCTTGCCGCCGGTCACAGAAGTTGGGACAAAACAAAAAACACACAAAATAAAATCATCACTTCTCAACTAGTATGGAGACTCAGGTGAGGCCACTAACATGACGATGGATGATGCAGCAGCTAAAACCATGGTACCATGGTTAATCACCAGTCACCGATAGTATGATATTTGTGTCATTACTGATACTTCCCAAAAGGTGTCAGTAGGTAGCTGCATTTCTCCCTGGGCAACAGGAAAAATGACTAAAGGCTGTGCTGATGGATGGAGAACCAGGGAAACATATAAGCACTGAGTGAAGTGGCAGTTGCTGGGAGTGACCAAGTGCGGAGATTTACTGACAGGACTGGATAAGAGCAGTAATAAATTAGGCTTTGCATCCAAGGGTGATAAGGCGGTAATAAACTGGGCCTTGCATCCAATTAACGGGGCCTTGCATCCAATTAATGGGGCCTTGCATCTGGATGGGACTAGAAGAAGGTGATAACGACACAGTGATGAGTCTAGAATCTATATAAGAGACCCTTCCCCCTTATAGGGCTGGCAGTAGCTGCGGACCCCTCTCTAGGGGGCTCTGTCTGCTGCTGCCCAGAAGCAATTCTGCTTGCTCAGCCTTTCTGCCTCCTGTCTTTCTTTCTTTCTTGCTGGTCACAGACGTGGGGCAAAACAGCAGTAAGGGGCATGCTTGTGTCAGTGGGGCAAAACAGCAAGGGATGTCAGGCGGGATGGGAACCCTGGGGCTACTGGCAGGGCTGAGAGGGGCCCAGCTGTGCTTCCATGGCCCAGCAGTCCTGCACCAGGGATTCCACAATCAGCAAAGTGTTGGCTTAACTCCCATTCATTTCTGGGTTGGACATATTTCGTCGAGCGCAGGGGAAGGGATGACACTGTTTACTCAGTGAAGAAGTGCATATTGCACAAACTGAACATGGCTAGAGCCACTGCATGCCACTCTATGGAGCCATCCCTATTTTGGGAGGGTTTCATGCATGTCAGCCATTACTTCCTTTTCCACAGGAGAACTTAAAGGGCACTGGCACAACCAGTCTGCAGAAAGGTGGAGATGTGCCTGAGCAGACATTGAGGCATGTGGGTGTCACCTGGGCCTGTGACCACAGAGTTCTAGGCAGGGGGCTTCTCATCGTGTTCTCTGGAGCCACATGTTGTCTTTGGAAAGAAATAGAATGTAAAAGACCAAATGTTTCTGGAATATGACATTCTGTACCTGGTTGTCTATGACCACATCTCTTCTCTCCCCAATGCAGAGTAGAATTGACTCTCACAGTGTTGGGAACTCCTCATGATTAAATGTAAAAAAAGCTGTCTGAAAAGTGAAAGGTCACCCAGTCCCCTCCCCCAAGGCCCCCACCCAAGCCCTTCACCCAGGCCCCCAGAGTGGTAAAAGGAAGAATATTAGGTGATATCAAGATGAGATAGCTGCTGAGCTGGCGTCAGGATGTTAGCCCAGATAGCCACCCTGATAAAGATCAAAGACCCTGAACAAACGGGACCACAACCAAGGACCTTGTGGCTCTTCCACTACCTCCCCAGCCCTGACCCCCAGCCTGTACACTGAGCAGGACTCCAAGGCCCCCTCTGGGGATCCTGCAGACCGCCTGCCAGGGAGCACAATAAAGCCTTCCCCTCTCTTACTTCTGTGTCCTTGTCTTATTCTATTGCTGGGACCTTACAATAAGAACTTTATGGTAAAGTGGTCATTAACATTTTCCCTCTGGCAATTGAAGAGCATGGGGACATCATCCAAGACCTGTGGGTGACTACAGATCAGGTTGGCAGGGAACAAGGCCTCAGGCATGAATAGAACCAGAAGGAAATATCTTTAGGTGAAGGCAGATTAGAAAACAAATAACTCATTATATATGAAGATCATCTTTAATGTGCTAATAGACTTTATTATATTCACTTATTTTATATTATATTATAGAAAACAAATAATTCATTATATATGAAGATCATCTTTAACGTGCTAATAGATTTTATTATACTCACTTATTTTATAATATGTAAAGTCAAAAAATAAAAAGGGTGCCTTGAGACTTAAAAGTTGCAACCATAGGGAACCAGCTTGAACAAGAGCCATTTGACAATCTGGAAACACCCTGAATGTATAATCTATACGAGTTTACTAATTAGTGGTCAAAACAAGGGAAATTTGTCAGAGATGTTTAAGTACTCTCAAGTGTCTTTGTAATCATATTGCAATCTAAAGATCATTGCCTTTCATAGGCTCTTTCTGCCAAAGAGTTTCCAAAATGCCTCCTTCACCTCCTTGTTTCTCAGGCTATAAATGAAGGGGTTCATCATAGATGTTATGACTGAGTAGAAAACAGAGATCACCTTATCTCCCTCGTTCATCTTCTTGGAATTTGGCCGCATGTAGGTAAATATTGTTGAGCCATAGAAGAACAGAACAACTATGAAATGAGAACCACAGGTAGAAAACACTTTGACCCTTCCCTGCCCCGACTGCATTCGAATCACAGTGAAGATAATATTCCAGTAGGAGAAAAGAATAAGGGAGACTGGCCCAAGGAGGATTAGCACTCCCATCGCAAAGATGACCATCTCAGTTCGGTAAGTATCTTCTGAAGCCAACTTGAGGAGGGCAGGGGGCTCACAAAAGTAATGATTGATGACATTCTTTCTGTGGTACGAGAGACATAATGTAAATGATGTGTCTATCACAGACACAAATACTCCACTGGCCCAAGATGCCATGGCCAACTGGACACACAGCCTCTGAGTCATGAGAGTGGGATAGTGTAGGGGCTTGCAGACAGCAATATAGCGATCGTAGGACATCACCGCTAAGAGGGAGCTCTCTGTACAACCAGCTATTAGGAAAAAAATCATCTGAATTGAGCACCCCGCAAAGGAAATGGTCTTTCTTCTTACCAGCAAATGGACTAACATCTGGGGGACAATTGTTGTAGAGAAACAAAGATCAGTGAATGACAGGTTTTTAAGGAAGAAGTACATGGGCTTATGAAGCCGACAGTCATTTTGAATTAACACGATAATGAGCAGATTCCCCAGCACAGTGAGCAGGTAGATGATGAGAAATAGCACAAACAGCAGCACCTGGGTATGCTTATCTGAAGAGAGCCCCAGCAAGATGAACTCCATGAGAGAGGTTCTGTTTCCTGTGCCCATTGATGTGGACTCCGGTCTACATGTCAGAACGAGCAGAACAATAAACACTTGACCATGATGGAGCACCAGATCCTGAGTGAAGACATTATTGGACAATTGACTAATTTTGATTGGGAAAAAAACTTGAAAATATTCAGGTACTTGTAAAAATGTAAAAGGGGGCCCTCCCTGGTGGTGCAGCGGGTTAAAGCACAGCACTGAGAAGCTAAAGCCACTTCTGCATGAGTTTGATCCCCGCCTGCCCTGCAGGAGATACACATGGCGAGGCAGACCTCTCCTGACCCACCTGCTGTTCCACTCAGCAGTGTACTTCATCAGTCAGCCTGTTCTGCTCCCCACTCTGTCTCTGGTGAATCCTCTCACTGCCCCTGGACCTCTGGCCTGTACCCCAGTTCTGTATGCAAAAATAAATACATCTTTTAAAAAAAAAGTGTAAAAGGATGTGTGTGAAAGGATGCTGTGTTATTAAAAATCAAAAGCCCTGTCTTCTAATCATAGATCAGGCTTCTTGCAGCTTACCTTTCAGTCAGCAGACTCAACTTTCCTTTCCTCACGAGAGAAGCAATACTAGGTATTTCCCAGGGTTCTTTTCTATCCTTACATGTAAGGCAGGAAGTTTAATAGAGCACTTTCCACTTTATTATAAGCCACATTCCTGGTTATTTACTGATCAGAGCATCAAGATTTGAAGGATGTTCAAGAGTAATGCATGAAGGATCTTTATGACTAACGCCAGAACAGTGGAGTCCAGTACAGATTAGAAAGCCCACACCCAAAAGAGAAGGGAGGGCCTTTGCTGAAGACAGAATGCAGCCAAGACATCTGTCTGCATCAAGTTGTAATCTTATTTGGCATAAAAGCTCATTCATGCTGCACCTTGTATTTTGATACCTAATCAGTAGGATATTTGCTTTAGTAGGAATTCAGGTACTTTTCCATACTTTGAATCTAAGCAGGCTCATTATTCAATGTGTACACATGGTTGTACATCAGAAATAAGCAAGTAATAACACAGCTGGAAACAAGCTATGGTGAAGGAAACTGAGTAGAGGTGGGAAGGCAGTAAGGTCAGGCTGTGGCTGGACTCACACCCCTGAGAAGGAAATAGGCCTAGGCCTGGGGCTGCCCAAGGATGGAGAGGTCAGAACAGAAGGGGAGTCCAGGGCAACACCACCTGAAGTTGAAGGGGTGCAAGGACGGTGTCCCTAGCAGGCTGGTTTTCACACCCAGGGCATGCACGGAGCTGGCAGCAGAGGAAAGTGTGGTCGGGTCATCACTGGTGATAAGACAAGCCTGAGTTGACTGCAAGACCACTGGGTGACAGAGAAGGGCCGACTCCTGGATTTCCCTCTAGATTGGGTTTGAATCTGGGATCATCTTTAACACAGAGGATGATCCAGGGGCTTTAAGGGAGCAGGAAGGCACTGAGGAACTGGCAGGACTAAATGGTGATAACCGGCAAGACTAAATCTTTTGATACATGGAACATACGCAAGAGGTCTACAAAAAATCTCAGATCAAAAGCCTAGTTCACTAGCTCAGCCACTATGAAAAGGGTAGGAAAAAGTGTTACTCTTCAAAACTGTGGCGCACAGTCATTGAACAGGGAAGTGGGTGATGTCAAATAAGAAAGCAGTTACCATTTTGTATCTGCTCTTGCCAAGGAAATGCAATGAGGTGTGGGAAGTTCTAGTAGGGTTTGGTCAGGAGATTAAACCTATAAGCAATGCTTGAGTGAAATTCAGGTATGTGAGGAGACGGGAAGGTTGGAGTGTTAGATGGCCCAATGCATGCTGGATCCCCTACCTGTTGTCCATAGGCACAGCACAGGTGAGGGCACGAGGAGAAACGACAGTCTGAAGAGATGCTTGAGGTCACTGTGGCCACTTAACTAGATTGAGACATGAATAAGGAGCATCCAGGAAGGAACAGAGTTCCCCTCACACACAGGGAGTGCCACACACATGCACACAAGACACCAAAGCACTAATCATCCTCTTGGAAGCGTAGAATCAAATTTGGACAGTACTGCTTTGTTGGTCAGTTTCTTGTAGTCCTTGCTGGGGAGAGCCTGTGAGGAATCACGAGGCATGACCACCTGGGCTACTGGTGTTACTGACAGCATCGGTGGTAGTGAGTCCCTCCTCAGGGGAAATGGGGCAGAATCAACATGTAGCCCTTTCATTTTTCATTCTTAGCCCCTGGAATGTGCATGCTATATGACAGCAACTTGGACACGGCAGTCTTAGAGACAGGGTAACCCACAAACAAGGCTAGAACACACCGAGCTCTCAATACTTTCGACTTCCCTGACAGTGGTGGTAAACTGCAGGAATTCTTCTCTGGCATCCTCGTGAAGCCCTGTGACAACAGTGGGCATCACCAGCAGAGTGGGGGAAGAGAGAAAGAGGAAGCGAACAGCCACAGTAACAGGAGCGGAAGGTCGAGTACAGGAAGTTCTGGGAGTTAAAAAAAGGGTCATTGGCTGGAGAGAAAATACATCTTTTGATTTCTTTGACTTTTCGGTACACAAAGGGATACCTCAGGAGGAACAGATGGCAAGGTCTAAGACCCAGGCATCTAGACAAGAGAGGAAAGAGGAAGTTCCTCTCCCATATAGACTGCAGAGTGTATGGGTACAGAGGGCCCTTCTCCCAGAAAGAGTGGAGCTCTGGTGCTGGAGCTCGTCTGTTTGACAGTTTCCTCCTCCTTACCTGGGGCTCGGGAAGTACAGCTGAGGGGCCTCACACTGAGGACAGCCGTGTGACAAGCAGAGACCCACGCTGCAGATCCAGAGTGTGCTCTGAGCACCCTGCAGTGATCAGTGCTCTTGCCTCACATCTGAGCACCAGTTGACCTTTGCGGGGCTCCACTCAGACTCCAGCTGGATTCGTGGAGGAGTCAAGCGTTAGTTTTTTGAGAACCTTCATTGAACTGATTTTTTTTTTTTTTTTTTGGCGAGAAGATTCTTGAAAGATGAGGCCCTGAGCAATTATGGAAGCAGGACTTCCCTGGGGTCTCCCTGGGCACAGCCTCCTCTATTATCTCCACATACAATGAGATGCCATGGGACACATCGTATTTGTTTTGCAATACTAGATTGCATTCTTGAATCCTTCTAATTCCCAAAAGAAAACAAAGACTCTATAGGCGTTGGCCCTGAAAGGACCCCAGGATCCATCCATGTCATTCCTTCTCTCTTTTGGGAGCAGAACCAAGAGTGTTAAGACAGACAACTGGGAATCTTTTCTTTTGAATTCAAAGGAATGTGAAAATTGAAACTCTACTCAATATATCACTATTGTGATAGCTTAATTTCATTTATTTGATATTGAGTAGTCACTTTAAATAGTATCTACTGATCTTAGAAAATAATAGCTTTGAGAAAACTTCTTTAATATCAAGTGTTGGAAACATTTGCTAAACACAGAGACAGAGCCCTGCTTTTCTCAGGGATATGACTGATAGGTTGAAAACACAATATTACAGCTTGTTGGCAGTTTACTTTTCACAAGAAAAAATGTATAACCCCTACCATATTGTTCATTGTTCATCATATTGTATAACCCCTACCATATTGTTCATCATCCACTTTTTTAATGTAAACACTTTTTTTTTGAAAGATTTATTTATTTATGCATATAGAACTGGGGTACAGGCCAGAGGTGCAGGGGCCATGAGAGGATTCACCAGAGACAGAGTGGGGAGCAGAATATGCTGACCAGTGAAGTACACTGCTGAGGGGAGCAGCGGGCGGGTCAGGAGAGGTCTGCCGCGCCATGTGGGTCACCTCCAGGGTGGGCAGGGATCGAACTCATGCTGAAGAGGCTGTAGCTTCTTAGTGCGGTGTTTTAACCTGCTGCACCACCAGGGAGGGCTCAATGTAAACACTTTTATAGTTAATAATTTATTGCTTAGAAACCATTTAAAAATAATTTATTGCTTAGAAACCATTTAAAAATATTGTTGATTAATTCCTTGCACATTTTTTTTCTGTTGTAAAATTTTTATTGAATCTAAACTTCATTCTTCTTGCTTTAGATATATAAGAATTTATCTACTTTTTTTTTTTAAAGATTATTTATTCATACAGAACTGGGGTACAGGCCAGAGATGCAGAGGGTGAGAGGATTCACCAAAGACAGAGTGGGGAGCAGAACAGCAAATCTATGAAGTATACTGCTGAGGGGAGCAGCGTGCGGGTCAGGAGAGGTCTGCGGTGCCATGTGGATCACCTCTGGGTCAGTCGGGGATCGAACTCATGCAGAAGTGGCTTTAGCTTCTCAGTGCTGTGCTTTAACCTGCTGTGCCACTAGGGAGGGCCCAGAATTTATCTACTTTTTAATGATTTTAAATTTTCTTGCAAATTACTCATTCTTATGAAATGTCTAGTTAGTATTTTTTGTTCTTAGAACTACTCAGAGGAACGAGACTAACTTACCCTTCAAAGTGCCCTATGGCCCATCCTTTTGCTTTATCTTTATGCAAGTAATTTTGATAGAAATATGCTTTCATGGGCCCTCCCTGGTGGCACAGCGGGTTAAAGCACAGCACTAAGAAGCTAAAGCCACTTCAGCATGAGTTCAATCCCCAGCACCGGAGGTGACCCACATGGTGTGGCAGACCTCTCCTGACCGGCCCGCTGCTCCCCTCAGCAGTGTACTTCATCAGTCTTGTTCTGCTCCCCTCTCTGTCTCTGGTGAATCCTCTCACCCACCACACCTCTGGCCTGTATCCCAGTTCTGTATGCATAAATAAATAAATCCTGAAAACATATATGCTTTCAATATTTCAGCATATTGATTTTTTTTTACCAGTTTTGAATTTTTACCCTCATATACCCTGTTTAATAAGGTTCAAGTTACATAAAATCTAATTTCTTAAGCCTTAATGTTTGTAAGATTTTTCTGTAGCATTTATAGGGTTTGGTAACCTGTTTATTAAAGGGAATGGATAAGGAATAAAATAAGAAGGAGTCAAGATTTCTCATTTGGAATACTGAGTAAAGTCAGGATAGCTTTTTGCTAGTTGTCTGTCAAAGTAGACATAGAGTTTGAGGAAATTACCCAGTTGCAATAAATTACCCAGACATTTATTGTCGCATTTCTGCGAGATAAACAACACAAATCAAGGTTTTGGTAGGGTTAGTTCCTTAGGAGTTGAGACTACAGACCAGGGTAAGCAACTAAAGGGAAAGAGGCTGAGGTTGACAGCCCAGATAAGTTGTGTCCAGATTCACAACCAATGGAAACTGTGAGGGAATAAGTGTATGTTGTTTTAAATTGCTAAGTTTTAGAGTAAATTGTTATGCAGTAACAGAATAATACAGATTTTAACTAACTGTCTAATAACTGAGGTTTGAATAAATTATTTGTTACCAGTCCTAAAAAATAGTGTAGAAGAACAGTAGAGAATTACCATGTGGTTAAAAACTCTATCATAACACAATTCTGATTATGTAGAAGAAATATAAAGGGTCGAAAAAATGTACCAAAATAAAATTTGTAGTAAAATTTGGGTGATGAAACTGTGCTTTTTACTTTTATTTGAACTTGCTCATGAAAGGTATTATTTTTAAAAACTGCTTTAAAATAATTACAAAGGAAATACCATTACTTTATCCATTCAGGAAAAGGTAGCACAGAAAAATAAATTTGCACTATTTCTTTGGTCTTTGGGATAACAATTTTGTAAATTCTTGTGTGCCTGGTAAGTCTCTGCAGTGGCAGACCTCTCTTGACCCAGCCACCGTTCCCCTCAGCAGTGTATTTCAGTAGATCTGCCTGTTCTGCTCCCATTCTGTCCATGGTGAATCTCACCCACCATACCTCTGGCTTGTACCTGTTCTGTAAGCATAAATAAATAAATCTTTAAAAAAAAAAAACAGCCATATGTCCTAAAGTTTTCTTGTCCTAATAATTGATGTTACCTGACCTTTGGGGTGTCCTGATTCACTTTGGTAGAAGTAGGGGGAGAATATTGAGTGCTTACGAGAACAGTGCAATTTCTAGCAGCAGACAGGTTATCAGAGAGATAATTGAGATGCTTATATGACTAGTCAAGCAAGATCTGTGAATGACAAGCACCAAAATTAAATTAAATCATTTCATTTGATTTTCTAGGTCCTTCAACATGATGACAGATTTGTACTATTTTGTTCTGACTTTTTCTCATATGCCATATGTTATATGTCAGTTTCTATCAGCATAACAAAACATTCATTGTTCCTTAAATTTTGTTTAATATTTTATAAATACCAATAGCAAATGGGTATTAATAATTCACATTTTTAACGTATTGTTATTTGGGTTAAGAGGCCTGCATTTTTAAATTTCTTAAGTTCATATTTCCTGCATTACTCAAAGTTTAGCAATAGTCCAGTGTCTAAGGAAAGCATGATGTAAATATCAACACTTGTGTAGAATCATCATAGTCCACACAATCAGAAAACACTGCACAGCATGTGTTCATTGTGAATCTATTACCACACACATTTATTCATCTGCATGTGCGATTGAGTAAAAAACATCAGCACAGAATAAACAGCCGATTGTCACAGGATCATCTTGGATATTCATGACAGATCATGGATAATGAAGTCTGAGAAACCAGAAATCAGTGTGGCTTACCCTTCATCAGAGTCTTATCATTTTCCCTGCCCAGTCAATCCTCTACTAATAATGACATTTGTAGATGCTGAAGAGAAGGTCATGAAGTGAAAGCAAAACTCCACTTTGAAATTCCTTCCAGTCGTGATAACATGCACTCTTACTCCTCCCACTTCCTGAAAAGAGGCGTGGCCATGGTTAGCATAGACCACCACTCATGGAAGTATGGTGGCGCAAGTTAGGGGATATATATGTAAGTTTGGCAAATCTTCTGTCAGAAGGAAATGGAGGGTGGGGGGAAATAGGCAGGATTGTGATGGCCCCCATAAATGTTTTGGTTCACAGGCCCTCCAAACAGAGATGGGAATGGGGAGTATTCCTACAAGCCAATAAGTGTTGGGTCATAGGTGGGTATTAAATTTCACCCAGTTCCTGGAGTTAGCCTTTACTTGAGGATGGGTAAGAGACATCAGTGTACTATGTTCCTAATGAATACCGTGCACTGTGAACACTGGTGAGACTCAATGCACATGTCAGGGGTGGCTCTTTTGCAACAACAGAGGGTACAGCAGAGATAGAGAAAACTTAAGTGTCCATTCCATCCACAGAGCATCTCCATTTTTGGGATTGCTTCTCTTTTCAGTTATTCTCTTCTGCTTCCAAAAAGGAGAAGTTAATGAGTACTGGCACCATCAAACCTACAAGAGGGGAGAGCATGTCTGAGTGGAGCATTATGTCCCAGGGGATCTGGTATGAGACTTCTGATATAGGCAGTTTGGTCCTCAATTCTAGCTCCTTCAAGACAGCAACTGTCTTTGGAGAAAAGCAGTGTCCGTTAACCAAGGAGGAATGTGGCATAAGATGCTGTGTTGCCCCTGACAACATCTCCCTCATAGGTGGTCGAATTAGCTATAGTAGTTTTGGGTCCTCTATAGCACAACGGAAACAAAAACCCAATATCAAGTTTCATGATTTAAAAAAAAAAAAAGGACATGTTTTCACAATAAATTTTGGAGTCCAGCATAGTGACATTAGACGGGATTGCATAATGGCAATAGATGATGTTGGCATGGGGGGATTCTGCAATAATTACAGAGGTTAGAGCAAAAAGGTTGTGCCTCTGAGGGGAAATGGATTGGCAACAATTTACCAGTAAAAATCAAATTGTTTTGAGTTTTAAATCTCTGTTTATATGTTAGCAAAAAGTTGTTCCGAGGTAGGAACATTGGACAACAGTGGCTGAACTTGAATAAGATGGCATTCCACAAATCTGAAAAAATTCCTAACATACTAAGTTTTTCATATTAGCATTACTAGTGCCTCATACTAGGAAGGGTGCTAATAGTATCAAACAGCTTGGGAAATGTTCCACTTTTATGATTTTATATCAAAATAAATGTTCTCTTTCTGAGAGGATCTATCTTCCAAATACTTTCTTAAATGCCTCCTTCACATCCTTGTTCCGTAGACTGTAAATGAATGGGTTTAGCATGGACGTTATCACTGAGTAGAATACAGAGACCATCTTATCCCATTTATTTTTTTTCTTGGTATTAGGTTGCATATAGGTATAGATTGTTGAGCCATAGATTAAGACAACAACAATGAGATGAGGACCACAGGTAGAAAAGACTTTGAGCCTCCCTTCCCTTGACTTCATCCCCATGACCGTGGAAATAACATTCCAGTAGGAGAAGAGGATGAGGGACACAGGGCCGAGGAGGATTAGCACACCCATGGCAAAGATAGCCAGCTCAGCATTGTAGGTTTCTTCTGAAGCCAGCTTCAGTAGGGCTGGAGGCTCACAAAAATAATGATTAATTACATTCTGGTCCATATATGGGAGATGCAAAGTAAATGTGCTGTCTACTACAGACACCAATGCTCCACAGGCCCAAGACCCTAGGACAAGCTGGACACAAATCCTCTGGGTCATGAGTGTGGGGTAGTGCAGGGGCTTGCATATAGCTATGTAGCGGTCATAGGACATCACGGCTAGAAGTGAGCTCTCTGTACACCCAACTAAAAGGAAAAAAGCCAGCTGCATTGAGCATCTAGTAAAGGAAATTGCTTTTTTCTTGGCTAACAAGTGGAATAACATCTGGGGAACAATCACTGTAGAGAAACAGAGATCCACAAATGACAGATTTTTAAGGAAAAAGTACATGGGGGTATGAAGTCGAGAGTCAAGTTGGAGTAGCACCATGATGAGCAGATTCCCCAGCACAGTGAGCAGGTAGACGACGAGAAACAGCCCAAACAGCAGCACCTGGGTATGCTGATCTGAAGAGAGCCCCAGCAAGATGAACTCAGTGAGACAGGTTCTGTTTTCTGTGCCCATTGATGTGGACTCCGCTCTGCATGTCAGATTAAATACAGTAACCAACAGTTGATTTTGATGGCACATTGAACCCTAAAAGTAAAGATCTCATTGGAATAAGAAGTGAACAGATTCAAGAAAAGCAAATTCTTGCAAACACAATGATATTAGAATTTCTAAAGATTCCATATTCTAATATTTCTGCTAAAGTCATCAAATTTGAGGTCAGTATAACCAGGAATGTGTCTTCTTGCTGACCTTACTGTAAAGCCGCTATTATAGTTCTATCATTCAGTAATGGTGTACTAATGTCAAGAAATGTCCTAGAGAATACTGTACATTAATTATCAGATACAAAGAAAAGGGAAGATAACAAAGGGATATAACATTTTCCCCCCTTTAGTTGAAAACCCAGGCTTTTCTGCTTTCTATTCAGCTGGTACTTCAGTTTTCATTTTATCATGGAACAGAGTCAATAACTAAATTCTCCTTTGTGTTCCAAGGGATCTCTTAATCATGTTTCCAAGTAGGAAATGAACTTTAAGAGACCATTTTACTATATTAAAATCCACAATCCCGATCTTTTCTGAACGCCTTACTGGATCAGAGAGTTAACTCTCCATAGCAGAAGGCAATGATGGTACCTCATTATACCAAGAAGGTAGAGATACCCATAGACTTAGGGAGCACCACACACTGTGGTAACAGGATGGCTTTTTCTGGAGACTGACTGCAACTTCAGTAGTGTCTGCATGGACACAAATGTCCTAGCTGACATGGTGCTGAGTTGGTTAGAAATCTGACACTGGTCAAATGCTCTAAAGCTAGTAGGCACACTATTCAATGTCTTCACGTGGTTGTATATTAAGAACAAAGTAATAACACGGCTGGAACAAGCTACAGTGGAGGAGACTGAGTAGAGTTGGGAGAGCAGTAAGGTCAGGCAGTGGCTGGACTCACTCACACCCCTGAGAAGGAAATAGGGGCTGCCCAGAGGACAGAGAGGTCAGAGCAGAAGGGGAGTCCAGGGCAGCACCACCTGAAGTTGAGGGGATGCAAGGATGGCGACCCTGCCAGGCTGGTTTTCACACCCAGGGCGTGCATGGAGCTGGCAGCCGAGGGGGAAGTGTGGTCCGGTCAGCGTGGCTCATCACCGGCGATGAGAAACAAGTCTGAGCTGATTGCAAGACCAGTGGGCAACAGAGAAGGGTCTACTCTGGGATTTCCCTCTAGAGTGGGTTTGAACCTGGGATCAGCTTTAACACAAAGGACGATCCAGGGACTCTGAGGGAGCAGGAAGGCAGAGTCAGAGAACAAACTGGGAAACTGGCAAAATTAATGAGAAATACCTAGCCTTTCAATGCAGTGAAAGAGAATACACAAGAGGGCAATTAAAAAAATGTTCAGACATCAATAGCCTTTAGATTTATAATACCTCAGTGGATAGTAAATGGAGTTAATGGGGTTTCACCCAGTGATATAAAACTGAAATTGAAAACAAAATGTCAGGTCTTGTAATTATAGAAGTGTAGTTTTCAGAAAACGTTTGCTTCAATTTTTTTTTTTACATGTGTGTATGTAGGTTTTATTGTGCTGGTGTGTGTGTTATTGTGAGTATGTGCTCAGTCATAGTGCAAACTGAATTTCTTACTGTGGGTCATTGGAAGGATGCCCATACCCATGAAGGAATATTTCTCCAAGTAGAGATCTTAAGAACGAATAGAATCATACCACTGACATAATTTCCCAATAACTTCAAGTACACTTTTTCACTTCATTATGAAAAGCTTACACATAAATGTTTATTTTCATGTGTACTTTTTGCTGAGTATTAACTTTTGAGTATATGTTTTAAAGTTATGTATTAAGCAATGCATGATATTTGCAAGTGTCTCCCTGCCTGCCAAGTATCTTCAAGGTAGAAATCCTATTTCAATCCATATGTCTGGATCACCTGGCATATATCAATAATAAATGTTGGAGAAATCTTCACTGACTGATCAAACTGATGACTGCATGACTGAAAGCCTCCAGGGAGGAACAGGGTTCTCCTCACACACTAGCACTGTCACACACATGTGCACTTACAAGACTCCAAAGCACCAATCATCTCACCTAATGTGTGGCATGAAATCTGAAAGGTGTCTGCTTTGGGGAAACCCCATAGTGGTGAGATCCTGTGAAGAGCTACCAGACCACCTGGGCTACCTGTGTGTTGAGAAGGCATTGGTGGGAATTGTTGTTCTTCCAGTGGAAAAAGGAACAGACCCTCAATGTGCAACCTGTTTTCTTTCTCATTCTTAGCCCCAGGGAGTGCATGCAATGTGGTAAGCATCCACTAGGCTGCTGGGGACGAAGTGCCCACACCCAGTGTTAGCATTCACTGAGCTCTCCATACACAATGGTGGCAAACTGCAGGAATTCCTCTCTGGCATCCTAGTGAAGCCCCAGGACCACGGTGGGCATCATCAGCGGGACAGGGGAGGAGTGACAGAGGAAGAGAACAGCCACAGTAACAGGAATGAAAGGTCTGAGTTCAGGAAGTTCTGGAGAGAGATTGGATCTCTTGGTTTCTTTGACCTTCCAGCACACACAGGGACACAGGGGGAGGAGCCCAGAAGGAGCTTTCTAAGACTGAGGAACCTGGACTCTGGGTTATAAAAACAAAAGGCCTTTCTCCCAAAACAGACTCAACATTTTTATTCTCAAGGGCTTGGTGCCTCCCCGTCTTCCTCCTTACCTGGAGGCCTGGGTTGATTGAGTTCTAGAAATGAGGTGGTGCAGGTGAGGGAGCCTCACACTGTAGAGCAGAGTGAAATCCAGAGGACATACTGCAGGTCAGAGTTTGACACTAGGTGCCAGCGAGGGTGAGCCGTTCCCGCTAACACAGGGGTGTTAACAGCACGGTCACTGGGCTCCATTTTAAACCTAACCATATTCTTTGATGAGTTAGAGCTTTACTATTTGAGGATCAGGATTGAAGCAAACCTTTTTGTGAGTGGATTCTTGAAAGATGAGGCCCTGAGAGATTAGGCAAACAGGACATCCCTGGGGTTCTGGGTGCACAGCTCTCTCTGTCTTCTCTGCATACAATGAGATGCCATGGGACACCTTTTAAGTTTGCATAAACAAGCCTGAATTCTGTGAATTGCCTCTAATTCCCAGTCTTCCTTGAAACAGGAAAAATTCTGTAAGTTATGGGTTGAGAAGAATAAAAAATCCACCCATTCGGTCCTTCCTTCCTGGCAGCTGAGTCCAGGCACACAGCGAGTGGCCAAGATAAGTGCATTTGCTCTGCTACAAATCTCCAGCCTTTACATTTCCACCTTCCCTTAGTATTTCCCTATTAATAACTTTAAAATATTCTTCATTTAAGCAGGTAGGAGCAGTCATTTAAAAATTGTTAACTTGGGCCCTCCCTGATGGCGCAGTGGGTTAAAGCACAGCACTAAGAAGCTAAGCCACTTCCGCATGAGTTCGATTCCCGCCTGCCCCGGAGGTGACCACATGGCGTGGCAGACCTCTCCTGACCCGCCCGCTGCTCCCCTCAGCAGTGTACTTCATCTATCTGCCTGTTCTGCTCCCCACTCTGTCTCTGGTGAAGCCTCTTGCCACCCCTGAGCCTCTGGCCTGTACCCCAGTTCTGTATGCACAAATAAATGAATCTTTAAAAAACAAACAAACAAACAAAAACTGTTAACTTGGAAAATAAGAGGTTTGAGAAATGTTTGCAATAATCCAGTGTTTAAGCCACATGTCAGACAGGCATTCATAATTTTCTGAGGCAAGCTTGGTTGAAATTATTCAATGTTGTATTTTCTCCTCATTGTTTATTTCTTTTTATATGAAATATAACATTTTAGTATAACGGTTATTATATTTTCCCCATTTACCTTCTCTTTTTCTTTTAACAGTAATATAATTTGAATTTATTCAAAGTAGTAAGTTAAACATTTTATCTGTCAAATACTTCCATATTTTCCATTGTAATTTTTCCCTGGGAACCAAGTTTCATTATTTCCATTAAAGATATCTGATAAAATATTTCAATTCTTTTTATCATTTTTCCCCTCACCTTTTCAATCAAATTGACATTTATTTTGTTTTGCGATATCTGGTGTGACTCATTATTACTTCTCTATCTTATAGAAAAATAAGAGAGTAAATGATTTTTCTAGGTCAACTGTAGTTGACTTAAGTAAGCCTCTGACTTTGGCCTAATAATAAAGACATAAAAATCAGCTACTTCTTCTTTTTTTTCCAGCTACTTCTTACTGGAACATTTCCCAGTATGTGAGTGTGGCTCCAGGTAAATTTCTTCAAAGAGAGTTACTGTTCTGATGATGTGGGAAAATAGATACTGCAAAGGATTTTTCCTTCATATAGTCAAATAGTGATAAATTTGACCATGAAGTGTTCAGAGACTTAAAATGAAGAGTTAAAATAGTTTAGTAGTGTTGAGAATGTTGTGAAAAGTAAGTTCTCTCTAGACAGCTGGCCCCCACAGGGGCCATTGTTCCTGGAAGGTGCTGGCCAGGTGGGTTCCCAGCAATAAGCCTAGATTCCTGTTTGACCAAGATAAATTTCCAGCGCCTGCTGTATCCCTAACATCTGGACAAACAGGAATTTGTGGGCACCCACCAGAAACGGATGTACTCAGTGGAAAATCCCAGCCTTACTAACTGCCCTTATAAAACCCCACTCTGTGGATCTTCGGGATCCTTCCTTGAGGGGTGCGCCTGCTGTGTCAGGGCACGTAAAGGAAGGATCCTGGCTCGAGCTGGCCTAATAAAGTCTCGTTTGCTTTTGTATCGGACACGGGCCTCTGTTGTTATTGAACGCGGCAATATTTTACACTCCAGCAGTAGAATACTGTTTGTATCCTTACGTTGTTTAACAGAGCAGTTTTTCCTTGTGCTGTGAATAACCAATTCAAGTTGTTACCTTTGAAATCTTTGTCAGATCCAGAGTTAGCACAATCCTGTTTGTTTCATTTCAAACACAACACAGACAATAGCAGGGAAGGAAATCTGTAGTGAACTTTCTTCTTAGCTCACCCTCATCTTGGCTCTGGCAGGCATTTGCTTCATGTATTAGTTTGAAGGTCAGAATGGGTTACCTCACTTTGGGAAAAGCAAGTGAAAACATGTCTGCATAGATGTAGCAGTCTGCCCGAGTACCTAGAGCATCCTCAAGTCACCTGGCCACAGCTACATGAATCTGGTGAACCATGCAGCCTATGCGCTAGGGTTTGTGTCTTGCTGCATGTGGGTGTGGAAAAAGGAGAGGAGGACTGGTTAACATTTCTGGATGGTTCCATATCTTTTCTATCTTCCCACATCTGTAATTAGAGAAAGGGTATGTGATTTTGACTTAGTTCCAGTGGGACACAGTTATTATTAAATATTTAGGTATAATCTTAAGAATTACCATTTAACATATGTCAAAGACAAACATGTAGTATTCCCCATAATATTACCATGGTTCTTTTGTGCAGGAGCTAGCAAATGTGTTGAAAATGTCAAAAACTGAGAATAGATTTCTTCTGCATAGCCAGAGTAAGAAATACAGTGACAGAGATGGAAATATTCTAGTCCCCCCAAACACTACCCATTTGACAAGCCTGAACCACATGAAAGAGCAGTGGCAGCTAGAATGGATGTGGTGTCAAAAGAGGAAGGAGAATTTCTGCCCTCCACCCTTTGTATCCCTAAAGGAGAAGAAACTTTCAAGTTGATCACATGATTCTCTTAAGTCCAAAGGAGAAAACAAAAAAATGTATGATGGATTAAGTAACCCTCCAAAAAGGGCTCTTAGACCAAATCTCTCATGTGCTAGAGCTGTAGGACCCAGACAGATAAGACAAAGTTGTTCATTATAATCCATTCTAATTAGCAATTTAGATTTGCTAATAGCCTGCTCATAATTCTTGTACACCATGAATATAATAATCATAATATGATTAAATTCTTTTAACTACTACCAAAGCAGACAATAAGTAGTATCACTTTTAAGCACTTCTGAAATTCATCCTTTGCGCTGTTCTTCTCACCATTACTTCAGGTGGCCCTGGCTTCATGACTGCATTATTACTCTACCTTATTAAATAAAGTTGCTATCTACACCTGTAAGGGAGATGGGACCTGGGACTTGAAAAGGCCAATCTGTTAGGTTTTACTTTTTTTTTAAAATCTTATATGAATGGAGATAAATTTATCATTTCCTTAAAAATAGGATGAAGGATCTCCCAGGTGGCACAGGCATTAATGTCTCAGCACTATCAAGCTATCACCAGCCACATAGCCTGAGTTTGATCCCTGGCAAGGGAACTAACCCACAAGGAGCAGTGGGAATTAACCCATCTCACCTGCTGCTTCTCTCAGTATTTCAGTAAATCGACCTGTTCTGCTCCCTACTCTGTCTCTGGTGATTCTCTCGCCTGATTGGAGAGAAAGTATCATTATATTGAAATGGAGTTGTGTTGTAATGGCTCCTGCTGTGGCAGAGTAGTGAGAATTCACAGGCACTAACCAGATGGGGTGGCCAGGGAGAATTATTTTGTCTTCTATCCTCCCCTCTCCCCACCTTCTATCTACTTTATAAAAGAATGAGGCCTTGATGCAAATATAAATGAAAGCTGCACTTTAAATGTACAGCTTGATTTATTAGGAACTTAAACTGGCAATTGAAGGTATAAAGTTACCTATTTTAAAAAAAGATTTATTTTTATTTATTTATGCATACAAGAGCTGTGGTGTAGTTCTGGGGTATGGGGGTGGGGGGTGAGAGGATTCACCAGAGACAGAGTGGAGAGCAGAATAGGTGGATCCACTGAAATACACTGCTGAGGGGAGTAGCAGGAGAGACAGGAGAGGTCTATTGAACCATGTGGGTCACCTCCTTGGCTGGGGATGGAACTCAGCCCACAGTGGCCGGCCATAGCTCGACAGGCCTGAGAGTTCACCCCTGTGCCACCAGGGAGGCCCAAAGTTGCCTGCTCTTAAGAAGAAAGCATGTAAGGTGTGAAAGGTTAAGGTGTTCCTCAACAAGCACTGTTACCTCCCCTGCTGCAGGTGGGCCCTCAGAATTCATCTCAGCTGGAGACATTATGGTATGGCTAGAGCTTAAAGCCTATTGTGAATACATTGAATCAATTTCTATTTCATTATCGCTAGTATAGAAGATTATATATTGGAAAGTCTTTCACTTTGGGCAAATGGATGAAGGTCTCATGAAAGCAGTTACTCTAAAAACTTTAGTTAGGATATGTTTTTTCTTCACACAAATGTTGGTATTTCTGCTGGGAGTAAAGACTCTTTCTCTATAACCTTGGGAGTACACATCACACACTCATGGGCACACATGTTTGGCTTATGTAACGGTGATATATTTATTTATTTACTTTTAAAGATTCATTTATTTATGCATACAGAACTGTGGTACAGGCCAGAGGTGTGGGTGTTGAGAGGGTAAGAGGATTCACCAGAGATAGAGTGGGGAGCAGAACAGGCAAACTGAATACACTGCTGAAAGGAGCAGCAGGCGAGTCAGGAGAGGTCTGTAACGCCATGTGGGTCACCTCCTTGGCCGGGGATCGAAGTTGCACTGCAGTGGCTGCAATAACCTCACAGTTCTGTGCTTTACCCCATTACACCACCAGGGAGGGCCCTGATATATTTAATTTTTTATATTTTTTTCTATTAGCTGCAGATCTTCAAATAATATCTCAATTTTACAGCAATGTCAGTAGTCTTGTCATTCATAAGTCACTGGTTTTACTTTAAAGTTTATACAACCAGGAGTAAGAACTTATAACATCTCAGGAATGACTGGTTATGTTTCTGATTTAGACAGCAGCAAAAAATGACAGATAGTTCTAATTTACTTTTTTGTATGTTTTAAATATTTAAAAGTAAAATATTTACTATATTAAGGTGAAGGGAAGTATAAAATGCAAGCATATAAACAATGTAAGAGAAGCAAATATTTTTCCTTTAGAGATAATATGATAACTCTCTTGGAAATCCAGTTCAATAAGTAAAATATAAGATAAATAAGGACACAATATTTTTATTACAAATTAATTAATTGCTATATTGAAAACTTAAATATTCAGTTTTTAAGTTTTTAGACCAGAAAAGGAATTTCAGTTTGTAAATATAGGTGGTAGATGAAGATGTAATAATGATGATTCCAGAAAAGATTAATCTATTAAGTATTGAAGAATAAAAAACCACCTTGCAAGACTTCAAAAGAGCAATAATTTTCTGTAAGTGATTAATGATTTATAAGCAGAAATATATATACAGAAGTATATATAGCATAACACCGCTATCTGTTGACACAAAGACTAAGAAACTTTAGTATTGGGGTATGAAATTATATATAACTGAAGATAAAGCATCTTACATTATTTTCAGTGCTTATGTGAGAACCAAGACCCTAACATTATTTTTGTTACATGAGAAATGTATACAAAATGATACATGAGAAACATGTAATGTTTAAGCTAAAAGTAAACCAGGAGAATGTTGCAAGTTTAGATAAACTGGAAACTGCTGTAGTTTATAAATATCTTCACTTATATAAAACTAAATTAAAGCAATCTCATTTGGCCCTATGTAAAAACAATACAAAATCTAAAGATCATATCGTTATAAGATAAAGTCAAAATGATGCAAATATGATATGTAAACTAATAACCTGATTAAAACTTATGAACTGTGGTTTTTGAAGTGTTCTGGTAAAACAGTATGCCTGTCACTCTTGCACTCTTGATAGACCACAGTTCATTAATCCATTCACCCAAGATCGTTCCTGAGCCAGATGGAGTCTATCTCTCTGCTGTCCTTTTATAGTGACTAGATGAAAGCAGATACTATTTCTTAGGCTATTGCATCACCCCCCCTTTCCAAAATCAAAAGAAAAATGGATATTTAGGGAAATCAGGAGAGATCCTGCATATCCAGGCCAAGTACCATCTAAGTAAAAGTACTTTTGTGGCCTTCGGTCAATGTCACTGCTTCTCTTACCTGAACAGGAGTGAGCTTTAGTGATCTTCACTAAATTTTCTTAGGATCTAGCTCCCAACTGTTACACACACTATTTTATTATGTAGTAGTTCCAACATAGTATATATATAAACATGAAATTATATATATATGATATGCAATATATAGTGCTATGTATTATATATGACATATATCACATATGAAATTATATATATTTCATGCTTCAGTTGTTGGAACTTTTACATTCTAAATACATTTTATATATTATGTATTTTATACATGACATACATGTGTATAGTTATATAATATACATTATGTACATGACCATGTGTGTCTATACACATATATAAAATCCTGCTTTCTACCTCCCTGCCACAACTAGTCTTACATGCTCTAAGAGTGTTTCATCTAAATATATTTTATATTTTATATATGACATACATGCATATATTTACATATTGTATATATTTACATAATATATATTATGAAGAGACTGAAATAAGTTTGTCTCTCATATTTTCTTAAATTTTATACTGTAATGAAAGTGAGGTTAATTGGCTATAAAAGGAAGCCATAAACAGGCCATAGCTTTAAAACTGACTACAATGGAATCTCTCTATGCCACCTATGATAGAGGGGACTTTTAAAACTAAGTCCAAACAGAAAAATCTCACCAAAAAAATTCTAAAGGTTAGATAATAAATGATTATTTCTTATCATCTTCATAAAAATAAAACTATTTTATCTTTTATTAATACATGTCTCTTAGAATTTTGATGATTTCCCTTACTGACTTCTAAAAGGAAGCATTCAATTAAGACCTGATGGAACAGGAAACTTTCTTTGTTTCTGGCCCCCATCCCTAAATGATTGCAGTCAATATGTTTATAGTTGCAGACTTTCACCTAATGAAGATGTTTTTAAGGTTTAGTCAAGTCATGAACAGAAAAGGAATGTCCGGATCTCTTCAGAAAGGAGAATCTCTTGAGAAAAGGGCTCGTCCACTCGTCATGGTTTTTCTAATGGCATCTTTGACCTCCTTGTTCCTCAGGCAGTAAATGATAGGGTTGAGCATGGGGGTGAAGACTGCGTAGATGGCTGAGATCAGCTTGTTAGAATTGAATGATGCAATGGCCCGAGGCCGGACATACATGAAGATCACAGCTGTGTAGAAGATGATCACCACTGTGAGGTGAGAGGCACAGGTGGAGAAGGCCTTCCGCTGCCCACTGGCTGAGGGGATGTGCAGGATGGTGGAGACAATGAAGGCGTAGGAAAGGACAGTGGCTGAGAGAGGAAACACAAGGATGACGATGGCCAATGCAAAGTCTACCATCTCAGCCAAAGAAAAGTCTTTGCAGGCCAGCTTGAGGATGGGAGACACATCACAGAAAAAATGGTTCAAGATGTTATTGCCACAGAAGGCCACTCTGGAGATGAAGTATACCTTTGCCATAGAGATAGTGAAGCCACTCACCCAGGAACTGATGGTTAGTTGGACACAAAATCCAGTGGTCATCATGACTGGATAGCGAAGAGGCCAACAGATAGCCACGTAACGGTCATAGGCCATGGCAGCCAAAAGTACACATTCAGTACAGGCGAGGGAGATGAAGAAATAGAGCTGAGTCATGCAACCCAAGAAGGAGATGGTGTTAGGATGAAGGAGGAATCCAGTAAGCATCTTGGGAACTGTGACAGATATATACCAGGTCTCCAGAAAGGACAGAGTGCCCAGAAAGTAGTACATGGGCTTATGCAGGGAGCCAGTGACCCACACAGTCAGGATGATGACCAGATTTTCTAACAACACAAACAGGTAAGTAATAAGGAAGAAGAAGAAGAGCAGCACCTGCAGCCCAGGGGCAGTAGGGAAGCCCACCAGGATGAACTCGCTCACCAGAGTGATGTTTTCCTTATACATAGTTAGGACACCAAGAGAATGTAACGATGAGAGCACCACATCGAAGAGTGGGATCCACATTGCCGGCCAGGCACACTCAGGCTACATGATAAACTGCAGGCACTTTACCATTACACTGATCCTAGTGTTAGATTCTGGACCAAGGAGTGATTTGGTATTCACAGGGTGGCCACAGGATCCTCTAAGGATAAGACATCAGAAGAGGACTTGGAAACAAATCCACCATAGATACTAAGCTAATTCAAACAGATTCACAAGGTCAGAACTGGAGTTCAGGCCTTCGAATCTGGGCAAGAAAGATTTCTTCAGGAACTACTGGAATAAATACTTTTATTATCAGTGTACTCCCAGATTTCAGGGGTAGCTACGAGCAGGAGAACATGATGATTGGAAGAAGGAAGCAGAGAGGTTCAACTTCTGGAGGAGATAAAAGCAGAATATCAAATGGAAAAATGCTTCTGTACAGAGATGCTGACCCTAGCCTACTCCTCAGCTGTTTCAAGTCTTTCAAAGACTCTGGGGAAAGTGGTTAACATTTTCTGTCCATTCTTATGTCCAGGGTTTAAAATGTTGAATGCAGAAGTAGCTTCCCTCTTAGAATTATTGAATATCTTCTGATTTTATAGATGGTTCCTAATAACACTAATAATAGTAGTTATAAATTTACATGTAACTATAATATCACGTATCATATTTATTTTTATTATTTACATATAAAGATGTTAACTGTAATATTTTACCTATAATATATAACATCTATTTCTTTTATATTATATAAAATCTTTTATATAACTATGTAACGATTTATGTTAAATATGTAGTATGTAATAGTTGTAAATAGGAGAGTTCATAATACATACTTACAATATTTCACATTTTATTCCAAATTAATTTACATGATTATCTAGATATATCCTCTTAAAGACTGGTTCAAAGTTTTTATACTGAAGAGAGTGCTACTTGATTCATTTTATCTATTTGTTGACTCTGCAGATTCCCCTTATTATGGACACTGCTTAGAACAAGTTTAAGGAACTTCCTTGGGAGCAGGCAGTCAAGAAAGTCAACATCTCAGAAGAGTCCTGGGCTTCCATGGAACCTTATGATCTGGGAGAGGATTAAAATTTAAAAACATTTTCTTTATGAGTGGAGATAAAGACATATAAAAGCAAAGATAAAAATTGGCTTGCAATTACAAATAAAATTAACCTAAAAGAGAAATATACTGGACTTTCCCTGGTGGCACAGCAGGTTAAAGCACAACTAAAGCCACTTTAGCACGAGTTTGACCCCCAACTAGGGAGCCTGACCCACATGGCACAGCAGAACTCTCCTGACTGGCCCACTGCTCCCCTCAGCAGTGTATTTCAGTTAATCTACCTGTTCTACTCCCTACTCCATCTCTGGTGAATCCTCTCACTGCCCCTGAACCTCTAGCCTGCACGCCAGTTCTGTATGCATAAACAAATAAATCTTAAAAAAAAAAAAAGAGAGAGAGAAATGTACTTTTCAAGGAAACCAACAGAGATGACCTGGATAAGGAAAGGCAAAATTCAGGGAACTAGAAAGAAGGGTAAGATGTGGAATCTTCTAGAAGTGTAGTAATTATTTCTAATTTACACATACTTTGTCACATAAAACCTTCAGAGGTCATATAATAGAGTCATTTATATGTGTTGGAGAAAAGTTCCAATGAACTAGAACTCAAATTTGACTTCTTTCTTCACTATACTTATTAAAGTTTTCCTTTAATTAATTTTAACAACCCTCTTGGGGAGGTAATTTTTGTCCCAGAGGTGTGATATATGGGAGCACAAGCTGAAATATGAACAAGGAATTTTTACATGTGAATGAACACTCACTCATCTCTGATATGTCAGGACTCAGAAAGCAGAAGAGTGACATAGCTGGGGACTCAACATGGACAAAAGGAACCTCAGTATCAAGAGGGCACTAGAGCATCAAGGAAATGACAGACCAGTAGGATAGAGATTGGGACACCTACCCCTGATACAGCTCTTACTATGTTTACCTTCCAAAGAAAACTCTGCTTCTCTAAACTACAATTTCCCTAGGTGTGAAAGACAGCTATAATACTAAAACTTTCAGCAAATAATGAAAACAGAATATATAGTATTGTTAGTGGCTAAGATTCAGATCTCGAATCCTTATGGTCTGGCCCCTCACACTGCATCTGAAAATGTGAAGGTGAGAAAATCATATGTTCCCCTCCAAAGTCTTGAGACAGATAAAACAAGTAAATAAATCATGACAAGTCCAATGTTTCATAGAAATAAGAAAAACACCTGTTCAGGGTGCCCACTGGCAGAAGATACTAATTTTGCATTCAGAGGTGACCTTCCAAGAAACCAATGGGACATTTTAATGCATCTGGGCAGCTGAGCCCTGCTGGAGAAAAATCACAGAAAAGGACAGGTAATACCACCATAAATTTATGGCCATGGAGCTCAGCTGGGTCACAAACAGTGGTTGGCTATCTTACCCTATTCCTAGGTCAGTTCACACTTCACTTTCCCCAGACTCTTGCTTCTGAACTCCAATTTGCCATCCTCCCCCTCCTCCACTCAGCAGACAGTTTCACTTCTTTTTACAAAGACAAAACTATCAGCTGTGCACTTACTCAACTCCAACTACCCAATCGCTATGCTCACCTTCTGGCATTTGCTTATTCCTTCCTTCCTTCTTATCTAACACCAGCCTTTCCATCTGCACAATTCCATGTCTTAGGAAACTCATTTATCAGAAATCTCTTTTTGTAAATATTCATCGAGCACCTACTAGGTGAAAGACACTATACTTGATGCTTGAGGTAACTCGCCAGACATAAAACAGACCAAAGACCCAATATTAAGAGGTTTTATCGTAGTGGAGAGATACAGGCAGTAAATCCAGTCCTCAAATTTTTGAATAAATATAAACTAGGTATTGATAAATTTTATGGAGAAAATAGAGCAAGGTAAGGAAGAATAAGGAGTATGGGGTTGGCCAGGATAAACCTTGTTAAGCAGAGACATAAAGAAGGTGAAGGCATCAGTCACTGTCTGGTGACCGTAAGGAAAACAGGAGATCAGTATTGAGCAGAAGTGACTAGAAGAGAGCAATAAAGTCATAAAAGTAAGGGGTTGGAGAAGGGATGAAGAACTTATCATGGCCCTCTTAAGCACAAGTAATCCTGTTGCCTTTTACTCTGGGTGGATTGTGGACATTGGACATTTTGAAAGGTTTGGGACACTTGATGACCCAATGTAACTGATGTTATAAGAATTCTTCTGTCAGGTTCTAGTTATCTGAATCAGTTCCTACAATTTTTAAAGTTAATCAATCAGTTCTCCCTCTAAAACAATCCTCTTCACTAGCCCTAGTTTTTGTTTCTGGTTGAGAACACTGCAGCATCATTTCACCCTTCTCTTTCCCTATTTTTGAGGGCTTACTTTACATGGCTACTACCATTCCAACAATATCCAGGTTTTTTCAACTTAAAAATGTTGGTTTTAGTTTCCCACTCCATGACCTCTCCCTTCACTAGAACCCCTATGCCTGGTAGGGGTCAGGCACTGAAAAACAAAAAAGATATTGGAGTTGTACAGGAGACAAAAAAGGGAAAATTTGTGCGTTTGCATAGTCGTCTTCCACCTGAAGTTCCTTCTCACTCTTGCTACCTGGAAGATGCCTGTTCAGACTGATGCTATCAAACCATAACTATCCCACCACCACCACTCACCTTTTGCCCATCATCCCTGCTATTTGGTTTTGCAACATTTTTGGGTCTCTGCTTATCTGTCACTACTATGAGATTTGTGAACTCATTAGAAACACCAAGATTATCCTATTTTCAGCTTGTCTGTCTTTTTATCCTAACATCCAGCACAGTTCTTCATGTGTGGCTGGTACTCAGTTAACACATAATTGGTAATGTTTAACTAAAGCCAGATGCCTTACCATATTGCACTTTGTTAATTTTTAGTTAGGGGCCTGTGTAAGGTAGGTCATCTTGGTTAAGTCTGGCTTAGAGATCTTGATTCAGGGATCCAGTTGTCAAATCTGTGGAAAGGGTTCCAGAGAATATGGTCAATGTAACTTCTCTAAGTATTTGCTTTTCTACTTGATAGAAGTTGCAGATAGATAGCAGAGAAGAAAAGGGAAAAAAAAGAGAATAAGAAATTAAGGAGAATCTTTGGAATAGCCTGTCCTAAGCCTAGACAATGTCTTCTTAATGAAGGTTTTATGTGATTCTACTTACCTGGGATAGAGTGTGGGGTCCAGGACAGTTACAGGAAAATGAATATTATTCCAGTGTAGATTCAAAGAAAATTCAAGAACACCTAACTCACATTTGCAGTGATACTTTTAAATCCATTATTGAAAGGTTACTTCTGGGCCTGTTGGATCACTCTGCTCAATAATAAAAGCCGAAGATGGAGAGATTTTTCTTTTGGTGTTTTTTCTCCGTATCTATTCAATGTGTATCTCTTTCCATGTGTCTCTCATTTTCATTCTCTCATTTCTCTGTCATTGCACCTGCACTGGCTTTGAAGTTGAATCTCCCACCACCTCATCCAGATGATCTAGAGCTGCAAGGGCCAGGATGAAATGAGCCCACTCAGTAGCAACAACGGCTCTTTAAAAGGCACATCCTTGGGGATCTGATTCATAGGTTCTCTAGGATTTTCAAGACCAACAATAACAGAGAGTCAGAGAAATTTCCCTAGTGATCTCCAAGAGTCAACAAACAGAACCTGCTAGATGATGAGCCAATGGAGAAAGAAGTAACAGGTTCATGGCAAATCAGTCTGGTGATTTATCCCAACCTTAGGCCCAAATCTTTCTTTTCTTTCTTTCTTTCTGCTTGTCTAGAAATTAATCATTTTTTGTGACATTATTTAAGGTTTTTAATAATAAATAGTGAGAGGGTTCTAATAATGAGAGGGTCAAAATATAGAAAAGATGAGTAAAGTGTTAATGGTACTTTAGTAGCACAACATTCTGTCCACGCCTTCCAACCAAGAGAAATCCCCTGAACTGCCAAGATGGGCAAGAGCACATGAGGCCAGGACTGAACCATCCTGGGTAGAGCAAATTGAAACGTAGCCAGGTTTGACTCTTATCTTTTAAGGAAATTTCTCTTTGCTCTTCCTTTTAGATTATTTCAAATTACTCTTCTCTACCTTATCTCTTGTGAATAGTTAGTCACAAAGGTTTAGAGGAGGAACATCCCTTCATAGAGATCTAAGAGGAAAGCAAGTGAGAACTCAAAGCAGAGGAGGGCAAGAGACCATGCGAAGGACACATGGAAGAGGTAGCTGATGGCATCGCTGCTCACAACATTAGGTTGTAGCATTGTCTTCCCTTTAATTTAACCCTTCCATGTTTCCTATTACTTTAGAGTAAGAAGACCTAGAAGACCATGACTGACTCAGCAGGGTGTGGAAGAAAGTACAAAACTACTCAGATTTTCCAAGTGCTGAGAGAAGTTAGGCCAGTGGACTTGAAGTGGCCTTGTGCTCGGATCTGATCCAGGCCAGTCAACAATTAGTAGATTGAGGATATAAATCAAATGAGTGACAGAATGTAACTGCCTGTAACAGCTGGTCTCTCTGAAAACAGATTTTCTTAGTCCCCTGTTAAACCCTATTCTGTTATAGGCTAGATGAACAAATATAAGTATACTGACAAACAGAATTTGGTTGCCATCTTTACAACATTTATATAAAATTGTTTTCTGGACTAAAAATAATAGACAAAAACAAAAGATTTTTTTCTGTCAAGTGCTTTTATAAAAACATAAAGGTATAAAGAACATATCAAATTATTTATTTGATTAGTCCTTTATTAAAAATAAAAATAGGTGAAATAATTATAAAATTCAATAGAAAAACAAATATGTATTTCCATCATTTATCTAATATGGAGGTTTAATTTGAGATTTTCTGAACTCTACTTCTTAATGTTTAAGATTTAATAATTTTTTATCAATAGTTGAAATATTAGAATTGTAAGGCAATTATAGGTATTTTAGGGGTGATAAAATTATTCATTTAATCTGAATGCCAAAACCTCTGACTTCTTCCAACTTTTAATATCCTCATTCAGAAGCAATCCAGTCAATCAAATCAGTAAGGTCACCTCTTTTTCAGAAATGGAAGAACTGCCAGCAGATGGGCCATCTGTGAACTTTAAGAGCAAACCCTGCAAAATTGGAGATAAACACTAGCAAAGTACATTTCTGTAATGTGCCAAGGACTTCACAAATATGTTACTTCATTTAATCCTTCTAATAGGTCTATAAAATGTTACTAACATTCTCTATTTTCCAACAAGAAAAACCAAGGTTCAGAATAAATAATAGTTTTCCCAGGATGGCTATATCAGTGTTCAATGATGGAATTTTGATAATAGAAATCACCTTGCTAGTTTCAGCAGACAGCCTTGTTTGACACATACTACCCCAAATTTAGAAGTGAAGAAACTGAAGTTCAAAGATGCTAAAGATCTAATAACCCATGAAAATCCAAAGTTAACACTGGTAATGCTGTCCTGTACCCTTCAAGACCAACTATTTTCCCAATATCCTATTTCCCAGTGAGACTGTTTTAACGGTCTGGTTTTGCTACTTATTAGAAGATGATAAACCTGAGTGAATGAATTAGAAATAGCTGTGAACATTGTGACTATTTGTCTACAGATCTTGAAATATAATCTGATTTACTCTGATAATAGAGTGAAATAAACCAAAAAGGAATTAGCAAACGTGTGCAGTAAAACTAAAATGTTTCAGAAAGGAACTAAACCTTTCCTAGTAGCATACATGTTCTTAATAATAGCAGAAAACCTGGGCACAGTGGATTCAACATCCAAGCTTACATGTTGAATAGCAGAAAGTAGTTCAGAGCAAAAATAGGGGACAATTTAGGCTCCCACTTAAAACGGACAGGATGCTAGATTTTTCTGATTATTTCTTTCATATATTTCAATTTTATTACATATGAACTTTCAGAATTCTCCCTTGTAAACTTACTTCCTTATCTCATCAGCAGGTTCCTCAAGATACCCAAAACTCCCACTGGTTTTAGAAAAACCTGATTGCCTTTCACCTTATTGGTATATAGAACATAAGTTATATTGATTGAAGATTTCAGCTATTACATATAACGGTGTGATGATATTCCATTGTTTGCTGATAATAGTCTCAAGAATACAAGAATTCAAGAGCCTAAAAGAAATTTCTCAAGAGACACACACACACACCAACTGGAAAAGTTTCAATAATACTAAATACTTATAAGTCATGAAATGATGTTTCCACTCTTATAATAAAATATAAGCTGTTATAGCCCAGACAGAAATTGATAGAGAATTGTGAAATAATCAGTATTATGATTATGATCAGTATTATCAGTATCAGTATTTTATGTATACATACATATATATACAATGATTTAATATTAATGGATGTCTGGCATCAAACAACTAACCACGGGCAAGCACAAACTACACTCACCACCATTATTACCACCATTTTCATTAATCAACACACACACACACACACACACATACTCACATACTGGCAGGATTGGTCCTTGCAGACAATGAACTTGTTAATTAATGTGTCCTTAGAACTACTATCATTACTATCAGCCTTGCAGATATAAAGAAATCTAAAAACATGAACAATAGAGCTACATCATTAGGTTCAAATTACAGCTTTGATACTTATTAATTCTTCATCTCACACAATTATTTAATCTGTGTGTGTGTATGTGACATTCTGATCTGTGAAATCAGGTAAATAATCATAATGAACCCATAATAGTGTTGTAAGAGTAAACTATTTTTTTTTTTTTTAAAGATTTATTTATTTATTCATACAGAACTGGGGTACAGGCCAGAGGCT
>NW_004567116.1:35252382-35269929 GCF_000260355.1 Condylura cristata | reverse complement strand
GAGCAGCGGGCGGGTCAGGAGAGGTCTGCCACGCCATGTGGTGACCTCTGGGGCAGGCGGGAATCGAACTCATGCGGAAGTGGCTTTAGTTTCTCACTGCTGTGCTGTTAACCTGCTGCGCCACCAGGGAGGGTCAAAGTCACAGATTTTTTAATGTGTTTTACATTATTAAATCATTGGTTATATAAATGTCCAGTATTTGCTTTGTTGTTGTTTATTTTGTTGGCTATGATATCATTACAGGCTAGCACTGTGCTTGATAAGAAATCAGAAGATAAGAAATAGCAAATAAATGAATGAACTAATAAAGTTAAGCAAAACAGGAATGAATATTATAATTATTGATACAGTATACTTTCAAATCGCTTTGGAATGGATATTCCATTTTTGGGCATCAATAAAAACAGGATTGGATTGGTTTAAGTAGTGAAGAGAGTAGATATTAATGAACTTCAGTTGCTAGAATGATTAAAAAAAGACAAATAGGGTGGGTATGTTCTATTTAATTCAATTGACAATTTGTAAGTTTCAGGGTAACAGTATAAATAGAGTAACATATTATTAAAGGAATGTAAAATAGCAGAGGATAGCTTAGAGCAAAAGTAATCACCCTATCTATCTTTTACTGGCTGGACTGATTGGTCTTTGCAGACATCGATATTTGTTAATTAATGTGTCCTTGGAACTACTATCACAGCCTATTAGAAAAAATAAATCTAAAAGCATGGGTTATAGAGCTAGACTCACAAGGTTCAAATACATCTTTGTGTTTACTAAGTGCATAATCTTACACAATTATTTAATCTCTGTGTGTGTGCACACATGAAATTCTAATCTATGAAATCAGATAAATAATCATAATGAACCCATAGTAGTATTGTAAGAGTAAACTAATTACATATAATGAACATGAGCAAAGGGCATATATTGAGTTTTATCATTACTTTATCATTGCAAAATAATTCTTAAATACATAAGGGCACTGAATTATTTTTAAAATAACTCAAGGTTAAAGCAATCATGTGTCTTGTTCCTATTTTAATTTTTCCTCTCTTTTCATGCTGTCATGTCTTTGAGAATCTGTCTATAGAGAGATGCTAAGAGAGAGAGTCATGATCAGTGTCAATGGAATGGTTTCTGTGCTGGAAACACTCTGTCCCCCAAGGCAGCAGGACTCAGTTAAGCAGGAGTCACTTTTGAACTCCCATGGTCTTCTTAATAGCATTCTTGACTTCCTGGTTCCTAAGGCAGTAGATGAACGGATTGAGCATGGGTGTGAGGACTGCATACACTGCTGAGATTAGTTTGTTGGAATTAAATGATGCGATAGCTCTGGGACGAACATACATGAAAATCATGGCTGTATAATAAATTATAACGACAGTGAGGTGGGAGGCACAGGTGGAGAAGGCTTTCTTTCTTCCCTGGGTGGATGGTATACGCAGAATGGTGGAGACAATATAGACATAGGAGAGGATGGTGGTGATGAGTGGGAAGACGAGAATGACGATAGCTAAGGCAAAGTCCACTAACTCAGCTGTAGACATATCTTTGCAGGCCAGTTTGAGAATGGGCGAGATGTCACAGAAAAAGTGGTTCATAACATTGGAGCCACAAAAGGCAACATGTGAAATGAAATAGACTTTGATGACAGAGATCGTAAAACCACTCATATAGGAGAAAACCATCAGTTGCACACAATGACCTGTGGTCATGATGACTGGGTACTGAAGGGGGTGGCAGATAGCCACATAGCGGTCATAGGCCATGGCTGCCAGAAGCACACACTCTGTACCGGCCAGTGAGATAAAGAAGTAGAGCTGGGTCATGCAACCTGTGAAGGAGATGCGCCGTCTCTGCAGGAGAAATCCATCCAACATCTTGGGGACTGTAACAGACACATACCAGACCTCCAAGAAGGACAAGCTACACAGGAAATAGTACATGGGCTTATGAAGGGAGTTAGTGACCCAAACAGTTAGCATGATGACCAGATTCTCTACTAACACGAGCAGGTAGGCTAAAAGGAAGATGAAGAACAGTAGGATCTGTATCCATGGGGCTGTGGGGAAGCCCACCAGGATGAACTCATTGACGAGAGTGATGTTTTCCTCTGGCATGACTAAAAGCACTGAGAGGTATTGAAATCTTCTAGGACAGCACCACAAATAATGTCTAATGGTATTAGACAAGAGACCAGTATAATCTACTGAATCTGTCTTCCCTGTGAATGAAACTAAAAAATAACTTATGTTAATACAGAATAGTATTCAAATGTGATGCATACATTTCCCTCCAAGTTTGTTAATTTTTTCAGAAAGCTTCCCAGAATCACAATGTTCTCTCATTCTTAAATCTCACTCACCTGATGAGAGATTTGAATATCATGATCTGTATCATTTCTCGTTCCTCTGCCAATGAACCAAACAGAAGTCTCTCTTGTTTTCAGGTCTCTGTTTAATTAAGAACTCGTTGCACAAAGAAGTTGTCCTGATAAAAGGAAACATGGAGGATAAAATGGCTCAGAAAAAGTTCCAAAGTCCAATGAACTACACTGCAGTTCTTCAGAGTCTGTGAGTACTTACATTGAGCCTACTCTTTTGATGTTCCTTAATGACTTTCCAGTTGCTTTTAGATAAAAATGAAGACATTTTCATTGCCATACACAGAAGGCAGGTCATTCTGGATCCCTATCCTTCTCAATTATCTTTTATGAACTTTACACAGCATTCCATGCCTGACATGTGTTCTACTTGTGTTAGCTCCTTGGGCTCACGCTGATCTCTCTCACACTTTTGCATAGACTTTCCACTTCGAATTATGCCATTGCCTAACCTCTATCTGCTGCTTCAATATTCATGACATCCCACCACAGCTGGCTTAGGTGTCACAACAGCTTTAGTTCCTAGTATACCTACTCTTGAAGCACTGAAATTTCTCCCCTGACTCTTTCTCCAAATTGCATGACTCTGTCCTTCATGACTGTGAACCCAATGTTTGGAATCATAGATAAAATGTGACCATGGAGTTCTGGGGTTCATAAAAAATAAATCAGGATTGGAGAACTGTGACCTCAGTGTCTTTGTTTGCAGGAATTCCTCTCTCTTTATAATTACAAACCATCAGCCTTCAGGATACTTTCATGGTAGCATACATACGGGGTCTGAGAACACTGGATATGATCCTCAGCCTCAGATTTCTTGATATGTCCTGGTTTATAAACATCAGCCATTGTCTAAGGATCTATTCTGGAGGTAGGAGGAGAGGTAAGGGGCACATGAAGGCAGTTCATAGCCAGCCAGGGCTTGTAGGACCAGAAAGATGAATTATTTCTGTGCTAGCCCAGTCACTTTGTCCTGTGATTAGGGAAACAGATCACGAACATTTTATCTCTTGAAAATGCATGAGTGAATTTGCATCTTCACTCAATGTCTCTTTTATATATAAAACCTGAATTCAGGTCCTTTTCAAACTTTTACTCATTCCTTGGCTAAATTATTTTGTCTACCCTACTTGTTTGGCACATAAAGTTTCACATGCAAAGATACATTATTCTATCATTTTCATTGATCATGTGAAAGTAGACTCATCTGCAGATATTTTGATTTCCTGGGGGTCCACACATATCTGATTAGACTTTGTGGTAGATACTGAAGCACCTATATAAGAAATACAGCCAGGAAAACATATTAACACATACCTCCTTTGGTCCAAGTCTTCTCAGAGATTCTCTTACATCCCGTCAGTGCTGGCTCTGGCTAGTCAGGGTTCACCTTCATAATCCTCAACACTGGAGATCTTCTGGCTGTACCTCATGACTGGGGAAAAGGGATAAACCACTTAAATACATATTATTGGCATCTTCATGTCCTCTCTTTACTATCCCATATTTGAAATTCAGTATTACTTTGGGATGGGAAGAGATTATCTCTTACTCTCATCCTCATATCTCCTCCTGCAGTCTTGAGGTGTTTCCTAGTGAGGAATTAATTGTCCAGCACTCAAAACCTCTACAAAATGTTTTTTTGTAGGGGAAAAGATTTGTTCTGGGCTGCAAAGAATATGTATAGCACCAATAAACTGGTTCTTACTCTTCGGGGCATCATAATATTCCACATTTCTATCACCAGACACAGAAGAAACTAAACTACCCCTTGAAGACTGATTAATAACACTGATTTTAGAGTCTGAGCAAAATTTCAGCACCTGTTTCATTACCTAGTAGGTGTGTAATAGTGCACAGAGCACTTATCTAACATAAACAGCCATTCCTTCTCATGCAGAGTGGGGATAATGATAATCATGCCTAACTTCCTGAACTGTCTTATTACAATTCAAACAATATTGCACATAAAGGACTTTACATAGTATTTAGCATACGGTTATTCTCTACAAGTATTAGCTGTTATATGATTATGCCATGTAATGCTTAATCATTTTCACTAAAGAAGTGTGTTCATGTATTTTCCTTCGTGGGCACTCATAAAGACATTTATTCATTCTCTCTCCTTGACTCACTTTTTTCAGGTGTAATCTGTGCACTAAATAGCTCCAATGTCCTTGAGCTCAAGGGATTATAACATGTTTGAAAAGCTTAGAGTTACAAATCATGCAGAGCTTCTTTATTTTCTTTTAAATACACTGATTTCATACATCCAAGTCATTCCTACTATTTCACATTCTCTTCCACTTCCTTTGTCTCAAAAATACTGCACAAAAGACTCTATTTTCAAGCACGAGAATTTGTGTAATTTCCTTTTTCTACTTTCTTGTCTTTCAAATCAAAGGGAATTAAACTTTGAGAGCTTGTTACCATTTGTGAACAGAAATCCTTTCGGTGTACCAGGCACCATTTGCAGTCCCTTGTTTACTCTCAAAGATAATACAGACACTAACACACTTCTAGAGTAGAAGTGTATCCTTTGTGAAAGTTCCATCACCCAAAAGAACACACTTCTCCTGAAATTCCAGAATTTCTCAAATTGAGAAAGGATCAAGTGTGCCCTGCATTTGCAGTTTTTAATAATTTTCCTCGACATGATTTCTCTGTAAACAGGAACAGTGCCTACTTCTATTTTCCCAAGCTTTTCCTCATTTTTTCTTAGAGTTTTCTTCTGGGCTCAACCAGTCTCTTTGGTAGCCTCAGATACTCACCGAGATCCACTTGTTTCTCCCCAAAATGGAAATCATTCTGATATTTGCACTGATTGTGGGAAAACACACTGATCTAGAGTTTTGCACACTTTAGATATCTATGCCTGGTCTTTACTTAGGCAGGTAGTGCAGAAGCAAACAGGAACAGGCAAGAGAATATATTTCACTATGTAGTTTTGGTCCAAGTCTTCTTCCCTGGAGGCTCACTTATGCCTGGTCTGCCTGGCTCTAGGGAAATTCTGTTTGTTCTGCCACATTATGGCCAGGAGACATGGACAGGGAAGATGTATCTCTATCTACTTATCAACTCCTGTGGTCAACTGGACTATGTGTAGCTGTACCTGTGCATAGGATATGGTTGTTGCTTTTACTACTTTATGAAAGGCAGGCTATACCTAATTACTCAAAAACCATTGTAAGTAAACTAAGTGCATTATTAATGTGAAGACAGTCATTTATTAATGTTTCATTTTTTATATTTTTAGACTGTCATAATGAAAAAGGTATTATACTATATTTTTTTGGAATAAAAATATGTAAATTATGGTCTTTACCTTGTGGTAACCCAGGGAAATTGAAGTAAAATAACAAGTATATACTAAATTAGGAGCCTAGAAAATGTTTCATCAAACCTCAGTCTGTTTAATTCTCATTGAAATAATATAGTTGAAGTAGCCGTAACTAGCATGTAAGGGAATAAATTTGATCCATCAGTCCAATTACCCAGTTACTGCCTATATCAATATCTTTATTCTTTTGTTTATTTATACCTTAGGTGGGACAAGGATAGTTCCCTAATAAATATTTGATCACGGTGTAGGATCCAAAGCTACATAGGTAGGTAGGTGGACAGAATTCTGGAACTGCTTTGTGATAACTACACAGATGTAAAAACAAAAATCTTCATTGGAATATGAACAACAGATAAATTCTGATCTGTAAGCAAATGGTGAGAGGCTTTCAGGGTAGAGAGACTAACACAGGAAAGAATGCCAGAAAATGACAAAAAGTGAGACAATGGAAAAATGAGGTCTCTACAAGGACCCAAGTCCACTGACTTGGGCTCCAAGGATATGCTGTCTTTTATGAACATTTGTGAGGTAATCCAGTGTGTGAAGAACAGTGCAAAGCGTCAAACCCTTCTATCAAGTTATTAACAACTGAGCAAACCCACAGATCCATGCTCTCAGTTGTGCCTCAGCAACCATTAACTCAAAAATCAACTGCTAAAAGTTTTGCAAGGATGAAGTCCAGATTATGTACTGTGTGTCTATGACTAATAACAAGTGGATAAAAGAAGTGAAGCATGGTCCTGGGAAAAAAAAGAGAGAGAAATAATAGAGAAACTGGAGGATTGACTAGAATAGATTCATTAAATTTGGATAATACAAGAAAACCTCAAATACATGGCTATTGAATTCATCCACTGAAAATATTACACACATCCAGAGAGGGATTTATTCAGAATATATCTAATTATCATGAAATACATAATAAGTAGAGATAATTTTCAGTATGGGTCATTCCGAGATATATATCATATAAAAACTTAAAATCTAGTATGGGAATAATGTGTGTATTTGAATCATTGTCCACAAAAGAAGAGTCTGCAAGAATGCTGTAACCAAGACATTGTCACACCGAACCCAAATAGGCTCAGCTAGAGCGCATTTCTTCCTGCTAAGTGTGGGGATAAAACTACCCAGGCCATGAGCTGGCAAAAACCAGAAAGGGGATCATGGTAGACTTGGGACTGCTGCTGAGCTTTAAAGACATTGTGAAATTTTTGTTCATCTTGTATTTTTTTTTTTGACTAATTCAGGATAGTATGTGTCATACATGTTAACTTATATTTATTCTCTTTCAAACTTCATACCACTTTTGAGGGTAGATAATGTGACCCACATTTCAGAAATGAGGAAACTGAAGTTCAAAGACACTGAAGTTCTAACAACCTATGAAATTGCAAAGCTAGCAACTGGTGATGGTGCTGTGTAATCTCCAAAACCATCTATCTTCCCAATATCCTAATTTCCAGTGAGGCTGTTTTGAAGGTCTGCTTTTTGTTATTTATTAGGAGATAATGAACTTGAGTGAGTGAATTAGAAACAGCTGTGAACAAACACTGGGGCTATTTGCCTACTGATTTTGAAATATAGTATGACTTACTCTGAGAACAGAGTAAAGAAACTAAAATGGAATAAGCAAAGGGGCAAGTGTGTGCAGTGAACTGACCTAAACTGGTTAGGAAAGAAACTAAGCTTTCCCAGTGGCAGATGCAGTCTTAACAAGAAGCTGAAAGCTGGGCACAATGTAATCAACACCTGAGTTTACTTTTGCTGACTATGCTAACTCAGGCATCTCACAATGAGCTCAACTAAGCATCATGTGGCTGAAAGAAAAATAGAAGCTGTTCTATTTCATGGAGAAGTACTTGAAAAAATAAATGTGTAGTAAATGGCTTTGTAATTTGTTTCAAATGCTGTCACTTAACATATTTAATAGAAAATGAGATTTGCTTTTGCTGTTAATTTCAAAATATAAGCATATGTAAATTTTTAAAGGGCTATATTTATTTCAAGAGATTTACCTCAAGTTGACTAATATTTATCAAATGCCATGAATCAGGGTCCAGAAAAACACAGAAAGCAATTTTCTGCTAAATTTTTGCTTAGAATTCAATGTCATGACTACTTAGAGATTGGGGACAGTGAAGACAAACAAGAAGGATGTTGCCCCAATAAGGACTAACCAGCAGGAGCCCTGTGAGGGCAGCAGCCTTGGCAGGGGCTCCCCACGTAGGAGCTGTGTTAGTGGCCAGAGTCACATAACCTAGGGAATCAGTACAGAAGTCTTTGTCTCCTCTTTCCTGGCATCCTTCAGTTTCCTGCTGGTGCCTCCCATTGACCCAACAAATTAGAAGCTAGAGGCCAACAGAGCCAGAGTAATACAGACCATAGGATCAATTATGTAACTCCCTGGGAGGAGAGGCTCACAAAGGGAAGAAAGAGTTCAGAGAACAACTAGAAATGGGAAATGGAGAGTAAAGATTGAATAGATTCAGGGATGAATAAGACTAGTTTCTGCAGTAAGAGCGCTCACAACCTGGCAGGGAGTCAAGCAAACTGACATATTCATCAAAGAGCTACCATAAATCCTGAATGTCAGATGTCAGCTCATCTTGATGCTTTATTCGTTACAACCATTCACTTGTGGAAGCTCTTTAAGCTGGAGCTTAGTATTTGCAGAAAACTGAAAATGCCTCTTTGGCACTTATTCCTTATTCAGAAGCTACACAGTGAGAGAAAAATAGGCAAATCATTAATATATAGATTTATAAACATAAATGTACATTCTCCTGTGATTGCTTTCCTCCTTGTGTCACTCTTAGCATATTATCATTAGTTCCTTGAATGTGCTATTATCTCTTTGACACCTGGCAATTCTTTCTGTACCCCCCAACCTTCACAACTGCCTAACCCTTGTTTTTTTTTTAATATAGTTGCTATATATTTATGTTGTGTTTATATCCATTTAAATATTTTCTTTTTTTTTTAATTTTTAGCACAGTATAGACTTTCTGTCTAACTCCAGTACCATCTCTTATTTCCCTTGACCCCTTCCTCCCTCATACACACTCAACAGCTAAGAGTCCTCACAGTGTTTATCCACAGTCATAGATTTTTTTTTAAAGATTTATTTATTTATTTGTGCATACAGAACTGGGGTACAGGCCAGAGACTCAGGGGTGGCTTCACCAGAGATAGAGTGGGGAGCAGAGCAGGCAGATCTATGAAGTACACTGCTGAGGGGAGCAGTGGGCGGGTCAGGAGAGGTCTGCCACGCCATGTGGTGACCTCTGGGGCAGGCGGGAATCGAACTCATGCGGAAGTGGCTTTAGTTTCTCACTGCTGTGCTGTTAACCTGCTGCGCCACCAGGGAGGGTCAAAGTCACAGATTTTTTAATGTGTTTTACATTATTAAATCATTGGTTATATAAATGTCCAGTATTTGCTTTGTTGTTGTTTATTTTGTTGGCTATGATATCATTACAGGCTAGCACTGTGCTTGATAAGAAATCAGAAGATAAGAAATAGCAAATAAATGAATGAACTAATAAAGTTAAGCAAAACAGGAATGAATATTATAATTATTGATACAGTATACTTTCAAATCGCTTTGGAATGGATATTCCATTTTTGGGCATCAATAAAAACAGGATTGGATTGGTTTAAGTAGTGAAGAGAGTAGATATTAATGAACTTCAGTTGCTAGAATGATTAAAAAAAGACAAATAGGGTGGGTATGTTCTATTTAATTCAATTGACAATTTGTAAGTTTCAGGGTAACAGTATAAATAGAGTAACATATTATTAAAGGAATGTAAAATAGCAGAGGATAGCTTAGAGCAAAAGTAATCACCCTATCTATCTTTTACTGGCTGGACTGATTGGTCTTTGCAGACATCGATATTTGTTAATTAATGTGTCCTTGGAACTACTATCACAGCCTATTAGAAAAAATAAATCTAAAAGCATGGGTTATAGAGCTAGACTCACAAGGTTCAAATACATCTTTGTGTTTACTAAGTGCATAATCTTACACAATTATTTAATCTCTGTGTGTGTGCACACATGAAATTCTAATCTATGAAATCAGATAAATAATCATAATGAACCCATAGTAGTATTGTAAGAGTAAACTAATTACATATAATGAACATGAGCAAAGGGCATATATTGAGTTTTATCATTACTTTATCATTGCAAAATAATTCTTAAATACATAAGGGCACTGAATTATTTTTAAAATAACTCAAGGTTAAAGCAATCATGTGTCTTGTTCCTATTTTAATTTTTCCTCTCTTCTCATGCTGTCATGTCTTTGAGAATCTGTCTATAGAGAGATGCTAAGAGAGAGAGTCATGATCAGTGTCAATGGAATGGTTTCTGTGCTGGAAACACTCTGTCCCCCAAGGCAGCAGGACTCAGTTAAGCAGGAGTCACTTTTGAACTCCCATGGTCTTCTTAATAGCATTCTTGACTTCCTGGTTCCTAAGGCAGTAGATGAACGGATTGAGCATGGGTGTGAGGACTGCATACACTGCTGAGATTAGTTTGTTGGAATTAAATGATGCGATAGCTCTGGGACGAACATACATGAAAATCATGGCTGTATAATAAATTATAACGACAGTGAGGTGGGAGGCACAGGTGGAGAAGGCTTTCTTTCTTCCCTGGGTGGATGGTATACGCAGAATGGTGGAGACAATGTAGACATAGGAGAGGATGGTGGTGATGAGTGGGAGGACGAGAATGACGATAGCCAAGGCAAAGTCCACTAACTCAGCTGTAGACATATCTTTGCAGGCCAGTTTGAGAATGGGCGAGATGTCACAGAAAAAGTGGTTCATAACATTGGAGCCACAAAAGGCAACATGTGAAATGAAATAGACTTTGATGACAGAGATCATAAAACCACTCATATAGGAGAAAACCATCAGTTGCACACAATGACCTGTGGTCATGATGACTGGGTACTGAAGGGGGTGGCAGATAGCCACATAGCGGTCATAGGCCATGGCTGCCAGAAGCACACACTCTGTACCAGCCAGTGAAATAAAGAAGTAGAGCTGGGTCATGCAACCTGTAAAGGAGATGCGCCGTCTCTGCAGGAGAAATCCATCCAACATCTTGGGGACTGTAACAGACACATACCATACCTCCAAGAAGGACAAGCTACACAGGAAGTAGTACATGGGCTTATGAAGGGAGTTAGTGACCCAAACAGTTAGCATGATGACCAGATTCTCTACTAACACCAGCAGGTAGGCTACAAGAAACAGAAAGAAAAATAGTATCTGTAGCCACGGGACAGTGGGAAAGCCTAACAGGATGAATTCGCGGATCAGAGTGATGTTTTCCTCTGACATGGCAAAGAGCAGTGACAGGTGCTGATGTCTTCTAGGACAGCACCACAAATAATGAAGATGACTCTGGTGTCAGACAAGAGACCAACATAATCTACCGAATCTGTCTTCCCTGTGAATGAAACTAAAAAATAGTTTCTATTAATACAGTACAGTCTTCAACGTGGAGTATAAATTTCCCTCCAAGTTTATTGTTAATTTTTTCCTGAAAGTCTCCTAGAATCACAGTACACTCCCATTTTTAACTTTCACTCACCTGGCGAGAGATTTGAATGTCATGATCTGTGTCATTTTCAGGTTCTCTGCCAATGAACAGAGGAAAAGTCTCTCTTGTTGGTTCCAGATCTCTGTTTAATTAGGAAATAATTGACAAAGAAGTTGTCCTGATAAAAGGAAACATGGAGGATAAAATGGTTCAGTGATTTCTGAAACAGCTCCATTGCTGTAGTTCTTGGATCCATTGCAGTTTCTTCAAAGTAGAATTTTGAACACTAAAATTGAAATTAACTCTTGGGATGTTCCTTAATAACTCTCCTACTGGAAAACATTTCGCCAACATTTTATCTCTTGAAAATGCATGAATGAGTTTGTACCTCCACTCAATGTCTCTTTTATATATAAAATCTGAATTCAGGGTCTTTTCAAATCTTTACTCATGCTTTCTGCCAAATTATTTTGCCCACCATATTTGATGTGGCACATACAATTTCTCCCATGCAAATGTATAATGTTCTATAATTTTCATTGATCATGTGAAAGTAGACTCATTTGCAGATTTTTTGACTCCCTGGGGGCCCATACACATATATTTTCTTTCATTAGACTTCATGGTAGATACTGGAGCACCATTACTAGAAACAGAGTCAGGAAAACAGAGTTAACACACACCTTCTTTGGTCCAAGTCTTTTTCTCAGAGGTTCATTACATTCAGTCAGTCCTGGCTGTAGCCAGTCAGGGTTCACCTTTATAATCTTCAACAATGGAGATTTTCAGCTGTACCTCATGACTGGGACTAAGGGGTAAACCATTGAAATACATATTATTGGCACTTTAGGTCCTCTCTTTACTATCCCATATTTGAAAGTCAGCGTGACCTGTGGGATGGGAAGAGACTATACCTTACTCTCACCCTCATATCTCCTCTTGCAGTCTTGAGGGTTTCCTAGTGAGTTCTTTGCTTAGTTCTCAGAACCTTTCCAAGAGTTTTTATCTGGGGGGCAGGGGATGTATTTTGGGTCTCAAACAATATGTATAGCACTAAGATCCTGGCTCTTACTCTTGAGGGTATTATAATATTCCACAGAATATTATTCCAACCACAGGAGTCACTATACTACCCCTTGCAGACTGATTAATAACACTGAGTTTAGAGTCAGAGCAAAATTTCAGCATCAATTTCATTACCTAGCAGGTGTGTAATAGTGCACAGAGCACTTATGTACAGTCATTTCTTCTGCAGAATGGGGATAATCATGATCAGTTTAATTTACTTAACTGTCTTATGGCAACTCAAATAATATTGCATATGAAGGACTTTAGCATATGGTTATTCTCTACAAGTATTAGCTGTTATAAGTTATGTCACAGGGCCTTCCCTAGTGGCACAACGGGTTAAAGCACAGCACAGCACTATGAAGTTGTCTGCAGTCATTACAGCACGAGTTTGATCCCTGGCCAGGGTGGTGACCCACATGGTGTGACAGATCTCTCCTGATTTACCCACAGCTACCCTCAGCAGTCTATTTCAGTCAATCTGCCTGTTCCGCTTTCCACTGTCTCTGGTGAATCATCTCAGACCACTGTACTTTTGGCCTGCACCCCAGTTAAATATGCATAAATACATAAATAAATAAAATTTTAAAAGACATTTATTCATCTCTCTCCTTTATTCAATTTTTCAGGTGTTATCTGTGCACCAAATATCTTCAGTGTCCTTGAGCTCAAGGTTATAACATCTTTGAAAAGCTTCCTTATTTTCTCATGAATACACTCATTTCATACATCCAAGCACATTCCTCCTACTTCACATTCTCTTCCACTTCCTTCATCTCAAAAATACTGTGCAAAAGGCTCTATTCTGAAGCAAGAGAATGTGGAATTTCCTTTTTTACTTTCTTGTTTTTCAAATTGAAGAGAATTAAACTTTGAGAGCTTGTTACCATTTGTGAATAGAAATCCTTGCAGTGTAAAAGGCACCATTTGCAGTCCGTTGTTTACTCTCAAAGATAATAAAGACATTAACATGTATACACATGTATACACTAACATGTATACACTAAAGTGTATGCTTTGTGAAAGTTCCATCACCCAAAAGAACTCACACTTCTCCTGAAATTCCAGAATTTCACAAATTGGGAAAGGATCAAGTGTGCCCTGCATTCGCAGTTTTTAATAATTTTCCTCGACATGATTTCTCTGTAAACAGGAACAGTGCCTACTTCTATTTTCCCAAACTTTTCCTCATTTTTTCTTAGAGTTTTCTTCTGGGCTCAACCAGTCTCTTTGGTAGCCTCAGATACTCACCGAGATCCACTTGTTTCTCCCCCAAATCGAAATCATTCTGATATTTGCACCAATTGTGGGAAAACATGCTGATTCAGAGTTTTGCACATCTTAGAAGATCTTTGCCTGCTCTCTGCCCAGGTAGGTATTGCAGAAGCAATACAAACAGACAGGAACAGGCAGGAGAATATATTTCACTATGTAGATTTGGTCCAAGTCTTCTTCCCTGGAGGTTCACTTACGCCTGGTCTGCTTGGCTCTAGGGAAATTCTGTTTGTTCTGCCACATTATGGCCATGGGACATGGACAGGGAAGATGTACCTCTATCTACTTATCTTAGACTATGTATAAATCTACTGTGAATATTATATTTTTATTTCTTTTTACACCTGCATGCTATGTGAGGCAATATTAAATTTCTTGAAAACCAGTGAGAGTAACCTAAGTAGTTTAACATACAAGCTTTCATCAATGGGGTGTCAGTGCAGATTCATGGCAGGTGCAGAGACTGGAAGTAGAATTATGAGACATAATCAGATGACATGACTCTTTTTCTGGGTTCCATAATTCTTAGGACTTTGACCTCTAAAATTTTCTTATTCCTCAGTTTATTAACTTTTGAAATTTGGTGATAATAGTATCTTTGTTAACATCTCATTATGTTAGGTTCAAAATAATATTCACATTAAATCTATTCAAGAACCTTTTTTTTGTCATAAGCACGCATGTTTAAAATAATACATCTGGGGTATTTGATGCCAAGTTATCTTTCTCTTTTTAATTTTTCATAGAAGAACTGTGGTGTAGGCCAGAGGTATGGGGGGTGAGAGACTTCACCACAGACAGTGTAGAAAGCAGAACTGGCAGATTTACTGATATACACTACTGCGGAAAACAGTGTGTGAGACATGAGAGGTCAGTTGGGCCTTGTGGGTCACCTCCGTGGATGGGTATTGACTCAGGTCAAAGAGGTGACAATGCTGATCGGTAACAACCATGCTACAGGGAGGTCTGTGGTGCAAAATTTTTAAGTTAGTTAGAAACATTTTTAAGTTAAAAAATAATCACCTTTATTGTAAAAGGCTTAGAAAACTGATAAGGGCACAATAAAGAAGTCAATGCCTTGTTTTTACCTCCTATTAACAAGAGTTAAATTGGAAAGTTGCTTACGATGCAGCTACATTAGTGATGTCTAGAGAAGGACACCCATGTTCCAGACCATCACCCAGATGGAGCCTCTGCAGACAGACAGGAGATAGACTTGTTATGAACTTTGTAGCTGGTCACTAATAAGCTGTTATAACAACATACTTATAAGGCTATGGAACTGTTTTGGCCGTATATATATAGTGATTTTTTCTTTTAATAAGAAGGGGTTAATAATGTCTGAAATCCTTGCTAGTAACCTTGGACATGAATGAAGTGGCAGAAGCTGCAGAAAGATGGGCTGTGACAACAGGAGTTTCCCCATCTGATCTGAGCTTGACGCAGGCTGCTCAGTGCTCTCTTATGCTGCTGGTTCCTGCCTGACTGCAGAGAGCTAAATTCCTTCAAATCCTAGTGGCTTTCACCCTCTAACCATGTCTGTCAAGACAAATAACCTTGTGTATTTTGTGGGTTACGAAACATTTATATAAATAAACCTTTTGGTAAATATGTCTTTACAACAGAATGAAACTTATAAGAATAAGGATTTATTGCATAATATAACTACATTTTAATCAAATTATTTCTAGACTTATTTAAACAAACAATTGTCTGATACCTTTAATACTGTTCCATAGTCAAATCTTATCAATTATATTAGCAATATATATATGTCTTTAGCTCTTTATAAAAACATGTTACTTTAATATCTGTGCAGTATTCCAATTAATTTATAAACTATATGTATTATAATTTATTTAATAACATATATGTAAAAGTGTAATGTATTTCCATATTTTTATTATAAATAAAAATGCTCATCTATACAAATCTTTCTGATTCAGAACCTTTCAATAATTTTGGCTTTGATGACACACACTACCAAATTTCCTGTCAATAAGACTGTATCCTTTTGTACCTGCAAACCCTAATTAAGTAGGAGGGGTTAGCTCCTGAGCTTGCCAGTCCTCCCTACAATTGGAATAAACATGCCTTGTTTACATGGTTCCAAATTACATTTATTCTATTTCTTCATCATTGCCAAGTGCTACATACTATTCTGGGCCATGGATAAGCAGATGTGATTCCTGCCTCTGTGCAACGTACAGTGAACTTGGGAAACACAAGATTAAGTGAACAGCTGCACTTAGCCCCTAATTTGATGTGGGCACTGACATGGATAAACCAGGAAAGGAAGCTATAGACACCTGCAGTCTAGGAGTTGCTGCCAGCACAGTTTTGGAGTCTTATGTTCTTTCCCTGTAACTTGCACTAGAACGCTCACCTCTGGGTCCTTGATAGCTTGTAGACTATCATCTATGGCAAGAATAGTTTTCATCTAGAAGTCTCCTGATCATTTTCCATCATAAAGCCTGTGTACCTTTGAACTGTTTCTTCCTTCTGTTTGTCTTTTCTACACCTTCTGCCTCAGAACTACAACTGAGGAACAAACCAGGAAGAGCCATTTTGAGACGAGCTAGTTCTGCATTTATTTAAAGAGTTCAGTACTGTCATGTCTTCTGCTTGTGGTCAACCTGCTCTATGTAAATTGCAATAATGCAAACACAGGGGACCAACTTCTAGTCTATATTTCACAAATCAGCCCTGCAGAAATCCGGTGCTATCTTACAAGTCATCCCTCTTCCTACTACTGTATTTGTGCCTTGTGCCTACTACTGGTAGTGCCTTGGAAACTCTAGCCCCCGAATTAGGCCCTACAAGCTCCACTGTATAGAAGACAAATATTCCAAGTTTGAGAGATTTTCTAAGACTTAACACTTCTCTAGCCACCTTGGCCAGCTTTCCCAGGCTTAGAGTCCCGGTCTTGGTGCAGGTGCAGAGTATGACATAGGGCTCTCTTGACCTCTTGATTTCGCAAGCAGTAAATGATAGGGTTGAGTAATGGGACAATGACAGCATAGAGGACAGAAACCAACTTGTTGGTGTCAAAAGCTGAAAGTGCCTTTGGCCGGGCGTAGATGAAGATACTGGCTGCATAGAAGATGATCAGAACAGTGAGGTGAGAGGCACAAGTGGAAAAAGCTTTATAACGTCCAGCAGTGGAGGGGATGCGCATCACGGCACCAGCGATGGCCATGTAGGAGGCCCCAGTGACAGAGAGTGGGCCCAGCAGGATAAAAATGGCCAGGATGAAGTCTGTAAGCTCTGCTATGGACATGTCGGTGCAGGAAAGATTGAGCAACGGAGACACATCACAGAAAAAATGGTTAATGACGTTGGGGCCACAGTAAGACAGGCGAGAAATGAGAAAAACTTTGACCATGGAGATGCCAAAACCTCCAGCCCAGGAGCCAGCTGCTAGTTGTACACATAGTTGGCCACTGACCATGACAGGGTAGTGCAGAGGATGGCAGATGGCCACGTAGCGGTCATAGGCCATGACGGCAAGAAGGACACATTCAGTGCAGGCCAGGCCCAGGAAAAAGTAGAGCTGTGTCATGAAGCCCTCAAAGGAGATTAGCTGCCCACGACCTTGTTTTGGCCCAACAAAGCCAGCTAGCATCTTGGGAATAGTGACAGTAACATACCAGATTTCCAGAAAGGACATATTGGCCAGAAAGAAGTACATGGGTTTGTGGAGTGTGGGGTGGTTCCTAATGGCCAGGATGATGAGTGTATTCTCAGTCAGAACCAACACATAGGCCAAGAGAGAAAGGGCAAACAACAGGGCCCGCAATGGCGGAGGAGCTGGGAAACCCAGCAACACAAACTCACTTACTCTCCCACTCTGGTTCCTCCGCTCCATGTTGATGGTCTTGCCCACTGCTCTTCAAGAGGGAGAATAGAGAGTTTT
>NW_004567116.1:35250972-35252082 GCF_000260355.1 Condylura cristata | reverse complement strand
ATTTCCCCCAGCTCTTAGGCAATGGCAAACACCATTCTTTTCTGGTTCTACAAGTATTCAAAGCATGGAAATAAAAATAACCAAAAAAAAAAAAATCCCATAAACCTGGGAGTGCATATATCTCTTTGAAATCATGTTTTGATTACCTTTCTCTCTCCCTTTCTCTACACACACACACACACACACACACACACAAATGTCCAAAAGAAGATATATACGAACATAACGTATGGATGTATATATATGTGTATGTATGTATATATCTTCATTTGAACAAAAATAAAATAGATCCCATTATTCCAACCACAGGAGTCACTACACTACCCCTTGATTAATAACACTGAGTTTAGAGTCAGAGCAAAATTTCAGCATCAATTTCATTACCTGGCAGGTGTGTAATAGTGCACAGAGCACTTATGTACAGTCATTTCTTCTCCAGCAGAATGGGGATAATGATGATCATGTTTAATTTACTTAACTGTCTTATGGCAACTCAAATAATATTGCATATGAAGGACTTTAGTATATGGTTATTCTCTACAAGTATTAGCTGTTATAAGTTATGTCACAGGGCCTTCCCTAGTGGCACAATGGGTTAAAGTGCAGCACAGCACTATGAAGTTGTCTGCAGTCAGAGCATGAGTTTGATCCCAGCCAGGTTGGTAACACACATGGGGTGACAGATCCTTCCTGACTTATCCACTGCTCCCCTCAGCAGTGTATTTCAGTCAATCTGCCTGTTCCCTTCCCACTCTGTCTGGTGAATCCTTTCATGGCCCCTGTACCTTTGGCCTTCACCCCAGTTATATATGCATGAATAAATAAATAAATAAATGAATAAATAATTTTTAAACAGACATTTATTCACCTCTCTCCTTTATTCAATTTTTCAGGTGTTATCTGTGCACTAAATAGCTTCAGTGTCCTTGAGCTCAAGATTATAACATCTTTGAAAAGCTTCCTTATTTTCTCATGAATACACCCATTTCATACACCCAAGCACATTCCTCCTACTTCACATTCTCTTCCACTTCCTTCATCTCAAAATACTGTGCAAAAGGCTCTATTCTGAAGCAAGAGAATGTGGAATTTCCTTTTTTACTTTCTTGT
>NW_004567116.1:35202328-35246452 GCF_000260355.1 Condylura cristata | reverse complement strand
ATTTCCCCCAGCTCTTAGGCAATGGCAAACACCATTCTTTTCTGGTTCTACAAGTATTCAAAGCATGGAAATAAAAATAACCAAAAAAAAAAAAAATCCCATAAACCTGGGAGTGCACATATCTCTTTGAAATCATGTGTTGATTACCTTTCTCTACACACACACACACACATCCAAAAGAAGACATATAATCACATATATGTATGGATGTATATATGTGTGTTTGTATGTATATATCTTCATTTGAACAAAAGTAAAATAGATCCCATTGGACACCTAACAAACTGAATCACTAGAGAGAATGAAACTTAAAAATTAAAACCAATCCATAAAATAGTATGCAGAAACTCTGCTTGGTGCCAATCAGTGGCAAAATCAACAAGAGAGTAAATGATAAAACTTGAATGTCTTAGCATAAAGCAGTATGACTCCCCTAAAATCACTACTGTTAGTCCACCAGAGAGCCCAACAGTGATTTAAAAGTGAATACTGTTATCAAAAAGAGGTTGAGACTGTAACTTCATTGGGAAGTCAATATTTAGTAATTCATTAAAACTTTTTTTTGTTGACAAAACCAAAGCTTTCCCAAATAGCCATTTCAAGGAAGACAGGCCCATCTAGCTATCTATATAATATTATTCATTCATTAAAGAGGAGGGAAATCTTACCATTTGTGCCAACAGGGATGGACCTTTAGGTAGTTGTGGAAGTGAAGTGAGTCTGACAAAGAAGGACAAACATCTCATTCATGCACAATATCTAAGCCCGTCAGACCTGCTAGTGATTTTATACCCGAGTTCCTCTTCTCGTTACGCTCTGCTCTCAGCACTAGGACATTGCTCTGTACTCGAGCCCTTGGCATTTCTCCCAATCCTACTTTAATGCTCCTACAAAGTGCCTGCCTCCCTGCTTTCATTTCCTATTACTTGCATCCTCAGCATCCAAACCCACAATCTTACTTATTTCAAAAATTATGGTGGATTAATTATGTCTCAATTCACAGGCTAAGAGTTGTGAAACAAAAAAATAAATGATAGATCCTAACTCTTCAAGGAGCTCACAATCTAATGGTGGGACATATCTTCATCTTTTCATCCTTGAAAGTTTAAGCTGCTGTGCCTATACCTACACAGTAAACTAGATTCATGCATGGGAACTCAATATTTCAAATACCACTCATAACCTTAGCCTTGATCCTTTCTCCTCAATAGCTGAACCACCTGTCATTCATTATGCATTTGACCACTGGGCTCAGACCTTCCTTCTTTTAACATTCTCTAACTTCAGGTAGATGATCTGTACACTTGAAAAAAAAAAAAAAAAGCCTTTCACATGAGGACTGCTGATAGTCTCTTTCATAAAGCTCTACACTAATTAATCATTTCATTCTCTTACATGAAACTCTTCCAGAGTACCCCATTGCCTACATGATAACATTTAAGAAAGAATATAGCTATTCATGATCTCCCACTGCTGTCACTAGGTCTTACCTCTTGCCTAAGCTGATACTATAGTTTACACCCTGAAGCTCTTGACATATAACAAGCATATCACCTTTGTAATGTTATTCATATGGCAATTTCTTCCTCAAATCTTGGTTTATGTAGCATTTCTTCATAGAGACATCAATTGTTCACCTTTTCCCCTTTCTTCTTTACTGGTTTGGTAAAATGTCTCTCATTCATGTTTCCATTAGAGTCTGTGAAATCCTGTATGTCATTTGATAGTTATATCCCTTGTGTTATTGCTCAGATACATATAAAGGAGGAGCTATCTGTCAAATGGCCTTGTATGTCAGTAGTGGAAAAGCAAGGAATAGACATAAATCCCTGATGCGGCATGGGTCCCCTCAAATATAAATGTAATATGTCCAGGAAATTCTTTCCATCATGCCTTTATCATAATGAATGGCATTGGCTTCCATTAGTCACCTAAAGCAGAGGTCTAGAAGTTTCCCAGACCTTCTACACCTATCCTCCTCACCATGACCCTATGTACCACCCACAATGAATTCAACTTCCTCTTTAATTATCTCTCATGTCCATCCCCTTTCTCCTGTGCTATTTCTAATGCTCCCCTCTTAGTCTTCTGTACCAACCAGGTCTTTGTTAATTCTCTTCTTATTTTTTCTTTTTTATTATTGAGGTAACACATGATTTACACTTTAGAGCAGTGTATGCACACCTGCTCAGATGTGCATCACCATATCACACCCACCACCTGAGCACCCTTCTCCCTTTACTATATACCATAGGGTTTCCTCACATCTTTGCTCCCATCTCTGCATTCTCCCCCCCCCCCCAGTAACCTGAATTCTTCCACCATGTTTCTAAGGTTTATTTTGGTTTAGTTTAGCCAATTCTATTTTTTTTTGTCTCTCTGTATTCCACATATGAGTGAAATCAACTGGTATTTATCTTTCTCCCTCTGTCTTATTTCACCTAATACAATCTCTTCTAGTTCCTTCCATATTGTCCTTTGTTATTTCCTGATTTAACTTTTTCAATTGTCTATTGCTTGGCCTTTCTTCTACCAACTTAAAGCCTCATCAATCCCACTTCTACTTGTCGTTTTGTGTGAATTTTTTTTTTAAGCTGGGTATATCACTGATCCTAAGAGTATCTAAATTGGGGGAACACATAGAAAAAAGAATTTGATAAAGCATCAGAAAGTATTTCCTTTTAACTAACCTACAACAATTTCAGTCATTGCCTACATTTTAATTTTTCTGAATGTGCTGTGAATAAATAAATACATACATACATAAATAAATAAATGTACTGTACAGTTCCCTAACTATTTGAACATATCACTATTTCTATCAAAAAAACTCAACTCTGCTCTTAGGAATTCTTATTTATCTTTCTTGTTATAGTTCATTGGTTATCATCTTATAAAATTACATGTTTTTACAGATACAGACTATTTACATTTGACATACCAGTAATAGTTCCTATTACAGAGTCACTACTTTAGTAAGTGATTAGTAAAGGTTAGTAACAATTAGTAAAGGTTAGTAATTGTTAGCAACAATTAGTTGCATCAATTAGTAATTGTTGCATGGATGACAAAGTAAAAAAAGGATATAATAAGGACAGAACAAGTGAATTTCAGATGATAAGAATGGGATATAAAGATGGCAGAATATAAAAAAGTTAGGTTGATATGATCAGGAACAGAGAAGTAAAATGGATTGCCAGAAAAATTTGAGAGTTGGAATAATATATAAAGAAATCAGACATCAGTGATGTGAATAGATCTGCAGGGTCCAAATATAACATGATGGAGTTAGATTAAGTTCAGAGAGCCTGGACCTTCTGTGGATAATATGGGTGATATTTTGCCAAGGATAAATTTCTTGCAGATACAAATGTTCCAATGAGAGGAGAATATGTGAAAACAACTATAACATAGAAAGGATAGACTAGGAATGAAGATCAGAAAAGTTGTAGGAAGTGCAACAGTATGTGACTAAACAAAGAGAACCACCATAAGCAAAAATGATAAAGTGGTACTGGTCTACTTCAACAGAATCAACAAGATATAGAAAGTGTTGATAAGAGTTTGGGTTTTGTTAAGAGGAGAGAGGAATAAGACAGCGAATGTACTGTCCAGAAAGAAAACATGGCAGAATTGAGATGTTGAAAAGGATTGTATCAGATAACAGAATCCACTCACTTTATTCAGATGTATTTGATTCAGAGTTCTTAAGATGAGCAGGCTGGTTAGGAAAGGTTTAGGGAGTGTTATGTTGCAAGCTGAAGCATCAGAATAAAAAAAGATGTTATACAGACTCCATCTTCTCTCCCTCTCATAATGAGAGAACCCTGACAAATCAGGAAAGGTTCTTTTATGTTGCATCTTCTGCCAGCTGTCCCCATTTTGCCCTCCTCCTTCTGATGCTTTGGGGTGGCTCTGAAGCAAGAGCCCAAGAGCCCAATGGGAGGTGGGGGGGGGTGGAGAGAGAGAGAGGTGCATACTTTCTTCCTTTGCAACTTCTTCCGTGACAGTTAACTCTTACTTCTATTGTGCCTCATTCCTGCTCAAAGGAAAGCTTTCAATCTGGGTTGATATCTTGAGCAATTGACTTAACCTATTTGAGCCTCGCATTTTTAACATATAAAATAGGGTTGCTACACCTCACAGAATTTTCGACAGGAGGATCATGAAACATGTAGAGTGCCTGAAACAGGATAAGAGCTCAATAATACTAGAACTGCTTTTTAAATCTCTTAACCCTCAGGCTGGTAACAACTTTTAATTCCCTGAATTTCTTGAATTCATAGAAGGAGAACTGATTTGAGAGTTAGGAATTTGGGGTTTTAGTTCCATGTTTGCAATTGATATTTTGTTTAATCTAAGGTTTTGCTATATATTCATTTATTTAACACATATAACAACATATATCAGGTATCTTGAGGACTAAATGAACAAGTCCTCAGGACACAGTAATCAGTGTAAGTAGAGGCTAATTCTGAGAGTTACCAGTCACATAGCCTGTGTTCTACTCTATGACTTTGAGAAAATTATATAACCTTTTTGTGATTATATTTTCTGTAAAATATTGCTAATGAGGAATGTAGCTGCTTTTCAAAAACAAACTTCTAAAAACTTTAAAAAATTATCTTAAAGTCTATTACTTCACAAGAAGACTCACAAATTTACTGAGCATCTCCACAAAAGAGATACTGAAGCAAGCAACACTAAAACTGGTATCAAAAAGTTTGTTTTTGAAAATAAGATGTTATTATTTTATAACTCTATATGCCAGTGGCTTTGTTTTACTATTATTAGAAAATTTACATGTATTTTATAATTTTCTTTGAATAATTCGTTTGTTATATAAATAGCTAGGTATATATATTCTATGTTAACACAGGCTACAGTGTTATTTTCTAATTTACACAAGAAACCTATTAGTTAGATGTGGCTTTGTTTAGATGCATACCTACTGAAGTCTGTATACTTAGAGAACTAACCACAGTCCTAAATCATTTACATATTCCCTATTAAGCTCTTCAGTGTTTCTTAGCAATCAGCACATCACTAGCTTGTATTAGAGGCTCAAAATCTTATTGAGTCAATAAATAAATTTTAAAACTTTGGTTAATTTGGTATGGTTGAAGACCACAACCTAGAACAGTTGCAAATGGAAACTGAAAAGTAAAAGGAGGAAGTTTTTTAAAAAAGGCTTTATGCTTTGATAAAAGGCTGTCATTTTATTCCACATGTGATAAGTAGTCCTTAATAGGTTTGAGAAGAAGTAGATGAAGATTTATATTTGTAATTTTTTTCTCCAATATTAGTGTAAAAGAGGTAGAGAGAAAATTTAAAGAAAAAGATGAGCAGTGAAGGTTCTGCTATAGTGTAGATAAGAAATAAAATTCGGCCCTCCCTGGTGACGCAGTGGGTTAAAACACAGCATTGAGAAGCTAAAAGCCACTTCCCCATGAGTTCGATCCCAGCCTGCCCCGGAGGAGATCCACATGGCGCGGCAGACCTCTCCTGACCCTCCCGCTGCTCCCCTCAGTCAGCAGTGTACTTTGTAGATCTGATCTGCCGGTTCTGCTCCCCACTCTGTCTCTGGTGAAGCCTCTCGCTGCCCTTGAGCCTCTGGCCTGTACCCCAGTTCTGTATGTTCAAATAAAACTAAATAAATCTTAAAAAAAAAAAGAAAGAAAGAAAATTCAACCAAGGTAATGAAATAGAATAAAAATTGAGGGATAAGAATCTTCTATCCAGATTAAGACTATATGTCTTTTGATTACAGTATATCTGAAGAAAAACTAAATTTTCTATCAACAATTGTGCAACATCAAATATCATTTTAAACCATCACTAGATTTTGTATTAATCATTTCAGTGTGCTGGATAAATAGCAGAGCAGTATTTCAAAACATTTTTAACTAATGGCTACAGCAGAAAAGAAAATCTTAAATTTATTCACACCAAATAATGATTTTTTTCAATAAAATAGAGCACAGTAAAGATAAGTGCTTACTTCTGTATTTGAAAAATGAAAACAAAGTATTCATTCTGACCTCCCTTGTCTGCTATAGAAAGCCACTCTCTCTGCCAAGGTGATGCTCACTATCTTTGAAGGAGATACTCATTACAGTCTACCCCCCAAACCCCCACATTAATGAGACCTTATAAATCTCATTTTGATCTTTATTCCAAAATAAGAACAATTTTTTTTGTTAAGGAGTCTACTTGTATCATGACTGATATCATCGAAATGTCTGAAAAATCTAACTGTAATGTTTCTTCATATGTAACCACAATTTAAATGAAATGATTTCCAGTTAAGTAATTTGAATTCTACTTGCTTGCTCATATATTGTTTATTTGAACTATAGTCGGTTCAATTTCCATTTTGCAATGCTTTATAAATTTAAATTGTGACTATGAATGTAATTAATTTTGGGAAATCAGTTGGATACTGGGGTTGGGGGAAAGTTATGTTTCCAGCCTCCAAGGGAAAATTCTATTGTTCTATGAAAGTAGACTCATTAATCATACTTAGTTGTTCTAAATTGATTTCATTTGTATTTATAAAACTTATAAAAGTCTGACTAACAGAATTTTAGTGTCTTCCACTGTGATTTTAATTTTGTAGAAATCTCCTTGAAATTGTTCTTCAAATGGTAAATATGGTTTCATTGATTAAAAATGAATCATCTTTGCATTTAACTATATTGTTTTTTGAGGTAAAAATTAATAAGAATAAAAGTAAGCATCCAAGCGCATCCATTAGGTGCTGAGTATGGAGGGCCATACCAAGGGGGTTGGAGGGCAAGGGACAAAGGAAAGCTGTTTGAAGGACTGAAGGCCAGGCCATGTGCGTGTGTGAAATGGGGGCATGTTGGTGGAGGAGAGGCAGGATTTAGCTTCAGTCTCTGATTTATGCAACTTGAAGAAAGATGGTGACTTCTACTGACAGGGGAGCTACTGAAGGAGGGCCAGTTTGTCAGGGAAGATCAAATGGTTTTTCCACAGCTGTTATGAGAGCCACTAATTTCTTGCGTTCACTATATGCTGTCCTTTGTCCTATTCTTTAGAGGAGTTTTAAGTTGTAAAACATATTTTTGATTTAATATATTGAAAATACCAAGTCAAGCCATTATATAATGCTAAATATTTCTCTACTCTTCTGCAATGTGCTGAGGGATCACATGCCCAAGAGAGCGATAGAACGTGGGACTCTTCTGACGCAGTGTTTGATCCTGCACATGATACTGGTGGGTGGGACTCCGTGAAATTGGTTTTCTCCATCTGTGGCCTGTAAAGTCAGATAACATGTTGGAACCTAAGACAGGCTGCCCTAGGATTACCAAAGTGGTGTGCTGATTATTTTAAATCGAAAGAAATTACGATACAGGGTCCTCCCTGGTGGTACAATGGGTTAAAGCACAGCACTGCAAACTATCTGCAGCCTCCTCAGTGGAGTTTGATCCCTTGCCCTGGAGGTGACCCACATGGGGAAGCAGACTTCTCCCGACCCACCCACTACTCCCCTTAGCAGTGTACTTCGTCATCTGCATGTTCTTCTCTTCACTCTGTCTTTGGTGAATCCTCTCAACGCCCCTGCACCTCTGGCCTGTACCCCAATTCTGTATGCATAAATAAATAAAATTTTTTAAAGAAATTAAAATACAGGGTAGGTAAGAATGAGGTCTTTTGTTTAATTATCTATTTTCCTAAAAATCAGGAAATAAAGTTTCCTCTGCTATGGCCCTGGAGATGGGAATTTTATCAACCCAGACTAGGGCTTATAAGAGCTGTTTTCAAAGCATATGTAGGTCAACCGTGCAAAATTCCTTTTTCTTTAAGCAAAGTTATTTGTTCTGTCTTTTCCTCCTAAATCTATCACTTCACTGGGATAACCAGATAACAAACACCTTCCTTCTATGCATGCTGCTACATGGATGAATTTTGAAAATATGCTGAATGAAATAAGCAAAATAAAAAGAACAAATATTGAAAGATTCCACTAATACGTGGTATGGCTGTTGTCATAGTCATAGAGTGTGGGAGGGTACAGTGGTGGCAACCAGAAGCTGGGCCTGGAGGAATGGAGAGTCTGTGGTGCACAACAATGGGAATGTTCTTAGTGCTGCTGAGTTGTATTTCAAAATGAAACAATTTCTATTATATTAGCTACATATTACCACATACACATGTGTAAAAGGGTCAGATTATATTATTTCTTTTGCTCAGAAACTTCCATTATCTCCTCATTACTATGAACCACATCCAGTTATTTTCCCCATGATGCTTGGGTTTCTACCCTCTGGCATCTGATTTTGCCAGCTACTTAGTTTTTTCTTGCCTGTGCTACTTAAAATCCATACGAGTGTTTATAACACTTTATATGCTTAAATTTCTACTTCTTCATATAGGAATTGGGAATAATTCTAGTAACTACCAACCCCTTGAGATTGATGAGGAAGAAATGAAATAACACTTAGCACAGTACCTGGAAGTATAAATTAAAATTTGTGATATGTTTATTTTTAATCTTGTGTCAAATGTTTAACACATTACAATGAATTATTTTAAAAGTCAGGTTAAAAGACACAGTATGGGCCCTCCCTGGTGGTGCAGCGGGTTAAAGCACAGCACTAAAAAGCTAAAGCCACTTCCGCATGAGTTCGATTCCCACCTGCCCCGGAGGTGACCACATGGCGTGGCAGACCTCTCCTGACCAGCCCGCTGCTCCCCTCAGCAGTGTACTTCGTCCATCTGCCTGTTCTGCTCCCCGCTCTGTACCTAATGAATCCTCTCACCCTCCGCATCTCTGCCTGTACCCCAGTTCTGTATGAATAAATAAATAAATCTTAAAAAAAAAAAAAAGACACAGTACGGAATTTACTGATGTGTGAATAGAGATGGGGCAATTATTTGTTAATAGGGTGATTTGCTGGAGAGTAGTCAGTATAAACATACTGATACTGATAGGAGGATTAGAAGAACTTGTTCTAAAACTTTGTTAAAACAAATGCAAGGATGAAAATAGAGCTTTCTCTGGAAGAGATTATTTCCATGTGTCCAGAACTTCTCAGTGATTATGTTCTGTTTATCAGATTCAGAGGCATTTTTTCAGTCTTTTTGTAGGAGACTCAACCAATGACAGAGGGGAAATGAACTGAATCAGAAATATAAAGTATTTTCACAGTTCAACACTTCTTTTTAAACAACCAGTAGAAAGAGAGAAATCATAGTTTCACAAAATTAGGTAGAATTTTCTTTCATTCTGGCACCTAGTAAAAATGACAGCCATATGAGTAACTCCCTACATAGGTCAAAGTATCAAATTCAGATGTAGTATATATTGCTTCCTAATCCAGACAGATGTGCCTAGCATATTGTCTTTTTCCTAATCCAAACAGATGTGCCTAGCATATTGTGTCTTCTCTTCATAGTAGATGGTATGAGATTTACCAATTTGTCTTTTACTTTGAAGGGGAACTATTAACATGTTTCAGAATCTTGAACCCATAGAAACTTTAATAAGATGCTGAATTTTGTCAGGTTTATCTCATTTTACCAGACATTTGTATATGTTACTAAATAGTACTTGCTTATAAATATAATCAGCATAATGTCATCAACATATTAGACTAGAATGAGATTATGGGGAAGGCCAATATAAAAAACTATATTATGGTAAATAAAAGGATAATTCAGATAGTTCTGAAGTTATAATGTTGGCCCTGTCATATAAAAGCTAATGGTGTCTGATAATCCTTGTAATATATGCGGAGAAAAAGCATTAGCCAAATCAATATTTGCATGTTAAATGTTCTGAATTGTGAATATCTGATTCAGTAAATACTACATGTGGGCCATTGCCTTTGATCAAAATCAATGCCTGATTCTCACTATCATCCTGACATGGTCACTGACCAAACTGGTGAGTAAATGAGGATGTAATAACTATTACTACTATGCTCCTTAAGGTGCTATATGATGTTATTAATCACTGCCGTATCCTCATATACACAGCATCACTCTTTAAAGAGAGAAAAAAAGACTCCACATATTTATTTTCTACTTTCATGGCTCTCATCCATATGTCAGAAGCTGATACGGGAATTCTTCCATTGCTAAGCCTGGATATGTCAATTATACAGTCAGGAAGTAGGGAAATAGTTACAGGGAGAGTTGGTTATATTATCCTGAACCACTTTCTTCTAAATTAGAATTTGGATTTAACTACAAATTACTTCCTTCTTCATCACAATCACCTATTGATCCTGTCTTCTTCTTCAAAAAAAGAGGATATTGAGTCACTATGGTGTATAATGCATTATTCTAACTGCTAATTAATTGACTCATATTGAGGACTATTCCTCAAAATATATGTTATATATGTTATATATCCTATCTATGTTGTATTATCATTCCCACTTTTTTCCTGATAAATTAAGGTATAATGAGGATTAAAAAAACCCTAAAAAATAGGAGAACTGAGACTCAACCCAAGCATTCTAGTTTCAGGTCTATTGCCTAATTTTCTGTTGTAAAGTATTTTTCTTTTTGTAAATAATATTTATTTAATTTATTTATGCATACAAGAATTGGGGTCTAGGCCAGAGGTACGGGGCTGAGAGGATTCACCAGAATCCTGGGGAGCAGAACAGGTAGATTTATGAAATACACTACTGAGAGGAGCAGAAGTTGAGACAGGAGAGGTCTGCTGCACCATATATGGGTTAGCTCCCTGACCGGGAATTGACTCATGCTATAGTTGCTGGGGGTGGCTTGATAATGCTGAGACTTTATCTCCTATGCCACCAAGGAGGCCCTGTTGTAAAGTATTTTTTTACCTCTTCTCTTCATGCCAACATCACTGACAGTTTTAGTTTCATCTGTGACCTTCCTTGTGTACATTTCATGATAAACTGCTGCAAAGTGGTTTGTCAGAGAAGTGGAAAAAAGGACCCTTTCATCCCTATAAACACAATAAAATTATCAAGAACCAATCTTTTCAGAACTCTGAAATTTAACTAGGAGTTTGTGGAAAGAAAAAAACAGTGAGCATCTATTCAATAAAAATTAACTGGATCTTGGTAAAAACAGTGAGCTTTGTAACATTACAACGTTTTGTATTCCTATATCACTCTCTAGAGTTTCACAATAGTGTTGGAAAGCAGTAACTCTCTGTATGGGAAAACCAGGAGTCTGGAAGCCACTGAAAGAGATATTAGAGCTGTTCACCTAAATTTCCCAAACAATTATCATTATTTCAACTGCCCAGTAGATTCCTAGAAATTTCTTTTTTTTTAAAGATTTATTTATTTATTCATACAGAACCGGGGTACAGGCCAGAGATGCGGAGGGTGAGAAGATTCACCAGAGAGAGAGTGGGGAGCAGAACAGGCAGATCAATGAAGTACACTGCTGAGGGGAGCAGCGGGTAGGTCACGAGAGGTCTGCCGCGCCATGTGGAACACCTCCGGGGCAGGCGGGGATTGAACTCATGTAGAAGTGGCTTAAGCTTCTTAGTGCTGTGCTTTAACCTGATGCACCACCAGGGAGGGCCCATCCTAGAAATTTCTATTTTTTGAGTTTTGGGTGAATAAACTTTTCTCCAGGGGTATTTGTCAAAAACAATCAACAGCAATTGTTTCACATTTTAACTGTATGAAATGATGATAAAAGTTTAAATGATCAACAGTCTAGCAAAACTCTTAAAAGAAAATGCTGGGAATGAGATGTATACAGAGGATTTTTAAATGCTCAGATATCCTAGGAATCTGAAGGCTGTGTGCCAATGTAGAATGCATGTATATATAGGGCTGTGTGCAAGTTCAGAATGACCTGGAAAAGCCCAAATCTTAGGCCTATCTAAACTGGTGCACATGCCGGAGATGAAGACTAAGTAGAGCTGGGAACTTCTTACCTAAGCGAAGGTATACACCAACACAAACATGGGGTTCCTCAATAAGGAGTGGAGACTTACGGGTTCTAAGCAGTTAAGGAAATAATCGTGTGTATTTGATCATTATCTAACCATTATGTTATGTGACCAGGGACAATTATAAACAACAATAAAAATGACAAACAGTAACAAAAAAACCCTGGGAAAGGTGGAAATCTGATGTCAGAGCTGTCACATTATTTATCTTAAATGTCTAGTTTCTGACAAAAAATATGGGACATGTAAAAAATAAGCCACTGATTTCTCTCATTGCAACCATCCAAAGTGACGTGACAAGTTAAAAGTACTTAAAGACTGTCAACCAACAATTCTATAGTCATCAAAACTACCCTTTAAAGATAAAGAAGAAATTGAAACATTTCAATACAAACAAAAATTAAGATAATTTGCTGCAAGCAAATGACCAATAACCCCCCCCCCAAAAGGAATTCCTAAAAACCGAAATGAAAGGACACTAGATGGTAAATTAAGTGCACATGGGGAAATAAAAAGCACTTATTAATTATACAAGTAAATATGAAGATGTACTTTTATATCTTTTTCCCCCTTTGAACAGACAACTACATTAAGCAACAACTATAAATATGTATTTATCTGTATATAATGCATAAAGATGCACTTTGTATGATAAAAGGGGTGGAGAGGGAATGGATCTATATTGAATGAAAATTGTTATGTACTATGAAATTAAGTTTTCATTAATTTGAACTAGATTGCTATAAGATGTTAATTGCAGCCCCCAGGGAAACCACCAAAATTATAACAAAATAAACAAACGAACAAAAAAAATACACTAGAAAAGTCTATTTAATATAAAATAAGTCAGTAGTTGAGGAATGCAGGAAAAAGAGAGGTAAACGTGTAGAAAGAAAACTGCAGAATAATGGGCATAGAGCCAGTATTATCAGTAACTATATTAACTGTAAGTGGCTTACATATGCCAACAAAATGGAGAGATTGGCAAAATGGATTAAACAAATGTAACTCTGGTATATGCTACCTATAGAAGACAATGTCTATATTCAAAGAAAAGGATTAAAAATAAAGGACTGGTAAGAAAAACACTATGTAAGTGGTCACCAAAAATGAGTTGTAGTAGCCATATTAAAATAAAACAAAATAGACTGTAAAGCAGTCTGTTCTTAGAATTTTTTTTTTTTAAGATTTATTTATTTATTTGTGCATACAGAACTGGGGTACAGGCCAGAGGCTCAGGGGCGGTGAGAGGCTTCACCAGAGACAGAGCGGGGAGCAGAACAGGCAGATCTACGAAGTACACTGCTGAGGGGAGCAGCGGGCGGGTCAGGAGAGGTCTGGCTCGCCATGTGGTCTCCTCCGGTGCAGGAGGCAGGCGGGAATCGAACTCATGCGGAAGTGGCTTCAGATTCTCAGTGCTGTGCTTTAACCCGCTGCGCCACCAGGGAGGGCCTGTTCTTAGAATTTTTAATAGTATAAAAAGGATGAACCAACAAGAAAGAAATATTATAAATTATATACATACTTAACAATAGCTACATAATTTATATGTACCTATTCTTTCAAAACTCAAAATATTAATAGGAGATTTCAATGTACAAAGTTCAATTAAGAAAATATCAACTGGAAGATCAAAGTGAAAGAACTGAAAAACCAGCTATAGTCGGCTAGTTCTACGATATAATCATAGAACAACAACCAAAGCAACACAGAATACACATTCTTTTCAAATGGACATAAACACTGTCTATTTCATGTTAGATCATTTCATGTTACGCCATAAAATAAGTTTTGACTAGTTTAAAAATTATGAAATTATACAAAGTGTGTTCTTGATCAAAATACGATAAACTTAGAACTCAACAACAGAAGAAAATTAGGAAAATTCAAATATTATATATGTCCAATTTAAGCTACCAATAAGCCAAAGAAGAAATCAACAAGGAAACTTAGAAAATATTTTCATTAAAATGAAAATAAAAAGCAAAACATATCATAGCTTATGAAGTACAGTTAATACAGGATTAGAGGGAAAGTTATAGCTTTATATATATGTCTATATTAACAAAGAAAAAAGATTTCAACAAATATCCTAACATTTAGCTTAAGAAATCAGAGATAGAAGCACAAAATAAACATTAAGTGAGCAGGAGGGAAATAAAACAGAATTTTTGTAAAATAATTTAAAATTACAGCAGGGAGTCATTACATGTATAATTCAATTAGAAAGATCAGTGTAATCAGAAATTGGTTCTTGGAAAACATCCTCCAAACTAACAAACATTTAGATGGACTAATCAAGAAAAAGAGAGGGGGCACCTCCCTGGTTGCCTAGGGTTGAGTCTCAGCACTATCACTGCTGTGGCCTCAGTTCGATCCCTGACCCGGGAGCTGGTGCAGCAGACAGCTGCTGTCTAACTCGATGCTCCCCTCAGCAATGAAGTTCAGTAAATCTGCCTTTTTGCTCCCCATTCAGTATTTGATGAATCCTCTCACCACCTGTACCTCTGCCCTATACCCAGTTCTACGCACAAAAAATTCAAAAGAGGTTAAAATTACTAAAGTCATGAATGAAAAGGACACATCAGAGTCAAGTAAATAAAAGGGATTTTAGAGGTTGCTATGACTATAATGTACACCAACAAATGAAATACCTAGATGAATAGAAAAATTTCCAGAAGACACAAAAATGACTAAAAGAAATCGAAAATCTCAATAGACCTGTATAAAAGTAAAGACTAGAATTAATAACCCAAACCATGCCAAAATCAAAATCCTAAGCCAGAGGATGTCACTGGTCAATTTTCTACATTTTTAAAGATGATATAACACCAATCTTTAACTGCTACAGAATTCTGCTTCAGAACACTTCCCACTCTACTGAGATATCAGAATTAGCCTGATAACAAAAGAAGAAAAATAATATTTGATTGAAATATAGTGAGTAAGACAACAAAGTTAAAATTGGCTACAAATATTAAAGGTTAGAACATTTACAACTTCTTTTTGATCATATTATAGATTTTAGATGTTATCTAAATGCAATAGACAGTCATTGAAGAATGTTGAACAACAATTCTGAGCAAGTCTAAGGGAGAGGAACATATGGAGAAAGGCAGGAGTGAAAGACTGAAGGACTAACTAACTATGCTGAGGAGCTAGAATCCTGTGACATATTTCTACCGAAAGATTCCCAGCATGAAATAACTACAGCTGCATTTGGAAGAATTGTCCCGACATTAGTGGATGGCAAAGGGACAAACTCCGTGAAGTTGAGATCAGTCAAAGGCTTATAAAATTGTTCAAAAAGTCAGAGAAAAAAAATCAGTTCTTAATCTCAGTCTTTGTAGTCCTCCACCCAAATAGGCCAGCAGAGCAGAGAGGAAGCACAGCTGACAGCTCAGAAGAAGGTCGCTGCCACTGTGCTCTACCCCCACTCCTAGACTCCCCCACTCCTGGACTCCTGCAGCCCAGCAGGGACAGTGCCTCAGAGGTGGCCTGCTTGTTGAGATGAGTTTTTTCAGACCTGTGGCTCTTCAGCCCCAGTTCATTAGTCCTCTCCCAGATCTGAGCCTGTCTATTCATCCAAGCTTTACCTCTAGGGCCCAGCAGAGGCCACTGGGAGCCTCAGTTCTCTGGGCTCCCTGAGCAGCAGTGGGCCTCATTAACAACTTTTTAATGAGGTCACAGCCTTTGACAGCTCATTAATGCTGGTTAGTCTGCATCCCCATGGGTGCCCATGGGTGAGGAAAGTGAGGTTAGAAACCAGTGACAAGAGAGCTCAACCTAAGTGGAGGTACATCACAGGTGGGAGGAGTAACTCCCCTTAGTAGAGACTCTGAAGTATTGACTTAGTCCCCAGGTCCTTTCCAGGTCTCAGAGATTATGATTCTGCAGGTTGAGGTCTGGAGGGACCAAGCCCTCAGGTGGGTGGAATTATAACAGAGTCAAATAATCCAGGCGAGGACCAGAGGGATTCTAGGTCTAGTGAGATCTTGAGGAGATCAAAAGCTCTCTGGATGTTCTTGGATGTTTGTGTAAATGGAATGCTGCTCTTGGCACTTTCTATCATCTTGCCTTCCATAAGCCTGGATTCCCTTGCTATTCCTCCCACGTGTCCAGTGCAGATTCTCTGTGTGATTTTCCAAGTCCTTCTACATATAGAGAAGCCTATGCTACTACTCTTAGAGATGCCACCTGTTGCTGGGGGTATCAAGGAATCATCCCTGTGGAGATCAAACTTGAGTACTGACTTTTATCCTGCTGGGATTACTGCTAGAGACTCTTTGATCTCCCATCACACTGCAGACTTAGAAATCATTCCTATACCATGTCCCCAAACTCTCCACAGTTCTTTCTAGAACATAAATGTTATCATTGGTTATTATCATACTTAAAATCCTTATCATGTCTTCATCTTCAGATGACATTAATGTTCTTAACAGGTCAGTCAAGCCCCCTTATAGTTCAGTTCTAGTGTGTATTTCCAATTTCATATATCCCACACATATGCATGAATAACTATTGTCATATTAAACTATTTTATTCCCCCTACACCTTGCATTGCTATTTTTCTTCAATATAACCCTTTGTCTTCCAACATTTTGAGTAAGAAAAAAATCTGGGCTCAACTCCTCTGTTGCTTATATACTCCAAATATTTATCCTTCAGTTTCTTCCTCTGTTAGTGAAGTAATAACTAACTACCTTGTAGAGTTGATGTAAATAAGAAAGTTAGAATAATAAAACCCATTGTTAAAATGCTAAAGCCATTTACTCTATGACAACAGAGTTACCATGTAGGCAACCACATCCTCTTTTAGAGTTTTATGATTTAAGATTTTTTTAAGATATAAAGTAACAGTCTCAACTCGCAGTGCCTCTAATTAAGATGCAGGCAAATTTTTCTAAGTAACAGTGCAAAGAAAGGAACTAAGAAGTACTGACTGCCAAAATGAGTTACCTCTATGTAAGTCAAACATTATTACTTCTCACAGTAGTATTAGGAGGTATAGAATTGGACAAATGAACAACCAAAATGTATATGAGTTTTGAGTATAGGTCTTCTTGACCCTTAAATAACATGTTACATGTTCTTTTCAATATTGTGTATACCTTCTTTAGTACATTAAGGCGGAAACTATAAAGAAGTTAGGAGGAAAAGAAAAAACAAGATATGCATCATGGACAGCCAAGAGGCTTCAAGATGATCATGAGAGCAAAGAATACATACCTAGAGTCACGTGAGTGTATGTGGGGAGCTATTTCTCCTAGGTCAATGAAAGTACTAATAAAGTTATTTTTGTTCTCTAAACAAAGCTACAGCTGACTCAATAGGACAAAACCAAAGGTAAACATTATTAGACCATTATGTTTTTACTCATTTCTCTGTTTATACTTCCTACTGCTTATCTTATATTCCCAATATCAAGATAGTGTTAATCTTTCATTTAAGATTAAACTAATTTTTTTGTTTATGACTCTCTCCCAGACTCTTCTCGGCACTGTGGTATCTTGCTTATATCACTGTTAAGCATTAGAGGCATGCAACTGTATTTTTATATGCATGGAGGACACAGTTAGATAGTTTATACAGATGCTTATATTTCTGAAACCTAGTCCAGTGCCTGGTATACAGTATGCACTCAATGAATGAACACATTAATGCATAATCTTTCAATTGTTTCCTTAACTCTAACTTCTCACTGAACTGTCATTTTTCCAGTAGCCTCCAAGCTCTTTGATTAGGCGTCAAAGTACATCTCTAGCACCATACTTCCAAACTTATTCTCCCAATCTAAAAATTTGATATTTATTCTTCTTATGCAACTCCATGAATGACATATCATTTCATTTTTTTTTTAAGATTTATTTATTTTCACATACAGAACTGGGGTACATGCCAGAGGTGCAGGGCGGTGAAAGGCTTCACCAGAGACAAAGTGGGGAGTAGAGCAGGCAGATCATCGAAGTACACAGCTGAGGGGAGCAGCGGGTGGGTCAGGAGAGGTCTGCTGTGCCATGTGGTCACCCCCGGGGCAGGCAGGGATCGAACTCATGCTGCAGTGGCTTTAGCTTCTCAGTGCTGTGCTTTAATCCGCTGCGCCACCAGGGAGGGCCGACATATCATTTCATTTGATCAGTGAGTATTGATATTGAACACTTAGTGTGCAGCAACAAAACAGGTATTTCCCTCTAGGAGCCCCTGGATCCACAAGACAGACAAGCACACAGCAGTTATTGCACAAAAGACAACATGGCACCAAGCGCTGGGCTATGTTACAATTTTACGCTTTGATAAATACTGTCATAGAAGAGTTCGACCAGTCTCCTAATCCTGCTTCTTCTTCTTTCTTAGCAAAATTCTTATTCAGGCTTTGACTCAGTTTCCATTTTTGTTACCACTTCCTTTTACACCATTTTATCACATTAATCCCTTATTTCTAGATTACTGTGACCAGAGTCACCTCATTATTGTTTTGCTTCCATATTTATTTCCCAATCCTCCTTTATACTCACTGCTAAGTACCATATTTACAGGAATGAACAAATCAAGAGTTCCTGCCTCAGGAACACTACAGCCCAATGGAGAAATATTTCCAAAAAACAGCACGAATAAATATATTAGCACAAATTGATGTCATTGCTGTGGTGGGAAAGAGCACAGTGCTCTGAGGAAAGGTAAAAAGAGGGGGGTCCTAATTTGCATGTGTTTCAGAGTCAGTGTTACTGATTAAGTATTTTTTAAAGTGGCATCAGAAGATTAGCTTGGAGTTAACCAGGTTAAAATAAAAAGGGAAATTATACAGAGCCAAAGAATTAGCATATACTAAGATTCTAAGTGAGGAATTACAGAAATGGTGTTGGTGGCAGAAATAACAGTAGTTGTGGTTCTCATACAGTCATGTGATGACAGCCTTCAAGTTCCAGAGCCAATAGTATCTGGTAGAACTTTATCACATATGACATTTACCAGGGTTAGCCCATTTCTATACTTTAGTCCATTTCGTTCCATCAACAAGTGTCAGGCATTTCATACATGAGACAAACTGAGACATGGGATAATTTTCATAAAATCCTAAGTATAGAAACCAGTGGAGAAAAGTCAGAATGTTAGTTTTGTCTTATTTCAAATATCACTTTATTATTAAAATATTAAAATTACATTTGCAGTATAATTATGAAAATATATAAATATACATAAACATAAAATATATTTAATAATGTCTTAAAAAATAATAAAGATTCCACCAGACTCCTTGCTCTTGGAATTGGAGGTTCATTCCCATCCCTTGTAGTGGGATGGACTTATTTGCTTTTAAGGGATAGAATATAGAAAAAAGAATAGTGATGTGATGATAGTATGCCTATCCGGTGATGTGATGAAAGGGCACTTTGCCTCTGTGATATTGCCACCCCCATTCCAAAATGAAAAGGTCTAGTCATGAAAAAATAACAGAAACCCTGACAAGTACTCTTTGAAATTGTCAACATCATGAAAAACAAAGCAACACTGAGAAAACATCACAGATTGGGGGAAAAGTAAAGATATATGGCAACTTAATGCAATACAATATCCTGAACTGAACTGTGGCACAGAAGACAGACATTTGTAGGGAAACTGATCAAATTCTAGTATATCAATGTTAACTTCTTAGTTCTGACAGATAAATTATACTCATGTAAGATTTTAAGTTAGAGGACTCTAGATGAATATAAAAAGGAATTTTTAGTACCTGTGACACTCATAAATCTAAAATCATTTCAAAATTAAAATTGTTTTAAGTTAAATGATTAATTAGTTTAAAATTCTATGCAATCAAAAGGCATGACACTCTCAATACTGACCTATTACCCCAATTCCTTGTCTACAAACAATTATTGTCAATTTTTTATTTATGCATACAGAACTGGGGTATAGGCCAGCAGTGCAGGGGCAGTGAGAGGATTCACCTGAGACAGAGTGGGGAGCAGAACAGGCCGATTGACAAAGTACACTGCTGAGGGAGCAGCAGGCAGGTCAGGAGAGGTCTGCTGCACCATGTGGGTCACCTCTGGGGTGGGAATTGAACTCATGCTGAAGTGGCTTTAGCTTCTTAGTGCTGTGCTTTAACCCATTGTGCCACCAGGGAGGACCCTTATTGTCAATTTTTAAAATAGCTTTACTGAAATTTTCTAATAAAAATTTTAATTTATCTTTCTGTAAAACATGCTGTTTTACTATGCGATGGTTATATAAATGTTCCTCACCTTGATTTAATGAACTTTTAAAATTGCTGAGTATCACAAGTTATAGAAATTTCGGCCTATGATTAAATTTGGGTCACTGACTTCAAGGTTGATGCTCTTCTCTACACAGTGCTAACAAACTGCTAGAGTCTGGTTTCCCCTTCTTGAACTTTATCCTGTTGATGAAGTTCCTTCAGGTGCCAAAGCACAGTGGATCCATTGAAGGTCAAGGACTCTTGAGGATGGTGAGGAAGGGAGCCTGATGAGCCCAACTACACTTAGGGAAACACAGGTGCCAGCCCTCAACTGGCCCCAAGGACAAAAGAGGCACAGCTGGGAATAACTCTCCTTGGTGAGGGCTGGAGCCCCGCCAGGCCCTGCAACGGGCTCACTCGCGCCTGCTACACAGAAGGCAGCCCGCTAGAGGCTTACCCGTGACAGGGAGCCACACGCCCCTGCTTCCTCCCCTGCTTCTTTTGGCAACAGGGCCCGAGTTCAGCACATCTGCTCCGGAACATGCATCAGGCATGGGTGTCAGCAGAGCTGAATCAGGAAGACCTGCCCACTGGGCACAGGTAAGGACCCATCAGCCCGGCTCCCTCTCCTGGCTCAGTTACCCAGCTGGACACTGTCTGGGCAGGATTTGGTGGGACACCCAAGCTGAAAATATCTCATCAGTTGCTCCTTTCCTTTTTCCCTTTCTCTCTCCTAAAATAAATGAGATCTGACTTACAAGAGGATTGCTATTATCCAGCCTTTCTCCAGTTCTGTTCTTTAAAGCTTTCTAGGTGGGGCAGGAAGCTGGCAACCTGGCCGCTCCGACGGCAAATTCCTCCTCCAAGTTTTGACTTGACTTAAGTGAGGATGTGCAGCCCCTGGACCATTCATGAGGCAGAGCACACTAGACTACATGACTGCTTTAGGACATGTGTATATGTAGGAAGCCTTGAAAGGCTGGCTCAATTTTTGGGACAGTCAAATGATCAGCAAAGGAATATTCCTGCTGAAGTTCTGGAGGTACTGGCCAGAAGCTTGTAGGGGCTCTGGACCTCCAGGTTCTGCGAAGTCTCCCCACCTAGAGCCAGGGTGCTGTCTGTCTTCCCCAGCATTCATAAGTTCTATGGGGACCCCATCAGGCACTCTTATCTCCCCTCCATCTTCCTTTCCTGTCTTTCGTCACCAGCACCACACACTAGACTTTATTCTGAAATGGAGTTTCTGGGGAAAGTGGAGCTCTGATGAGAAATTAAACATTCTGATGATGAATGAAACTTCCGGAAGAATGAAATTTATGAAATTCTGTTTTCCCAATACATGCAATACATATTAAATAGCTTATCTAGATGGGCATTGGGTCTCATCCTATAAAGATGAACTGTTTTGAAGGAGTTTCCAGATTGAGATGTGCAAAGGTCATAATGACATCTTAATAATTAAGATATTTTTAAAGGCTTAAGAAAACAGAGATGATAAGTAACCCTATTTGGAACCATCTCTCCCTCTCTCTCTCACACACAAAGTTGAGTTTTGAGGCTCAGAAGGAAGAAGACAGACAGGTGGAGGACAAGGTATCCATAGGCAGAAGTGATGACACAAATTAAGATAAGGAGACAAAAGAAACTTATTTATTCAATAAATGTTTACAAATGGATTCTTTAAGTTGTCATTTATATGATCAGCCTTGAACAAACTTGCACATGTAGTCATGTACCTCTTTTACAAGAAAAAGATCTTACAGAGGAGAAAATTAAACCTGCACTAAAATGAACAAAGATGTAAAAACACACAAACAATAAAAATGAAAGAAATGTATCCAACTTACAGGATACTTACACAATTGTGTCAAGTTGATTTTCAGAGAAATCAAACCAATTTACACAGCATTAACAAAAACAAGTTGTTGCTTACTATACCACACTTGTTAACACGAAATATATTTTCTAGTATTTTAAGTTTGATGAAGAAATTGAATTTCCATGTTGATAACTTTTTATTTTGTTACCAGTTAAAAGTTAATCACACTTTTTGATCAACTAAATCTTTGTGTCTTTTAGTTTCTTTTTGAGGAGATTGTATCTTTTCAGAATGATTGATATGGTTTGATATAGATCTTGTAGATAAATACTTTTTATTATTTAGTGCCATTATTGCAAATGTTTCCCCAGTTTATCATCTATCTTTCCCTGCTGTTTGAGTTGTTCTATCTTGAATTTTATTCTTAAAAGTAGCCAAGCATTTGTCAAATAAGAAATAACATATTTTCATTATGGATAATGTAAAATATAAAGTGCAAAGAAGAAATTTAAAACACTTGGAATTGCCAAGAAGATAAGATAGTAATAAGGGAATCGATCTGAAGTATCTATATGAGTGTTTTTATTTAATTTAAAAACAAATATCTTTACCTTGAATGCACTATAGTGAACACACTACTTTTATTAATATTTTAAAATTGCATTAAATTTATTAATTTGTTAATGACTGGCACCTTTACAATACTGTCTTCTCTTTTATTTTTATTGAGGTAATAGTGGTTTACAAAGTTGTATATGAATCATACAACATATGTTGTATAGTGAACAATGAAAAATTTATGTTCAGACCTCTTCAGAAGTTTGTAATAACACCAGTCCGTCAAAATACCCATAATCCTCCACAACAGTTCATTGTCCTCTTAAGATAAAATGTTACTCAGTTTCTCCAAGACAGTTTTCTAAAATTTTGTAAGTGTACTGTATACCACAAGAATGTCTATTTTTGACATGCTTATTCTAAGGTATTTTGCATAATACTGTAAATTTTTTCTAAATTGCTTTTCTTCCAAGAATATAGGCAAATTATTTGGTATCATTGTCCAAAGCCTGACAGTTCATTGAACTTAGCATTAATGGCTTTTCAGCTCCCTAACATAATAATTCTGTATTTTCTTCCCAGTACTATACCATATTTATTTTTCTAGTCTTATTGGGTTTTTCTAAAAATTTCCAAAATTTCCTGTGAAACTAAATTCCATTAGAAGTCTCCAGATGAGCTTTGGGATATCTGAGATTTTTGCCAAAAATGAATACAGCATTATACTATGTGGAGAGAGATTCTATAGTTTTTGTAATATTTTCAAAAGATCACACAACCCTTCAAAATTTAAGAACCCGTGCTTAATATTTTAGTTGTAAGAGTAGTATTGGCAATTATTTTTTATGTATATATATATATATATATATATATACATAAAAAAAGAATAGAAGATGACTTTCTAAATACAACATGAATATATATATATTCATGTTGTATTTAGAAAGTCATCTTCTATTCTTGGTTGACTAAAATTTTCTTTGCTTGATATTTTTAAATTAGAAATAAGTATTGAGTTGTATAAAATATATTTTCATGAACTATTGAAATTAACATTTTTAAATGAAATGTTGGTAGGATGAAACATTAACTTACTTTGAATCATATTTACATTCATGAAATTCTGCATTGGCATAAGCTGTTATTGATATAATTTTGGATTCATAATGCTAGATGAAATTCTGCATTGGCATAAGCTGTTATTGATAGAATTTTGGATGCATTATGCTAGAATAAAATTTTATTTAGACTTTTTGCATCTATACTTTCAAGAAAAATTGATCTATGTGGTTATTTGGTGTGTTATATTTTCAAAGTTGAAAGATGGCTTGTTATTTTTACAGAATAAGCATTTTAAATTAATATTTGCAAGATAAATCTTTTCAGTTTTTCACTTTCAAGCTACTTATATAATTACATTTGATGTGAGTTTCATATAAATGGCATATAGGTAAGTCATTTTTTAAACTCACTTTGCCAGTCTCAGTCTTTTAGTTGTGTATTCATGACATTTGCATTTAATATAATTAGAAGTATACTAGAGTTAGAACCTGATATTTTGTTTTTTGTTAACTGTTTAATCTCTCATTTCTGTTTTGATTTTTCTTTCATTGCTTTAGCTTTCTTTAACATTTTTATAATTTCATTGTATTTACCTAGTGTTTTAAAATATATTTCTTTGTATAGGGTTTTTAGACACCATATATAACATCACAACATACTGATGTCATTCTACCAGTTTGAGTGAAGCACAGACACCTTACCTTCTTTTCCATTCTTTGACTTTTATTGTTTATAACTGTCTTAAACATTTCTCTTACATACATTTAGAACAAATATTGACAGTTATAAATTTTCTTTAACCACCAATCATTTAGAAAACTCAATGAGAATTCTTTTATATCTACTCGTAATTTTGCTTATCATTTTATTGGACATTTTGAGTATTATGAGAAGTGAATCTTATTTAAACCTTCTGTTTAAGTGGACTTGCTTTAACATTGCTTCTGAGGAGAAAGGTAAAAGGGCCACCTCATTTCTGTCAGACAGGTTCAGTCTTCACACATTGTCTCTACTGTCATCAGGAATGACTAGGAGGGGGAGAACTCTGTTATTGTTTTGGGAATTAAAGTCCTCGATCCCCACTAGACTGTCTCTTATACCAACTGGCAGATGGGTGGGGACCATATTTACAGGGTAGAAGTCAAAACTTGCCATTGAAACTTTGCTTCTGTGAGTGGGTGGGTGGGGGCACAGTGTTTTCTTTAGTGTTTAGATGGAGCAGAGTATGGTTTTTGGCTAAAGGATTTTGCTAAATTGACCCTTGGTCCTTCAGGTAATGAAGGTATGATATTATTCAAGATTTTTTTTGTCTGTGCCTATTGGCATTTTAGCTTTGCTCACCTCTTCAGCTTCCAATCTGGGACACATGAAGCAAGCAGAAAACTCAGGAAACTCACCACTGTGACAATATATAATGTCTAGGCTTTGTTACAATTAGTGGGAGAATAAGGAAAAATATATCTAATCTTCCTAAGTATAAAATTTTCCTGATTTACGTTTTTCATTTGTAGTTGGACTAGAGTTTTGCTTGGTTGTATTTTATAGGATTTTTTTTTTTATTAATTCCTGGTTTGCTTGTTTAATAGGATTTTTCCTGTCTTCAACATTTAGAAAATCATGGCTATAAATAAATCATTCATATGTTTGTATGAATATTTTTTAAACATCACAAATTCAACTTTTTATTTGTCATTATTGAAAGTCTGATTTTTAAACAGATTCTTGAACTGGTGGTTCATATCCATCAGCTCTTTCAACTTTAGCACCTGTCTCATCACCAGTAGCTTTTCCAGAACTACTGCCTTCACCATGAGTTTTCCCCATTCAAACTTGTGCTTTTTCAGCCTTTTTACTTTTCTAACAAAGATATCATGGAGTGAGTAGATAGACTGGCAAGACTTTTCTATGTATTTTCCAATGCTGTCTGGAATTAATTTATAGACCAACTTTTTCAAATCATTTGTCTGCCCCTCTCGGGTCATGAGTTCCATCATCTTCTTCTGGATTTGGCAGACATGTTGGTGCTGTGCATAAGAGGTCTTCCGGATCTGATTGCTGCATTTTTTAGTAAAATCAACACAGAAAAGATGAAGCAAATGGCCATTTTATAGTCTTGAAAGCAACATGAGCTTCAATCATGGTCTGCCATTTTTTGACTATGGAGCACATTTTATCTGAGGTAAGATCCATGCCATGGAAGTTAGTCAGGCAGTTTTTTTCCCCTGAACATCCTCTGTAATTAGCTTGAATTTTCTAAATGCAACTTCCATCATTTGCAGGTCAACAAGGCTCACTTCAAAAACACGACCTTTGAGGCCATCGGATAAGGATTTTGGTTCCTTGAGTTCTTGTGACTAATGTTTTCCCAATATTTCTTATATTGAACATTGCTGGTTCTTTCACATCATACCAGTCTTAGAAAATGGGTCAACCACGTTCTTCTTGGCTCCCCTTTTGCTACCTTTCATAAGGTGCTTGTTTTTCCGACCGTCATGGTCCTTTCTGCTCAGAGAGCCAAAAGTGTGGAAGTCTTGTATGGTTATTTTTTTAAAAATGTATTTAGTAAATTTTTTTTCTACTAAAAAAATGATGTTCATTTTCCACTGGTATTTCTTTGAGTATTGTCTATTCTCCGTTGCTATGTAATTCTGGAATACCTGCAAATTGATTATCATTTCCTGTATTTTACTTCATTATCCTTCTATTTTTCTTTTAGCGATTTTTTTCTCAGTAATTTGAGTATAATGTCACAAAGTTGTATATAATTCACAAATCTTATTTTCTCACAGCCTGTGAGAAGGCTCCATTGCGATTCCATAAACAACATAATTTGAAATCTGTGCTTTACAGCCTTTTATTTTAATAATCACCATTCTCCCCCTATCTTTGAGGTGGTCTTTTCTGACCTTAGTTTGTCAAAAATCAGAACTACTTACTCAATATTAAATATATATTTTTAAAGATTTATTTATTTATACAGAACTGGGGTACAGGCCAGAGATGTGGAGGGTGAGAGGATTCACCAGGAACAGAGTGGGGAGCAGAACAGGCAGATCGACAGAGCAGTGGGCGGGTCAAGAGAGGTCTGCCATGCCATGTGGATCACCTCCAAGGCAGGCGGGGATCGAACTCATGCGGTAGTGGCTTAAGCTTCTTAGTGCATTGCTTTAACCCGCTGTACCACCAGGGAGGGCCCTCAGTATTCAATATTTTATAGGACTTTATTGAGCTTACATATTAGAAACAATTCAATGACTCTCTAATTCTTCTCAATTCTTTTTTGAGAATGGAACTGTTCTAGTGCCTCCAATTTATTCCATTAATCTAAACTTTCATGTCTTCATGTCTCCCATCATTTTCTATTCACATATCCTAAAATACATAGGGCTGGCATGCATCTATAAGGGACAAAACAATGCATATGTTAATTGCACTTATTATATGTGAACCCCTCACTCACCTCTCAAATTCTAGCCAGCAAGAAAGATTCATGAGAGTAGAATCCTTCTAAGTATTTTGTTTTGCATATAATTATGTATTTGTCTTTAATATTTTGATAAATTTATGTGTACCTGCTCTTTTATGAAATAATGAACAATGAGTTTGTTTCTCAAAAAATTAAGATGTTTCAGGAATATCACTATCTTCCCAAATTGTGCCCTTTGGTGGCTACTTCAGATTCATGGTTCTGTTTCAGGCATGATCTTTCCATATGTTACCTTGCAAATAGGGAAATATCAAACCCCCCCCCCCCCGAAGCTTCAGAGATAAGGCACTGTCATTCTCCCTTATGTCTCTACTTTTAGATAACACAAATCCTTTCTTCTTCCAACTGGTATCTGGACCTGGCCTCTTGCCATCATGATAAAAAGGAATCTTGATTAAAAAATCCAGATTCTAACTCTTCTAAGTCAAGAGTCTTTCTCCATGACCACATTTGGGGATTCATTCTTACATCTATGGCTGGAGGAAACTGGACACATGTTAGTGAGTTTATCCTCATGAGCTTCTCTTCTCTGCCAACTGAAATACAGTCGCTACTATTCCTGACATTTTTAATCATCTACCTGATCACCCTAACAGGAAACAGCCTCATCATTCTGGTCACTTTGGCTGACCCTATGCTGCACAGTCCCATGTACTTCTTCCTCAGAAACTTGTCATGCTTGGAGATTGGCTTCAACCTAGTCATTGTGCCCAAAATGCTAGGGACTCTGCTTGCCCGAGACATGACCATATCCTTCCTTGGTTGTGTCACTCAGATGTATTTCTTCTTCTTCTTTGGAGTAGCTGAATGCTTCCTCCTGGCAACCATGGCATATGACCGCTATGTAGCCATCTGCAATCCTTTGCACTACCCAGTCATCATGAACCAAAGGACACGTACCAAGCTGGCTATTGCCTCCTGGTTTCCAGGATTCCCTGTAGCTACAGTGCAGACCACATGGATCTTCAGCTTTCCATTCTGTGGTACCAACAAAGTGAACCACTTCTTCTGTGACAGCCCCCCTGTGCTGAGGCTGGTGTGTGCAGACACAGCACTGTTTGAGATCTATGCGATTGTGGGGACCATCCTGGTTGTCATGATACCCTGCTTGCTGATCCTGTGTTCTTACACTCACATTGCTATTACCATCCTCAAGATTCCATCTTCTAAGGGGAAGCATAAGGCCTTCTCTACCTGCTCCTCCCACCTTCTCGTTGTCTCCCTTTTCTACTTATCTTCAAGTCTCACCTACTTCCGGCCTAAGTCCAATAATTCTCCAGAGAGCAAGAAGATGCTGTCATTGTCCTATACTGTTATGACTCCCATGTTGAACCCCATCATCTACAGCCTGAGAAACAATGAGGTGAAGAATGCCCTTAGCCGGACCTTCCGCAAAGCCTTTGGCCATAGAACCTACTTCTCTTAGACATTCGGACATAGACTAAATTTTATTGAATGGGGAATAACATGTTTCATATTTGTATTCCTCTATGCCTCTCCTCATATATCCAGCTTCTGAAATAAAGAAGCTTAGTGCAGATGAAAGCACACAGAGATAGGTTTGATATGTCACTGCCATCTACCAAACACCTCTGCCTGCCATTGTAGAAATGCATTCTTTTTCTTATTGACATTTCATCACTTATGGCCAAACAATTCTAAATATTCACTTTCCTGTGTGCACTGTTAACACTATGAAACTGCTTATAATCTTAACTTAGGTTCACACATAGTAAAGCAGTGCAAATATCATCTTGTCCATTTATCTTCTTTTGGAAAAATCTGATGTCATTCATCAGATTTTATTTTATTTTTTAAAGATTTATTTGTTTATGCATACAGAACTGGGATACAAGCCAGAGGTGCAAGGGCAGTGAGAGGATTCACTAGAGACAGAGGGGAGCAGAATAGGCCAACTGACGAAGTACACTGCTGAGGGGAGCAGTGGGCAGGCCAGGAGAGGTCTGCCTTGCCATGTGGATCACTTCTGGGGCGGGGATCGAACTCATGTTGAAGTGGCTTTAGCTTCTTAGTGCTATGATTTAACCCGCTGTGCCACCAGGGAGAGCCCTCATCAGATTTTAAATCCTATTATTGTCCAAACGCACAACTCTTCTCACTGGTCTTATTTCAATTCTCATGCCCTTGAGGCAGTGTTGGCTCTTTTAAAGCGACAGATTTGTAGTATGAATAAGGGAAAGTGGATCCATAGTTTCTAATACACTTTTATAAGTAATAATTATCTTCTTCCTTGCTCATTTCCCTCATCCCCCAAAATGGCCTGAACTTTCATGGGTAGTCCATTGCATATTCTGGTTCTTTACACATTTTGAATATAATAATTTTAATCATAAGTTGAATACCTATTGACTCTAATATAGCTCTTCTTTAACCACAAAACATTCTTTTTCTTTTTATAACTTCATAGTACTTAATTTTGTAGATATAATTTATGTAATGAGTCTCTTACAATTACAAATTGTACTATAAAAATACAGCTTTACGCATATGCCTTTTTATATTTTTGCCAGTGTATTTGACAGGATGGACATCTAGAGAAATGAACTTTTTGGGCAAAGGATAACTACTTATGTAATGTTCTTATATATTAACAAATTCTCCCCCAAAGGGATTGTATCTTATTCCATTCCCACTGATCTCTGTAAGTGTGCTGGTTTACCACCACCCACCCCAGCTACATCAATAACATTTATCATTCACCATTTGGCATTTTGCTTAGATGATAAGTTAAAAGCCCAACTAAACAGGTGAGTAAGTCAGAGAGAAGTTGTGCATTTTCATTCAGACGTCTAAGCTCATAGTTTAGACATTTAGCAGTTGGTAAAGATTTGGCATTTTCAGTACTTGAAAGTCATATTCCCTTTATCTTAGAGCAAAGTACAAGATGAACATATCATCCTATCCAGTCAAAATGGAAAATCTCAAGTTCTATTGCTAAGAGATGAGACAGAATGTCAGTATCTTAAAAATGCCTGTGGAAAAGTTCAAGCACATGAGTGCAAAACCATGCTCAGTACTGAGCATATAATAATTAACAAGTTAGATATAGTGACTGCTTTCAGTAAAGCATGCAACCAAACACGTGGCTTAAAACACTATAAGAAATATTCATAAAGGCTTTAGAGTCTATGGAAGAAAATTCAATCAGATGGTAAAATTTTTTTTTTTTTTAAAGATTTTTTTTTAATTTTATTTGTGCATACAGAACTGGGATACAGGCCAGAGATGTGGAGGGTGAGAGAGAATTCACCAGAGACAGAGTGGAGTGCAGAACAGGCAGATCAACGAAATACACTGCTGAGGGGAGCAGCGGGCGGGTCAGGAGAGGTCTGCCACGCCATGTGGTCACCTCCGGGGCAGGCGGGAATCGAACTCATGAGGAAGCGGCTCTAGATTCTCAGTGCTGTGCTTTAACCCGCTGCGCCACCAGGGAGGGCCCAGATGGTAAAAATTTTAACTGCAAATCCTGAGCTTTACTTTAATACCTCAAGATCAATTCTTAGTCTAACAGCTTAGCATTTTGAGTCAGTCATTCCTCTTTTTTAACTGGGAGTCAATAACAACTTCCTAATAGCATCCTAACAAACTGCTTCTGATTTTCATTAATAAAAATGATTATTGGGTTTTCTTCCCATGCTTGAACATTTCTCCAGAGCCCAGGTCATCTTGGAAGTATGTAAAAGAATATTGGCATGAAGGAAATATCACTAACTCAAGGACAAACTGCATTTCTATGTTTATTTCAACATAGTTGTCAAGACATGGAAAAAGCATCACCATCCATTGGTGGATAAATGGATAAATAAACTATGGCATATATCAGATACATATATGTATTTATATATAATGAAATATATATAGGTGGGTAGATAGATTTTGTGTGTGCATCATAATAGAAAAGAAGGGAAATCTTCCATTTGTGATAAGATGAATGGACCTTAACACGTTATGCTAAGTAAAATAAGCCAGATGAAGAAAGACAGATACTGTAGGATCTCACTTACATGTAGAATATTAAAAAATCAAACTCCTCAAAGAGAGGATAAGAATGATGCATGGACTTAGGAGATAGGGAGAGAGGATGTGAAGATGCTGGCTAAAGGTACAAACTTGGTTACAACATGAATAAGTTCTGAGAATCATGTACAGGAAATGTTGACTGAACCTGTAGTGGTAATGATTTCACAATATATACAAATGCACAATGTTATAGGTCAATTATACTTCAATAAAGCTGGAAAATTTAAAACTAAGTTATGAAAACCAGTACTGGCATGTTCCTCTAACCCTTCTCAGAGAGAAAACTTGGACAACAGACAAATCATGGAGTTTTGTCCCTTTGCCCTTAGAGCGTCACAAGTGCAGGAAATTTTAGACTGTAATGAAGCCCTTCTTCCCATTATGGGACTGCAAAATTTTCATGAATTTTCCACTCCTGGGAACTCTTCAAAACTCACCCCTATCAGAAAGTGAACCTATGATTTCACCTGAGAAGGATAAAACACTGGGGGAATCACTTCCCTGCAGTAAACAGAAGGGACCAAAAATAGCCCTGAGACCCAGGCTGGAATCCTCTGGAGTACTCACTTAGACCCGGCCAAGTGCTTCTCTGGAGTGATTGCTGCTGCACAGCTCAAAGCTGCTTTACAGGGATGACCCATCCAAAGCCCAAGATCTACCTGAGTGTTTGACTCAGCCTGAGACAAAGTTTCCTTGAGAATGTGACAAGGCATTGCGGCCGAGTTCACCAGCAGTGTGGACAACACAGGGGTCTTTGGAATGACAGGCATGGTCTAGGTTTTTCTAAAATGACTTGAACAGAAAGAACCATAATTTATGATATCCCTGGAATCACCCATTCAGACGTCTAAGGCTACCCCAGAGTGACTGGTACAGACCGAGAGAGCTCTCTGGATTCTGATACAGAAAAGTCTCATTCACAGGAGGTAAGTAAAAAGTGGGTGGCCAGGGCACAGGTTTAAAATCTCTTGTAATGAGGATGATAGTTCATCACCAAATTACGTCTTTTCTGACATGTTTCTGAGAGGCAAAAAGGGATCTGATGTCTCAAGTAAAGAACATGGAATTTTATAGGGCTCAACAAATTTAGAAACCTGGGAAATGATAGAAAAAGATAATATGTTTATTGTGCTTTAGAAAATTCAAAGTGTAATGTATCTGCTATCTCATTTCACTACCACAACCATTCCTTTGGGTGGGTGGGGTATTTATAATAATTATCATTTTACATTTGAGAAAACTGTAGCCGAGAAAAATGTCGGTAGCTCCACAGCTAAAATAATAATCAGTTCTTGAACCCCCATTTTATGACTCCAAATTCCTTGTCTTTGTAACTACATGGTCCCAAGCAATCCCTTATATAGTATATTTACAAAGGACTCTTAAGGATGTTCTTACTTGTTGAAACAAACATAGACCTCCAAGATGTTACCCTAAAAGGAAATCCTCTGAGGTGTAGCTGACCAGATAAACCTCCCTTCTTCTGAGGGTTGTATCTCTGTGTCTCTGATTACTTCTGTCATAACCAGACTTACCCAACAGCTCTGTGCTTGTCTGACCAGCAGTAAAGCATACTCTGAATTACAAACCAGCAACAACATCTTGACAATTACAACTACTTTCATGATGTTACAGGAAGCTCAGTTCTTCAAAACCTACCCAGCAGCTTGCTCTCCACCATCACTTCCTTTCATAGTTGGGGTGAAAAGGAAAGAGAAAGGTGAAAGGTATGAAAGAAAAGAGGAAATGTAGATCAAAAGAAGAAACATACAAGGGGAGTGTTATTGAAGTAATAAGGCAAATGAAGGAAACTGTGGATTACAACTATGAGGAGGAGGCAAAAGCCATCAGGGATGGTGCTTTCGCTTTGTGTTTCATGCAACATGAGAGTCCTGAGAGGCCAGAGGGAACCAACTCAGGGGAGAGGAGAAGAGTGAAAGCCAAACAAGAGGCCTCTCAGCTCTTCTCCTCTCCTGTCCATCCTCACTGGATGCAAGTCTGAGTAAGTGACATTAGGCTGTATTGTTGATGCAGGTGGGCTTTTGTGCCTGAGTTCCCGCTGAATGGGGCTCACTGTGCTTCCGTACTATCTACACAGATACATTCTTAGTTATTTTCCACATTGTCTTCATGCAATCACAATTTTTTGGCATCTACCTTGCTAGATGTGGTAATTAAAAAGTTGAATAACACAACTTCTTCTTTCAAGACTTACATCATCTAGAACTTGAGATGGAGAAATAAAATGATTATTCTGCTGTTAGGACTGTAAAGTCATATTCCAGGTCTCCAGTGTTAGTAAAATCTCCAGATGTTCTGTGCATCGCTAGAAATTTTACTGTTTTTTGCTCTCTCACTAACCCCCTATGCCAAATGCTCCAGCTTGCCCTCACCTGTGACTCAAATTCATTCACCTTCTTAGAGAGCAGGTGAATGTGTTCTTGAAGGACTAAGCACATGACCTGCCTCACATGCTTATCCTGATGTTAACACTTGATGGTTGCCCAGTCTGACTTGGGTCCATGACTGTTGAGTAGTCATATTTAGTTCTTCTATCTTTAGATTGTTGTGAGACTTACATAACACTGGGACTGTAATGGGCACACAACAAATGTTAATTCTTACTATGAAAATAGGTGAATTTTTATAGAACTGATGCCCCGGTTGAGTTCTTGGTTTCTGTTTGTTTTTAATGAATAGGAATCAGCAAAAATTTTAAATAGCATTTCTCACACTTTTTTGTCATCTCCCTCCACCATTGGAACTTTACTTACCTGCTCAGGACTCTACTCAAAGATTCTCTTCTTGGTGAAACCTTCCCTGACACTCCCCACTTCTCAAATATCTATTCTCTTTCTCCACTTTAACTATTCTCCACTGATTTTATCACTATCTAACTTGGTACATTCTATCTTCATAATTTATGATCAATATTCCCTTCTACAAGGTGAATTCTACCAGCACAGAGATGTTTGTTATACTGATGTCTCATCATTGGCGTCTAGAACATAGAAGATAATATTTATTGAATAAATGATTCATTTTTCCTAGGGATTGAGAAGCAGGACTTATAATGAGCTAGGTAATCAGTTGGATAAAAAGTAGATTTTGGAATAATTTTAATGGTTAATATTATATAGCAATCACCATGCTTTAGATTTGTGCCTTCCTTTAAATTTCTAATCACCTGGAAGAATTCCAAGGTCCCAAGTTTGAAGCTTAATTATTTATGTAATCAAAACTGTTTTTCACAAAATTTAATATTAGTCAAATATGCATATTTGAGTTATTAAGATTTAAAACTTGAGTTTCATATTTCTGGAGATTCAAGACACAGGTCAACCATCAGAAGCTGGCGTGAGAGGATTTACATATAACAAATTTAGAGTATCTCTGTATTTTGATGTTCTCTTGGGTCTTTATCCCCTTTATTTGATCACAATAGCCATAGTGAGAATATTTTGTCCAGGTATCAAAATACACCGCAGTTTCTATTATATTGGATGTCTTCATATTTAAACTCAACTGGGTGAGTTTAGAAGTAAATATGCCTCCCGTACACTAAAATCTTCCCAGTATGGGCTACTCAAGATTGGAATACATTTAAGTCCCCTCAGGGATCACTGATAAATGTTGATTTATTTTCCTTGATTCCCTTCTTTTCATCCTTTCATTTTGCAGAAAACATACTTGACTATCTTCACTGCCTCTCACTGGGCATCAAGATCCCTCTCTATAAGTGCTTGGCTTGGCTTCTTTTACAGCATCATTGACTGTGGATAGATTGGGAGGAGCACATAAGTGGTTTTCACAATACTATATAGCACAAAGAAAAGGCAGGAGATGTAGGGATGTATATGGTGTGCTTTTGTTCAGTCCAGAAAATAAATAGCATTCTCCAAACAAATTGTGAATCCAATAGTGTGTTGCTCTACACATTTTGAAGAGTTAGATCTTCAATAACTACAGCAAGAAAGGATGAATGCAGTCACAGAAGATTCCCTTCATAAATGTAAAACAGAGACCTAAATAACATAGGGACACTTCTACCTTCCTGCAGTGCCAAAACCTAATGAAATCCTAGGCAGAAGAATGATGTGGGGAAATTGGACAGTTGTCAGAGAATTTGTTCTTGTGAGTTTTTCAGCCTTGTCCTCTGAGCTTCAAACTCTACTATTTTTTCTTTTTTTGACCATTTACCTGGTTACCCTAATGGGCAATGTCCTTATCATCCTGGTGACTACAGCTGATTCTGCCCTACAAAGTCCTATGTACTTCTTCCTCAGGAACTTGTCCTTCTTGGAGATAGGTTTCAACTTGGTCATTGTGCCCAAGATGCTGGGGACCTTACTCATTCAAGATGCAACCATCACCTTCCTTGGTTGTGCCACTCAAATGTATTTCTTCTTCTTCTTTGGGGCTGCAGAGTGTTGCCTCCTGGCTACAATGGCATATGACCGCTACGTGGCCATCTGTGACCCTTTGCGTTATCCAGTCATCATGGACCGCAGGGCCTGTGCCCAGCTAGCAGCTGCCTCTTGGTTTTCAGGATTTCCAGTAGCCACTGTGCAAACTACATGGATTTTCAGCTTCCCTTTTTGTGGTCCCAACAGAGTAAACCACTTCTTCTGTGACAGCCCCCCTGTCATTGCCCTGGTCTGCGCTGACACCTCTCTGTTTGAATTGGAGGCTCTAACAGCCACTGTCCTATTCATCCTGTTGCCTTTTTTGCTGATCCTGGGATCCTATATCCGCATCCTCTCCACCATCTTCAGGATGCCCTCAACTGAGGGGAAACACAAGGCCTTCTCCACCTGTTCCTCTCACCTCCTTGTGGTCTCCCTTTTCTACAGCACTGCCATCCTCACATACTTCCGACCCAGGTCCAGCACCTCTCCTGAGGGCAAGAAGCTGCTGTCACTTTCCTACACTGTAGTGACACCCATGCTGAACCCCATCATCTACAGCTTAAGGAACAGTGAAGTGAAGGCTGCCCTGAAGCGGGTCATCCACCGGGCCCTGGGGCCTCAGAAACTATGGCTGACTTAGATGGAAGCTGAAGGGTAGAATGCAAAGACAATGAGGAAAAATCAAATTTTTCAAATGGATTTTTATCTTGACTCCAGGAGTGTATCCACTGGGAACCATTTCTGAATAGACAACATGTGTGCTGAAAGAAAGAGTACAGTGGGCTCCATGCTTTATTTCATTTTTTTCATTCATTTTCCAACTAATTTTAAGTTTGAAATCAAAATTTCGACAAATTTTTATTTAGCCCTTGCATGTCATTAGGCCCCATTTAGGGCAAGAAGACTCCTGGGTGAACAAACACACATTTCTTGCCTTATAGAATTTATGTTCTAGTGAGAAAGAGAAAAATAAAAATACACTTAAAACCTTCCTGGACTATGGACCATGCATATTTAGAGGGCTATAAGTACAGTTCTTCCTCTCGTCCCTTTATTTCTTTGTGCCTCATCTGGAAAAACCACTCCACACTGATCACAGACTTAATTGCAAATGATCTGCCTTGGATTTGAGAGCTGCTTTAAAGAGAGGGTGTGAAGGAATCATTCAGTATGCTTATCATTTAGTCAGTGTAGCAGTGCTTCTATAATTTTGTCCAGTGAACTTAGTCCAACTCTTAAGTATTTTACAAAAAAAGAATTGGAACATGAGTATCATAGCTTTGTATAAACTATTCATAATTATTGATGACTAACATAATAAAAATGTATGTTCTTTCCAGAAACTTTATAAAGAACTCTAACTCTGTTTGCCATAGAGGTAACAGGACTAACTCAGTCTCCCAAACAAGGAATACATGAGCTTTCATGGAACAAGGACTCCAGCAAGGCAACATATTCTAAAGCATCACCATAGAATTTCCAAATAAAAAATATCCTGCAGTTCTATTTACATAATCACAATCATACAATTAAATCAACCGGCATCATTATAAATATACAATCTCCAATTTCAGCCAAGCTTCAATGACTCCTTCACATTCAACTTACTTGACCTGCTATGGTAGGGACAGTACTTATTGCCATCCTCATTTCAAAAACCTGTCAGTATGTTACCTTAATTGATTAAAAAACAAAAAAAAACTTTGTAGATGTGATTGAAGTCCTTCAGAAGTAGAAGTTAGCCTGGATTTCCACATGGGCCCAATTTTATCACAAGGGTCTTTCTAAGAGAAAGCAGGTGGATCAAAGTGAGAGAAAAAATTTAAAGATGGAAGCAGGAATTAGAAAAGAGGGACCACAAGTCAAGGGATGCCAATGGCCTCTAGAAACTGGAAGAGACAAGGAAACAGATTTTATCCTGGAGCTTCCAGAAAGGCCTTCTGACAACTTGATATATTCTTGACAGCTTGATTTTCAACTGGTTTCAGACTTCTGCTCTCCAGAACATGAGACAGAAAAGCCAGGGTGGTAATATCAGTGAGATGACAAAATACAAAGTATTCTGCTTAATATCCTCCCAAACCAACAATAATCAATAGCTATCACAGCTTGAGATAGAGATGGGAGACTGCAAAACCCCAAAGGGGTCCAAAACTAAAGAGGGTCATTTTGAAAAGGTCAACCTGCATCCAGCTGGCAAGATCCCTTATCATGGTTCCAGCTGCAGACCCAGAAATATCTTTATCTCACTGTCATTTGGCTATAGCTCCATTTGACTTAATCTTGCTGCTAGCACCATCAACCAAACATACTGGAAATAGCCCAGAACCAAAATGCCTTCAATGCCAGCCTGCTCACCTCAGTCCTAGATAAGAATTCAAAGCAGCACCAGACCTGGCTCCAGCCCCTCTCAGGCATGGTCTGGTTCCTCTAGGATCCCATAGGAGACATACCTATTCATTGCCCTAGAAGCAGGCCTTCTGACTGTATATCCTGAAATATCTCTGTTACTGGGTTTTAACACCTCTTAGCAATTGTCTGGTAACAGTCCTGTTCACCCAGAGACCCAGCAGGAATATTCTTGTCCATGTCCGGGAAGGCAGACCTGTGGCCTTTGGGGAATGATAAATTCTGTGGCAGCCCTATGATCCAACTCCAATCCTGCTCAAATACAATCCAGGGGAATTTCTGCCCACCCAGGAAACTGCCAGGACAGGCTAGAAAACTTTCAAATATTGATTTTTTCCTTGACTACAGATGGAGTCATGTCCCACTAAATTCCTTATAATTGAAAATGTCATAGATATATTGATCCCAGTGTGCTATTGGACTCACTGCTGCTGCCCAATATCACAGGTTTCTACTGAATGTATATAATTTTTTTTTAAGATTTATTTATTCATACAGAACTGGGGTACAGGCCAGAGATGTGGAGGGTGAGAGGATTCACTAGAGACAGAGTGGGGAGCAGAACAGGCAGATCTATTAAGTACACTGCTGAGGGGAGCAGCGGGCGGGTCAGGAGAGGTCTGCCATGCCATGTGGTCTCCTCCGGGGCAGGCGGGGATCGAACTCATGTGGAAGAGGCTTAAGCTTCTTAGTGCTGTGCTTTAACCCGCTGCACCACCAGGGAGGGCCTGAATGTATATAATTTTTACACTGTCATAAAGTAAAAATGTTAAGTTGAATTATAATGAGCTGGGGCTGCTGTACATGACAATTAAATGACATGCATCTTCCTCTTTTCCTTTAAATGTTGGTCTTGCTTTTTGCTCAGCTGATGCCAGCATGATCATCCTGCATGTCCATAATTCACAGCAGGGCATTGTTGGACAGGATGGGGCAGGGGAGTGTGGGGCGGGGAAGCATGAATGGCTGAGAGGACTCAGTCCTTGCCACAGAACTCACACAATGAAGTACTTTCTCTCTCTCCTATTTCTCTCTTTTCTCCACCCCCTCCGTTCTCCCTCCTCTTATCCCACACTACTCCCCTCCTTTTCTTGTTCTTGTTACATACTCCCTATGTAAATAAATCCTTTTTTGTTTTTGTTTTTACTTCTGGCTATGGGTCCCACGTGGTTAAGCATATGGGTAAGGACTCACAGACTGGGACAATCCCAGTCCCAGTCCCCCAAATTTGCCACATTTCATAAGGCAACACACAGGGAGCACTTAGCTCACAGTGATAACAGAATGCTTACATGATTTTTATTTCTCTATAAACCAAAGAAATTCATAGAATCTGAAAGAAATAATGAAGTTGGTTAGGATCAGGGGTACAAAGGTAGGTAGTGTGATAAAAAATTAGAGTTTACACATGGCAGGATTTATAAAATATAGATATACTCAGAGTATATCTTAACTCTTAAGTATCAAAGGACCAAATAGAAGGAAACAGATTCTCCTTCAATTACTGAATTGAATTCCACAAATTATCTTCAAGAACTACTATCCTTCTCCAGCCACAAAGGAGTATTTGCTGAGAGGTGGAGAATGCATCCATGATAAGGCCAAGAATGAGATCTGACCATACTCCAGTCATGCTAAGGGAAATCCTCAGTCCTCAAAGGGAGAGCCAGGAGGGAATCACTATTCGTGGAAAATCCCAAGCCTGCATGGGAAATTCTTTGTGGCGACTTTCCTCAGTGCTCCTTTCACATCTTTGTTCTTGAGGCTGTATATGAGGGGATTCAGCATGGGGGTCACCATTGCATAGAACACAGACACCAATTTTTCCTGTTCTTTAGATGATTTTGGTGTCATGTAGGTGACAATTGCAGACCCATAAAAGAGGATGACCACGATAAGGTGAGAGCCACAGGTAGAGAAAGCCTTGAGTCTCCCTGCAGCCGATTTCATCCTGATCAAAGACACTATGATGTGGCCATAGGACACCAGAATTAAGGAAACAGGTATGAGGAGAATCACAACCCCCATGAGGAAAATAACCATCTCTGTAGTGTGGATGTCTGTGGATGCCAGGGTCAGCAGTGCAGGGGCCTCACAAAAGAAATGGGAGATTCTATTGCTGCCTCGGTAGGGCAGTCTCAGTGTGAACGTGGTGTCCACCACAGACACCAAGATGCCACTGGCCCATGACCCTGCAGCCAGCTGGACACACACCCTCCAAGTCATGATGCTGGGGTACTGCAAGGGCTTGCAGATGGCCACATAGCGGTCATAGGACATCACTGCCAGAAGGGCACACTGTGTGCACCCGAAGATGAGGAAGAGCAGAAGCTGAGCTGCACAGCGTGGGAAGGAAATCGCCTTCCTCCTGGAGAGCAGGTGGGCGAGGGCCTGGGGAACGATGTTGGTAGAGAAACAGAGGTCAGCCAGAGATAAGTTGCACAGGAAAAAATACATGGGTGTGTGAAGCCGCGAGTCCATCTGAACCAGAGACATGAGAAGCAGATTTCCAAGCACTGTGACCAGGTAGATGCCCAAGAACAAGACGAAGAGCAGCTGCTGGGTGTAGGGGTCATCAGAGAGTCCCAGTAGGAGGAATTCTGTCACCTGTGTCTGATTGGTCTGTCTCATACTTTGCCTCTCCTTCACAAAAGAAATCACTACAGGCTAAAAGGTGGGTATGTGTGACCTATAAAATTAGAGTTCATTGTTAGATGACTTAAGAATCGCAGCTAATCACTATCAATCACTTTAGGAATCCCCTTAAGAAGGTTTCCAGAAAATTATTATGCTGCTTTAGTTGGAACAATTCCAATACTGAAAAACAAAGATCTATAAGATGCTACATTCACGTCTAGAGTCTTCTGGCAAGTGAGGAGGAGCTCAAAACAATCATCTTTTTTTATTGTGTATATCATATTTCTAATAAGTAGATTCAATAATTTATTTCACCATTTAATTTCACTTGATTTTCAACTGAAACCCTTGAGACCTCGACTACTCATGACTGCTCTTACCATACTTAAGTATTGTGATGATTTGGTTTTTTTAATTTTTTGTACATACAACTGGACTTGATGTCTTTCAGCTGAAAGACACTAAGGAGATAGAAATCAAATAGAGCCAAAGTACCCTGTAAATGCTCATTTCTGTTAGAGAAAATAACCCATTTGAGGCATTGGGAAATCAACGTTAACTGGAGAGTGTATCATTATCTCACTGCAATCCAGCTTCAGCTAGAGATCCAAAATAGTAACTGTAATGGGCATGAACTTCCCAAATAGCAAGCCCATCATGGCAATCAATAGGTGGCCACCTAAACCACCAGTTTGACTATTTTTTTCTGTTCAGAGCAAACAGCATTACGCTGTCAACTCCAACCCAGTATTTCTCATTGTCTTGCATTTTTCTACACTGCCCAGAGTTAAAAACTCCTTTAAGAACAGTGTCTATGGGGACCTCCCTCATGGTACAGCAGGTCAAAGCACAGCACTAAGAAGCTAAAGCCACTTCAGCATGAGTTCAATCCCTGCCCACCAAGGAGGTGACCCACATGGGCGGCAGACTGCTCCTGACCCGTCCACTGCTCTCCTCTGCAGTGTACTTCATCCATCTGCCTGCTCTCCCTCCCCGCTCTATCTCTGGTGAATCCTCTCACTGCCCCTGCGCCTCTGGCCTGAACCCCAGCTCTGTATAAATAAATAAATAAATCTTTTAAAGAAAACAAAACAGTGTCTATGTCTTTTTTAGTTTATGGTCTTAATTGACACAGCCCACAGATTTATTCAATAAATGATCATCGGTTAAACAAATAAAAAGTACTTGATCATATAGTATAGTTGAGTTGTTTTAAAAGCCTTCCAACAGTCTTAGGTAGATTTGCAAGATTTTGGAGCAATAATAAAATTTCATGGAATATTTCCAAAACAAGGGGAAAGAAATTTACTGTAAATCCTAAGGTTTTAGGTCCTATATGGATTTGGACTGTTAATCCGTTATCTGTCTGGAAAGGGGCTTCAAAATACTATTTTAAATACATGAACTATAAAGTATAGCATTATCAATAAAAATGATAGTAGCAAATATATTTATCAAAGTAATAAAAAACAAATATGGAATATAATAATGCAGTTCTTTTTGTACTTTAAAATTTCAATTGTTCTGGCAGGGTCAATAACCACTTAATTTCAAACAGCCTGAGCTCAGTGACAGATTGAGGTAACTTCAACAGCTACAATCTATATAAATTTACCTCTGATCTATCAGTGATAATTTCAAGGATATTGCTAAAGATGTTTTGGGTGGTTGCCTACCTTCAAACAAGAAGGAAAATTTAAATTTCAGTTAATTAGTGTCATTCACACTAATTCACATCAAATTGAAGAAATAATTGAATTTCCAGATAAAAACTTACAAACTAAAGGATTTCCAATGTATTTCTCAAAAAGAGATAATCACACCCTTTGCAACCTGATAATAGAATTTGACACATCAGATGTGTTGGTGAGTCAAAATTTTGAGTTTAACTCATTGTTGAAATAAATAATGAAAGTTTAAAACATTATTGCAAGGATGCTCATCTAGCTCTGAGAAGCACCCTGCCTCCTTCCCCTGCCACAAAATGAGGATATGCTACATTTTTAAACACTACTGGGGTTTGCTCAGCACAGCCTCTTTATTCCAATGTTTGCCCATACAAGTAGAGCAAAATACGATAATTCAAAAATCTGTCCTTTGCATGAGGATTATTTTGAGCTGAATACTTTGAAGAATCAGCAGAAAAGATCTAAAAGCCAACAACATACTTTCTGTGAAAGAAACTTAAACATTCATAAAGAAATTTCCATTTGTAATTATGGCTCTGTCTCGTAGGAAAATAGAGAATGACCAAACCTCTAAGCTTTTATTATAGGGGGTGTCTCAACCAAGACCTGAGAATAGTAGAGGGAAAATTATTTTTCTTCCCTTATGCTTTTTACATAGAGTAGTACACTTCCTGGAACATCGATTACACTTTAAATACTAAATTACTGTGTCTTTTGAGCAAATGCTGTGCTCAACCTATTGCATGTTGCATCCCCCAGGCCTGTGTTGTCCACAGCATATTATAGACTCACAGCAAGTATTCATTTGATGAATTAGGTACTGGGTCAGTGAGTGTGGTATAAAATTTCAATCAAGCTATCATACAACTGGTTCTAAAGGAAAATGTCACCTGTAATCAAAAAGCTGAAATAAAACTAAATTTTGAGAAACAGGCTCCTTTAAGATAGGTACATTTGCAACTCTCATCTATCTTGTGGGAGGTGTTAACCAGTTGGTCCTTAGAATGTTAGTTTTCAGGTTCAGCTCTGGTTTGTCAGACTTATCTCTCCACCGCAGTTCATACCATTCCAGAGTATATGGTACAATTGTAATATTCATGTCTAGATCTCAGAAAAAATGTTAAACAAAGTTTCTCCATAAAGAGATATAGACCTTAAAGGGAAATGCCGTAATAAATTCCTAAGGAATACCTACAATCAGTGATTAGCTTAATGCAAAGGTAGGTACAAGATATTGCTGTCTTCTATGCCTTCTTTATCTGACTTATTACAAAAAGTTTTTTTCCAGGATCCCATGTTATCCAGGACCACTCTTTCTCACTCACACATTTCCCCCATTATCTACTTTCACTTACCCCAACCCCTTACACACACACACACACACACAAATACACATACATTCAAACATCTAATCTGTCCTAGATGTGCAAATACATCCACAGCATCACACACTTACCTACATCATAGCTCTTAACCAATTATATTCAATTTCAAGTTGCTTTCTCAATAGCTGTAAGATGTTCCTGACTCACCTTTATGAGCCGAAAATGAGATAAATCCTACCAGAATAAGTGTGCACCATCTGCTTTTTGAGCTGATTTCAACTGAGCCACAGCAGCAGGGACTAGGGGTGAGTGTGAATCAGGTGTCAGCTGTGACCTGTCAGTGGGCAGGAGTGCCCTGACATTGGGCTTACAGCATTAGAAGTCTATACCCTGACCTCTCTTGATGTCTGTTTAAAACCTTGTTATTTTCTCATGCAAATGTGAGGAAGACATGCTTCCCAAGATGATAGTGAATCTGCACCCAGGTCAGGGAGCTTTTCTGAAAAAATCATGTTTACTATCAAGCTTGCTATGGTGTTAGTCTGCCTCTTCCCCAGATTCAA
>NW_004567116.1:35200593-35202228 GCF_000260355.1 Condylura cristata | reverse complement strand
AGGAGGAATTCTGTCACCTGTGTCTGATTGGTCTGTCTCATACTTTGTCTCTCCTTCACAAAAGAAATCACTACAGGCTAAAGGTGGGTATGTGTGACCTATAAAATTAGAGTTCATTGTTAGATGACTTAAGAATCGCAACTAATCGCTATCAATCACTTTAGGAATCCCCTTAAGAAGGTTTCCAGAAAATTATTATGCTGCTTTAGTTGGAACAATTCCAATACTGAAAAACAAAGATTTATAAGATGCTACATTCACGTCTAGAGTCTTCTGGCAAGTGAGGAGGAGCTCAAAACAATCATCTTTTTTTTTTATTGTGTATATCATATTTCTAATAAGTAGATTCAATCATTTATTTCATCATTTAACTTCACTCGATTTTCAACTAAAACCCTTGAGACCTCTACTACTCCTCACTACTCTTGCCATACTCCCCCATATCATGATGGTGTAGGTTTTTAATCCTTTGGCTGTAAAAGTGAGCCTGATGTCTCTTCTCTGAAAGGCACTCACTAAGGTAATATAAATCAAAAAGAGGCAAAATACCTTTCAAACTGACATTTTTGTTAGAGAAAACCACCTATTTTGAGGAGTTAGAATCCAAGGTTAGTGGCGAGTGCCCCAATATCTCTTTTTCAGAATGAACTCCCAAAGATCATTCTTAGTGGCCAGTGAGCTTCTGAAGAATAGGCCCATCATCACAACCTGCCACTCACCTAAGCTGCCAGCCTGACTACATTTCTCTGTTCAAACGACATAGCACTGCTTGCCAGCTTCTACACAGCATCTCCCACTGCCTGCATCTGTCTACACTGTTCAGGAATTAAAAACTCCTTTGAAAACCATGTTTGCATTTTTCATTTTATGTGCTTAATTTGAATGTAGCCAGCCTTATGCAATTGAATAGCTGGGCCTTATTCAATAAATTATCATTCTGTCAATAAATGAAATTAATTTGATCACATCATTTAGTCAAGTTGGTTTTATAGCATTACAAGAATTTGGAAGCAATGACGAAATTTCATGGAGCTATTCCCAAAAAGAGGGGAAAGAAATTTGAATTTAAATTCTAAGGCTTAAAGTCCTCTACAATGTTTGGACTATTAACCCTTCATTTGTGTGGAAAGGTACTTCAAAACAACATTGTAAATACCTCAACTACAAATGACAGCATTTCCAATGCAATATAAGACATCAAATATATTAATCAAAACAATTTTAAGAAACAAATGTGGAGTATAATAACACAATTACTTTTGACATAGTAAATATGCAGTTGTTGTAGTAGGGCCAATAGCCACTTGACTCAAAATTGATTTTCAACAACAATATGATATAGAAATACTTCTGATGCTTTGGTGATAAAGTTATGGATATAACTAATGCTGCTTTGAGTGACTGGCTACATTCAAAAAAGAAGGAAAATTTAAATTTCAGTTAGATTTGTTAAAAATGAATTAGTGTCGGCCCTCCCTGGTGGCGCAGCGGGTTAAAACACTGCACTGAGAAGCTAAAGCCACTTCCGCCTGAGTTCAAATCCGCCTGCCCCGGAGGAGACCACATGGCGTGGCAGACCTCTCCTGACCCGCCCGCTGCTCCCCTCAGCAGTGTACTTCGTCGATCTGCCTGTTC
>NW_004567116.1:35177314-35200108 GCF_000260355.1 Condylura cristata | reverse complement strand
GGCGGGTCAGGAGAGGTCTGCCACACCATGTGGTCACCTCCAGGACAGGTGGGAATCGAACTCATGAGGAAGTGGCTTTAGCTTCTCAGTGCAGTGCTTTAACCCGCTGCGCCACCAGGGAGGGCCGGATGCCCTGTATTTTTAAATTCCACTGGGGTTTGCTCACAACAGACTATTCAAATGAACGCCCATATAGCAGAGAAAATTTGACATCTTAAATATCTGTCTTTAGCATGAAGATTGTTTGAAAAGTAGCAGAAAAATTTTAAAAACAAAGATACCTTTTAGGAAAGACATTTACAATCCTAAGGGAAATGTCCATTTGTAATGGCACGTCTCACTTCGAGAAAGTAGATGGTAAACAAACCTCTAAAAATGCTTACCAGTGGAGAAGATAGCAAATCCCATTGCATAGCCATCAACCTTTATTTACTGTAACTTTTCTAATAACTTCCCATAATCTCTTCTCCTACAGAATACCCCAACTCTTCTAGATTCAAATAGCTGGAGTCATTTTGGTGAGTTTTCTCAGTTTTCCTAGTGCTGGCATGAATATAGGAGAGAAACAAGCTATTCAAACTTTGCTTTTCTCTTGTTAGTATTTTATTATGGTGGTGTCTCAGCCAAAACCTGAGAATGGTAGAGGGAAAATTATTTTTCTTACCCTATGCTTACTACATAGAATAGCACCACGTTGCAGTATATCCATTACACTTTAACTACTCATTACCGAGTCTTCTGAGCTAACAATGTACTCAACATATTGCATATTACATGTTACAGCCCCCATGCCTGTGTGGTTCATGGCACATTATAGACTCACAGCAAATATTCATTTGATGAATTGGGCACTGGGCCAGTGAGTGTGTTATAAAATCATTTCAATTAAGCCACCATAAAGCTGGACCTTAAGGAAAATGTCACATTATCAAACCAGCTGACAATAACATGAATTTTGAGAAACAGGCTCCTTTAAGATAGGTACATTTCCAACTTTCATCTATCTTGTGGAGGTGAATTGGTTGGTCCTTAAAGTGTTAGGAAACACGGTCACAAATTCCCAAGGAATACCTCCAATCAGTTATTAGCTTAATTACAAGCTATTGCTGTCCTCTATGCCTTCTTTATCTAACTTATTACAACAGGTTTTTTTTTTTTTTTTTCAGTATTCCATATAGGAGAAATGTTATTCAGGACCACTCTTTCCCGCTCACACATTTCCCTCATTATCACTCCCTCTCACCCCACCCCTTATACACACACACACACACACACACACACACACACAAATACTCATATTCTCAAACATCTAATCTGTTCTGGATGTGTAAGCACATCCAAAGCGTCAAACACTTAATTCCATCATAGCTCAAAACCAATTATATTCAATTTAGTTGCTTTCTCAATAGCTGTAAAATGCTGCCAGACAGGAAGGATATCTGATTCATCTTTATGAACAGAAAATGGATAAATCCTGCCAGAACAAGTGTTCAGCACCGCTTTTTGAGCTGAGCTGATCTCAACTGAACCAAAGCAGCAGAGACTAGGGGTGAGTGTGAATCAGGTGTCACCTGTGACCTGTTAGTGGGCAGGAGTGCCCTGACATTGGGCTTACAGCATTAGAAGGCTACACCCTGACCTCTCTTGATGTCTGTTTAAAACCTTGTTATTTTCTCATGCAAATGTGAGGAAGACATGCTCCCCAAGAAGACAGTGAATCTGCACCCAGGTCAGGGAGCTTTTCTGAAAAAATCATGTTTACTATCAAGCTTGCTATGGTGTTAGTCTGCCTCTTCCCCAGATTCAACATCAACTTGTAAATTCATTTCTCTCAAAGTGTTATCTATTATGGGTGTGAATCATGATAATAGTAACAGAGCCAGGAATTGTATAATATTTTTGGGAAGAGTATACCAAGGAAATCCATAAAGTCCAAGAGAACATACTAAATTTCAATCCTGATTTCAAGTACTCTTGAGCCAAAAATCCACATCTCTTTCCTACTCTCCATTCCCACTTACTGTCTTACAAGCCCAACGCAACAGGGACATAGAACATCCACTCAAATGATTAATACCGACTCCATGAAAATCCTGTTATGTCTCCTTTGGCAGACTCTTCTTCTCAGGGACGTTCCCACGTATTTGTGGCTTTAGATCCAATGGGAACAATCCTTGGCTGCATCTGTTAGAGAAGGTTTACCCCTATGAGTCAGTCAGACTTGCTGGACAACAGTAGCTGAATTTTAAAAGCAACATCAAATAAAGGTTGCCTAAACTCCTTACAGTCGTGTGCCAGTCATTCTTACCCCCTTGCGCCTGTGCCTTCTCCTTCTCTCTAACCATCCTATAGACATTTGCTCATCTGAGAGGAAAGATCAAATTTGTCAGAGCCAGTAGAACACTCCAGTCTTGGGGAAACTGCTGTGGATGCACTGGCTGCAGAATGGGCAGAGGGAAGACTACAGACATCTTGTTACATAGTCAAAAGTGCTCGACAAAATCTACAAAGCCCAGGCAAGGACAAGGGAGGAAGGTGAATCCCCACACTTGCCACGTCTTCATGCTCTATCCAAAAGTCTTCTCATCGACTTCAGGGCACTGTTCATCAATCCTTCCACTTAAATGAGGTCAACAGGGGGATACTAGGAACAGCCTCTGGAGCTGCCTAAGTGCTCAGGAGAATTCTAAATCATCAGGGTGGGTCCTGTGCTCTGTTTCCTCTAAGAAGGTTCCCAAGTGGTGACAAGGTAAAGGGCAGAAAACAACATGTAGTTAGTTCTAGCATCTCCACTCTGCACCCATAGCCATTATGTTTTCTCTCATGGGAAACGTACTGCAGGACAATTTTTATTTTCTCGGGGAAAAATACTAATTGCAATTCATGGCTAAATATATATACTTGATGAAGGATTTCATATTATGGAAAGCAAATATGTTCCCCAAAGGACCACAATTGTCTCCAACCACTAGCATTTTAACTACAGTTTCTTTATAATCTGTCTCTATATACAGATTGTTATTTTTATAAACTGACTATAAATTATAGCCATGTTGGTAAAAATATTAATAAGAATGGTCCAAAATTCTGATATTTAAATGGACAAAATATCTGAACACATTTAAAATATACAAATACAAGTAATTTTTAAGCATATAAAAAGTTGCATATTAAAAATACTGAAATCCAGTCACTTTCATAAAAATGGATAAAATGAGGATATGAAGCAATATATCTTGTTGATGGGATCATAGACACCTTCATTTAAAATTTTTATTTGAATTATCTTTGAAAAGCAAAATACCACCTCCATCGTATAATGCTATATAATTCCACTTTTGAATATGTACCATAAAAGGGTGAGTGTTTATATCCACCAAAATGTACTCCGAGGAAAATTTATAACAGCCAAAAATGAAAACAATATAGATTTTAATGGACAATAGAAAGAATAAAGTATGGTACAGTCAGGTAGTAGTGGATACTGCTGAATAAGAATTACGGTGCTATTACTACCTGCACCCACAGAGGTGAACATACAGGATGATGTTGATGGAAGCTTAGAGTAAAAGAACAAGGGATGGAAGTTTTCACAAGGTTGCAGGAATCTTGAGGTGGGGTCAGAAAAGATTACCTGGTAGCTAAAACTAACCCAATTCGAGCTGACTTCTCTCAACTTTCTTTCTTTTTTTTTTTTTTTTTGAAGATTTCTTTATTTATTCGTACAGAACTGGGGTACAGGACAGCAGGCCAGAGATGCGGAGGGTGAGAGGATTCACCAGAAGCAGAGTGGGGAGCAGAACAGGCAGATCCACGAAGTACACTGCTGAGGGGAGCAGCGGGCGGGTCAGGAGGGGTCTGCCAGGCCATGTGGATCTCCTCCGAATCATGCGGAAGTGGCTTTAGCTTCTCTGTGCTGTGCTTTAACCCGCTGCGCCACCAGGGAGGGCCCTCTCTCAACTTTTAAAGATGTAACTCACTGCCCACCTGTGTCTACGCAGGCACCCTTATTTTCCTTTTTTCTAATAAAGTTTAAAACTAATTCTTTGCCTCTTTGTGTCTATTCAAAAGTCTTTTTCCTTAGTAAACTCGCCTTCTGCCACTGAGCAGGATACTCTACCAAAATCTTCCTCAGAGAGACCCAAAGACCCCACTCACCAAACCCCAACATTTAAACCCCAACAATGCCCAGTAAATGAAACTAGACACATAAAGAAATACATACTTTAGGATTCCATTTATTTGAAGTTCATGAAAAAGCAGTGAATTTATATATCTCTAGAATTTCAAATAGTAGTTACCTTCAAGGGCTCTTAATTTAGAGTTGACTGGGAATTTTTTGATGTGCTGAGAATACTCTACATTCTCATCCGTACAATGGTTACACAGAGGGATACTCATATCATATACTTTGACTTAAGATTGGTGTATATACCACCTTGAGGGAGAACAAGAGAGAAAATAAAGTTCAGCATTTAGTTTAAGTTACTGGGGTGGGGTGGGGAAGGACAGAAAAACAGAGCAATTCAAAGTACAAATGGAAATAGAAAAGATAAAAGAAGCAACCGATGAAATGGGAAAAAAATTAAAAGTAACAGATGATTAATAATATCCCAAACTAGTTTTTTTTGGTAAAGATTGCTAAAATAGCTAAACTGTCAAAATGATGGTGAAGAGTGAAAATAGTGAACTAGAAGAATCCAAGGTTCCACCACTCCAAGAAATACTCGCTCCAAAAGAGACATAGAAAATACTGTCATCACTACATTCATTGCTGCTGAAAATGTCAAATGGTATTGCCACAATGAAGAACAGTTTGTTACTTCCTAAGCAAAGTAAGTAGAGAATATCACATTACCAGCAATTGCACATTTGTGTATATAACCAAGAGAAGTGAAAACAAGTTTTGAGTATATACATGTTCATAGTAGCATTATCCACAATAGCTTAAAAGTACACAACCCAAATATCTGTCAACTGAGGAATGAATAAACGAAATATTCAGGCACATGGAAGGCAGATGAGGAACATGAAATTTGAGAGCAAAACATGGACTCAGTCTCTGCCCCAGGGCCACATTGCTCACCTCTCACCATTCATTCATCACTCTACCTCCGTCACCCCCTCACTCTCTCTCTTTCATCCCTTCCGTAAAAGAATCTTTTTGATGTTGTTCCTTTCTCTAGGTCCTGCATTGTTAAGTACGTGGGTGATGACTCCACAAATGGGTCATCCCAACACCCCCAAGTTTGTCCCATTTCATAAGGCAACACACAGGTAGCACCTAGCTTACAGTGATTACAGAATGCTTACACATTTTTTATTACTTGATAAAGCAAAAAAAATTCATGAATTCTAAAAGAAATAACAAAGTTGGTTAGGATCAGGGGTAAATAGCATGATAAAAAGATAGATTTTACAGGTTACAGGGTTTATAAAATATAAGCACTCTCAGGGCATATCTTAACTCTTAGGTATAAAAGGACAAAATAGAAGGAAGCAGACCCTCCTTCAATTACTGAATTGAATTCCACAAATTATCTTCAAAAACTACTGTCCTTCTCCAGCCACAAAGGAGTATTTGCTGAGAGGTGGAGAATGCATCCATGATAAGGCCAAGAATGAGATCTGACCATACTCCAGTCATGCTAAGGGAAATCCTCAGTCCTCAAAGGGAGAGCCAGGAGGGAATCACTATTCGTGGAAAATCCCAAGCCTGCATGGGAAATTCTTTGTGGCGACTTTCCTCAATGCTCCCTTCACATCTTTGTTCTTCAGGCTGTATATGAGGGGATTCAGCATGGGGGTCACCATTGCATAGAACACAGACACCAGCTTTTCCTGTTCTTTAGATGATTTTGGTGTCATGTAGGTGACAATTCCTGATCCATAAAAGAGGATGACCACGATAAGGTGAGAGCCACAGGTAGAGAAAGCCTTGAGTCTCCCTGCAGCCGATTTCATCCTGATCACAGACACTATGATGTGGCCATAGGACACCAAAATTAAGGAAACAGGTATGAGGAGAATCACAACCCCCATGAGGAAAATAACCATCTCTGTAGTGTGGATGTCTGTGGATGCCAGGGTCAGCAGTGCAGGGGCCTCACAAAAGAAATGGGAGATTCTATTGCTGCCTCGGTAGGGCAGTCTCAGTGTGAACGTGGTGTCCACCACAGACACCAAGATGCCACTGGCCCATGACCCTGCAGCCAGCTGGACACACACCCTCCAAGTCATGATGCTGGGGTACTGCAAGGGCTTGCAGATGGCCACATAGCGGTCATAGGACATCACTGCCAGAAGGGCACACTGTGTGCACCCGAAGATGAGGAAGAGCAGAAGCTGAGCTGCGCAACGTGGGAAGGAAATCGCCTTCCTCCTGGAGAGCAGGTGGGCGAGGGCCTGGGGAACGATGTTGGTAGAGAAACAGAGGTCAGCCAGAGATAAGTTGCACAGGAAAAAATACATGGGTGTGTGAAGCCGCGAGTCCATCTGAACCAGAGACATGAGAAGCAGATTTCCAAGCACTGTGACCAGGTAGATGCCCAAGAACAAGACGAAGAGCAGCTGCTGGGTGTAGGGGTCATCAGAGAGTCCCAGTAGGAGGAATTCTGTCACCTGTGTCTGATTGGTCTGTCTCATACTTTGCCTCTCCTTCACAAAAGAAATCACTACAGGCTAAAAGGTGGGTATGTGTGACCTATAAAATTAGAGTTCATTGTTAGATGACTTAAGAATCGCAGCTAATCACTATCAATCACTTTAGGAATCCCCTTAAGAAGGTTTCCAGAAAATTATTATGCTGCTTTAGTTGGAACAATTCCAATACTGAAAAACAAAGATCTATAAGATGCTACATTCACGTCTAGAGTCTTCTGGCAAGTGAGGAGGAGCTCAAAACAATCATCTTTTTTTATTGTGTATATCATATTTCTAATAAGTAGATTCAATAATTTATTTCACCATTTAATTTCACTTGATTTTCAACTGAAACCCTTGAGACCTCGACTACTCATGACTGCTCTTACCATACTTAAGTATTGTGATGATTTGGTTTTTTTAATTTTTTGTACATACAACTGGACTTGATGTCTTTCAGCTGAAAGACACTAAGGAGATAGAAATCAAATAGAGCCAAAGTACCCTGTAAATGCTCATTTCTGTTAGAGAAAATAACCCATTTGAGGCATTGGGAAATCAACGTTAACTGGAGAGTGTATCATTATCTCACTGCAATCCAGCTTCAGCTAGAGATCCAAAATAGTAACTGTAATGGGCATGAACTTCCCAAATAGCAAGCCCATCATGGCAATCAATAGGTGGCCACCTAAACCACCAGTTTGACTATTTTTTTCTGTTCAGAGCAAACAGCATTACGCTGTCAACTCCAACCCAGTATTTCTCATTGTCTTGCATTTTTCTACACTGCCCAGAGTTAAAAACTCCTTTAAGAACAGTGTCTATGGGGACCTCCCTCATGGTACAGCAGGTCAAAGCACAGCACTAAGAAGCTAAAGCCACTTCAGCATGAGTTCAATCCCTGCCCACCAAGGAGGTGACCCACATGGGCGGCAGACTGCTCCTGACCCGTCCACTGCTCTCCTCTGCAGTGTACTTCATCCATCTGCCTGCTCTCCCTCCCCGCTCTATCTCTGGTGAATCCTCTCACTGCCCCTGCGCCTCTGGCCTGAACCCCAGCTCTGTATAAATAAATAAATAAATCTTTTAAAGAAAACAAAACAGTGTCTATGTCTTTTTTAGTTTATGGTCTTAATTGACACAGCCCACAGATTTATTCAATAAATGATCATCGGTTAAACAAATAAAAAGTACTTGATCATATAGTATAGTTGAGTTGTTTTAAAAGCCTTCCAACAGTCTTAGGTAGATTTGCAAGATTTTGGAGCAATAATAAAATTTCATGGAATATTTCCAAAACAAGGGGAAAGAAATTTACTGTAAATCCTAAGGTTTTAGGTCCTATATGGATTTGGACTGTTAATCCGTTATCTGTCTGGAAAGGGGCTTCAAAATACTATTTTAAATACATGAACTATAAAGTATAGCATTATCAATAAAAATGATAGTAGCAAATATATTTATCAAAGTAATAAAAAACAAATATGGAATATAATAATGCAGTTCTTTTTGTACTTTAAAATTTCAATTGTTCTGGCAGGGTCAATAACCACTTAATTTCAAACAGCCTGAGCTCAGTGACAGATTGAGGTAACTTCAACAGCTACAATCTATATAAATTTACCTCTGATCTATCAGTGATAATTTCAAGGATATTGCTAAAGATGTTTTGGGTGGTTGCCTACCTTCAAACAAGAAGGAAAATTTAAATTTCAGTTAATTAGTGTCATTCACACTAATTCACATCAAATTGAAGAAATAATTGAATTTCCAGATAAAAACTTACAAACTAAAGGATTTCCAATGTATTTCTCAAAAAGAGATAATCACACCCTTTGCAACCTGATAATAGAATTTGACACATCAGATGTGTTGGTGAGTCAAAATTTTGAGTTTAACTCATTGTTGAAATAAATAATGAAAGTTTAAAACATTATTGCAAGGATGCTCATCTAGCTCTGAGAAGCACCCTGCCTCCTTCCCCTGCCACAAAATGAGGATATGCTACATTTTAAAACACTACTGGGGTTTGCTCAGCACAGCCTCTTTATTCCAATGTTTGCCCATACAAGTAGAGCAAAATACGATAATTCAAAAATCTGTCCTTTGCATGAGGATTATTTTGAGCTGAATACTTTGAAGAATCAGCAGAAAAGATCTAAAAGCCAACAACATACTTTCTGTGAAAGAAACTTAAACATTCATAAAGAAATTTCCATTTGTAATTATGGCTCTGTCTCGTAGGAAAATAGAGAATGACCAAACCTCTAAGCTTTTATTATAGGGGGTGTCTCAACCAAGACCTGAGAATAGTAGAGGGAAAATTATTTTTCTTCCCTTATGCTTTTTACATAGAGTAGTACACTTCCTGGAACATCGATTACACTTTAAATACTAAATTACTGTGTCTTTTGAGCAAATGCTGTGCTCAACCTATTGCATGTTGCATCCCCCAGGCCTGTGTTGTCCACAGCATATTATAGACTCACAGCAAGTATTCATTTGATGAATTAGGTACTGGGTCAGTGAGTGTGGTATAAAATTTCAATCAAGCTATCATACAACTGGTTCTAAAGGAAAATGTCACCTGTAATCAAAAAGCTGAAATAAAACTAAATTTTGAGAAACAGGCTCCTTTAAGATAGGTACATTTGCAACTCTCATCTATCTTGTGGGAGGTGTTAACCAGTTGGTCCTTAGAATGTTAGTTTTCAGGTTCAGCTCTGGTTTGTCAGACTTATCTCTCCACCGCAGTTCATACCATTCCAGAGTATATGGTACAATTGTAATATTCATGTCTAGATCTCAGAAAAAATGTTAAACAAAGTTTCTCCATAAAGAGATATAGACCTTAAAGGGAAATGCCGTAATAAATTCCTAAGGAATACCTACAATCAGTGATTAGCTTAATGCAAAGGTAGGTACAAGATATTGCTGTCTTCTATGCCTTCTTTATCTGACTTATTACAAAAAGTTTTTTTCCAGGATCCCATGTTATCCAGGACCACTCTTTCTCACTCACACATTTCCCCCATTATCTACTTTCACTTACCCCAACCCCTTACACACACACACACACACACAAATACACATACATTCAAACATCTAATCTGTCCTAGATGTGCAAATACATCCACAGCATCACACACTTACCTACATCATAGCTCTTAACCAATTATATTCAATTTCAAGTTGCTTTCTCAATAGCTGTAAGATGTTCCTGACTCACCTTTATGAGCCGAAAATGAGATAAATCCTACCAGAATAAGTGTGCACCATCTGCTTTTTGAGCTGATTTCAACTGAGCCACAGCAGCAGGGACTAGGGGTGAGTGTGAATCAGGTGTCAGCTGTGACCTGTCAGTGGGCAGGAGTGCCCTGACATTGGGCTTACAGCATTAGAAGTCTATACCCTGACCTCTCTTGATGTCTGTTTAAAACCTTGTTATTTTCTCATGCAAATGTGAGGAAGACATGCTTCCCAAGATGATAGTGAATCTGCACCCAGGTCAGGGAGCTTTTCTGAAAAAATCATGTTTACTATCAAGCTTGCTATGGTGTTAGTCTGCCTCTTCCCCAGATTCAACATCAACTTGTAAGTTCATTTCTCTCAAAGTGTTATCTATTATGGGTGTGAATCACGATAATAGTAACAGAGCCAGGAATTGTCTAATATTTTTGGGAAGAGTATACCAAGGAAATCCATAAAGTCCAAGAGAACGTACTAAATTTCAATCCTGATTTCAAGTACTCTTGAGCCAAAAATCCACACCTCTTTCCTACTCTCCATTCCCACTTACTGTCTTACAAGCCCAACGCAACAGGGACATAGAACATCCACTCAAATGATTAATACCGACTCCATGAAAATCCTGTTATGTCTCCTTTGGCAGACTCTTCTTCTCAGGGACGTTCCCACGTATTTGTGGCTTTAGATCCAATGGGAACAATCCTTGACTGCATCTGTTAGAGAAGGTTTACCCCTATGAGTCAGTCAGACTTGCTGGACAACAGTAGCTGAATTTTAAAAGCAACATCAAATAAAGGTTGCCTAAACTCCTTACAGTCGTGTGCCAGTCATTCTTACCCCCTTGCGCCTGTGCCTTCTCCTTCTCTCTAACCATCTTATCGACACTTGCTCATCTGAGAGGAAAGATCAAATTTGTCAGAGCCAGTAGAACACTCCAGTCTTGGGGAAACTGCTGTGGATGCACTGGCTGCAGAATGGGCAGAGGGAAGACTACAGACATCTTGTTACATAGTCAAAAGTGCTCGACAAAATCTACAAAGCCCAGGCAAGGACAAGGGAGGAAGGTGAATCCTCACACTTGCCACGTCTTCATGCTCTATCCAAAAGTCTTCTCATCGACTTCAGGGCACTGTTCATCAATCCTTCCACTTAAATGAGGTCAACAGGGGGATACTAGGAACAGCCTCTGGAGCTGCCTAAGTGCTCAGGAGAATTCTAAATCATCAGGGTGGGTCCTGTGCTCTGTTTCTAAGAAGGTTCCCAAGTGGGGAAAGTGACTTCCATTCTATAACACTATATTTCCACTCCAGAGTATATACCATATAGATAAGAGTTTATATCCACCACAAGGTATGAGAGGAAAGTTGACAACAGTCTTAATAGCAAAAAATGAAAAAAAAAAAACACAAAATTTTCATGGACTATAGAAGAATAAAAGAAGAAAGAACATCTTGCAGTGGAACATTATTGAATGATTGAGAATAAAGGAGCTATTACGGTATATGCCACATGAGTTAGTATACAGAATGATTTTAAGTAAATGAACTTAGACACTAAAGAAATACATATTGTAGGGTTCCATTTATTTGAATTTCAAGAAAAATCAAGGTTTACTTATATCTTTTAGAATGCCAAATAATAGTTACTTTTGTGTTGGGTAGGGTGTTCATTGGGAGTTGACATAGGAACAGTTTGATATGCTGAGAATGCTCCCTATTCTCGCCCATATTGTGGTTAGAAAGATACATACATATATAATATTCCTTGAATAAGATTGGTGCATATAGGGTATATTGTAGTACCTCAATAAAAGGCAGAGAAAGGAAAAAAAATAAATTTAGGTATCTATTTTAAGCTGCTAGGATGAATTGGGGCAGGAGGAGTAGCTAACAGAATAAAGCCTATGTACAGTAAGGGAAATAATTTAGATAAAAAATGAAATAAATACAATTCACAACAAAATAAAAATGATAAGGTTTAATATATTTCAAAAAAGTCCTTTGTAAAGATTGCAAAACTAGCCATAGAAAGTACTGTCAGAAGAAACTTTATTTGAACACTGGAAAATTGCCCAAAGGTTGTACCTGAAATTTACAAATAGATATTTAATTTAAAAAAATATATAACTAAAGCCAAATAGGATAGTTTTTTGTTTTTTAACTTACTATTAACACAGTAGTAAAAAGGCCACCCAGGTAACTGGGCATATATTTATAAATCATATAACATGATGTGGGCTTAATTCCCAGAATATATAAAGAACATGCCAATCAAGATCCAAAAGATTAAAAACAGGCAAAGGACTTGAAAAGGCATGTCTCCTAGGAAGATACACAAATGGCTAGCAAACAAGAGAACGATCCTGAACATCATCAAACATTTGGGAAATGCAAAGTAAAACCACAAGGGTCATTAAAAGAACCATGAAAAAAAGATGTAACAAGAGTCACTAAAAAAAAAAAAATGAAAAAAAGAGGTAAAAATTGAAGAGAAATAATATAACTGTACTATGTGCTGTTCTTATGATTATCCACCAAGGAAAAACAAAAATCCTGTCAATATACTGTTAGAAGTAGTAAAACATGAATTTTCTTAGATAGTAGCATAGATACATACATATATAATATTCCTTGAATAAGGAATATTATATATATTCAAATTTCTCTACCAGCAATAGCCAACTGGAAAATAAATTTTATAAATCAACAAAACTATATGTAGAAATAAATCAAAAATAAATAAGACCTTCACGGTGAGAAAAATGAGCTCTAGTAGAGAACATAAAAGATGATCTAAATAAATGGAAAACTACTTCATCCTTTGTATTAGATAAATATTTATTTAGCATAATTTATTTTTCATTTAGTGGTGTTGGTTTACATTGTGTATTAGAAGTATAAAATTTCCCACTTCTAGAGTATTTACCTAGCATCCCCACTACCTAAGAATCCACACTCCACAATCACAGTGGATCTTTATAAGTGAAATCATATCTGTAAACAAAACAAATCTGTGATTTTAAGGAAAATGAGTACTTTTTAAAAAGCATAACCTGTTAACAAAAGCTCTTTCAAATATAAACACAAAATTAGACATCATAATGCAAAAGAAGCATTGATTTACCTAGATTAAATCATAAATCTATGATATTAAATCCTATAAAGTCAACAGATAATGTAGAAGAAGACGTACCTCCAAGGAAAATCAAAGACCAAATTTTTAATAATATTGAATGGATTTCAACAGTAGTAACAGCCCATAAAGGAAAATTAGCAAAGGAAATAATGGCAAATGACCATTTTCGTAAGAAGTGAGTCACATTCATTCTAAAGTATAAAGTATATTACAATAAAAATGACACGTCATTTGGTACATATATACAATGGAATATTACTCAGCAACCAAAAAAGAGAAACACATGTCTTTTGCAGCAACTTGGATGGAGCTGGAAAAGATCATGCTTAGTGAGATAAGCCAGAAAGAGAAAGAAAAATACCGGATGGTTTCACTCATAGCAGGAGTATAATGGACCAGGCGAGAAAATAACAAAAATAATGAACAACCATATACCAGAGACATTCTGTGGGGGTGGAGTCGGGAATGGGATCAAAAACGGGGGGGGGGGGGGGGGGGGGGGAAGAGAAATGCACGGGATTATGGTGATGGCACACGGATGATTTGGTGATGGGAAACTCGCGGGGATTACAATCGAGATGAAAAAAAAATGTACAAAATGATGTAAAAATAAACTTATGTTTAAAAAAAAATGACACGTCATTTTTCACCTAAGAAATTAGTGAAACTGCCTTTGACAATACTAAATGTCAGAAAATGTGTAACAAAAGAGAATTTCATGCAATTTTGATGGACGTATACGTTAAAGCAATTTTCTACAGTGTACTGCAATTGATAATATCAATTAATGCTATAAAGGGATATATCTTTAGATCTAGCAACTAGGCCTCAGGAAAATACTTTTTCAAATATATTTGACAAGGACACATCAAGATGAGCAGAGATACTCACCTAATGATTAAAAATAATCCAAATATCCATTTATATAAGTATGATTAAATAATCTCTGCTATAGTTATACCATGGAATATAATCCATTTATTTCGTTAGATTGATATGTGTTATAAATTCAAAATTAAACTACAAATAATGTATGAGTCAAAATAGTAAAACAATACAATTCAAATTAGAGACATTTCCTTAAAGAAATAAATGATATTTCATTGAAACTAAATTGCCCCTTGAAATAGAATTGGGAGGCTAATAACTTTAAAGAATTTCCTTGAATCTTCCAGAATTATACTAACTTCTTTTTGCATCTGCCAACTTCTTTTTGCATCTTTCTCTTACATCTTTTTCCCTTCAAGGGATATGAATGCATCATTTAGATATAAAAGTTGCCTTTCTCTTAATTTTTTCACTAGTTTGAGCAAATTATAGAAGTTTCATTTTCATATGGTCAAATCAAACTATTAAGTTAATAGTGTAAGAAACTAAAGTTTCAGTCTACAGTAGCTCCTGGCTGGTTTTCCCCCACAAACATAAAGCTCTGACTCTTGTCCCAAGAATGGGCTTGCAATTTAACAGCCAGCTCAAAACTCCTATGATCATATTGATTTAGGACAGTGTTAACCAAATGAAACCACCATTTGAGATGATCATGTGGCACCAAATACTAATACTAAATATTTGTATTAGTATTAGTACTAATACTACTAATAAGAAGTGAACAAAATAAAGATACATACCCTAAAATCAATCTGTATTATTTAATTAGATATTGGCATCTAGAGACTCCAGTGTCTGCTCATTTTCATTTGAATGTAATTATCATAAAAAAGAAAAGCCAAGCTTAATAACTGTGAATCCCTGAGAATATACCTGCTGATGCCATAGTGAATGTCAATGGTGTGAGGTTTGACAGAGGGATGAGTATGGTTTGGAAACTTTAGTCTGTGATTTCACATAAAACACAAAGTGCCCTAAGGTGTCTCAGAGGAAAGGTAATAAAGTTGGGGCTCTTATAAAGCTCCAGGGAATGTTCTGTTTACATCACTCTCAAGACCTCACCTTTAAATATTTCCTCAAAGGAAAATCCTCTGTTTAGAGGTGATAACTGAAGTTGGTACCTTGCATCAAGTGAGACAGAATGACTTAGGATGGAGACAGAGACACAGGATGGCTAGTGCAGTGCTTAGGCGCACTGTTCAGGGCACAGCTCAGGTGGGTGCTGCCTTCAAGAATGGATCTCAGGCAACAGAAATCACTCCCTCCTGCATGGAATCCTCCATTCCTTCACCAGTGACCCCTCAACACAGTTTCTGCAGATTTCTGCCATCAGGTGAGAGTGGAAAATGTATTGATGGAACTCAATCGGTAGGATTCTGTAGTATTGATTTGGGGTTGGGTAGGAAAGTGTTGGGAAAAATGAGCTCTGGCATTGATTCTCTTACACATCAGTTTTCCTAGTTCAACTCTCGGAGACAATTTATTCCCATTCTTCTCCAGAATCCCAGCACGAAACCCCTCTTCCAGACTTCCTCCTTCTGAGATGAGACAGTTTACACAGATCACAAAGGCTGTGCCTTCTAGCATGCCTTTCTTCTAGTTACTGCAAAAATAACTCTTCCTGATTCTCCCCTGCCCTCTGCTGCCAGGCTGCAATATTCATTATTCCCTGCAGCTTGCATTTGTTCAGCCATCTCCCAGTGACAGCCCAGGAGCTGGGAGGAAACTGTAACTCTAGGTTTAATGAACCCCTTCAAGAGTTTCTTGTCCTTAATCATGTTCCGGGTGTGGTTATATGTGAAGGGAACAGAAGTCTGTGCTAAACTGTGGAGGGAGGCTAACACCATTGCTTGCAATCCCCTGGTGAGTTAGGCCTCAGAGGAAGGGTGGGTTTTACAAGCGCAATCAGGGTTGTCTGTTGCTCCACCAGTGGATGCCAGTCTCTGCCGCCAGTGCTCTCACATGTGTACCTCAAATGCTAATATCCCCTCCAGGTATGGTGAATTCCTACATGGCCTATTCTTAGTACCCAATTGGTTCAGTACTTCCTCTGACCCCTTCTGTTATGGTGAGAGATTTGGTCATGAAGGTATATATATATATAAGCATATGGAATGAGAAATCTGTTATCTGTATGTTTGTGTGAGATATTTTAATGAAGCCGAGATGAGTAGGTATGCATACCATATGGTGTATGTGTATGACAAGGATAAGCCCATGTTTGCTGCTGTGTGATGTGAAACAGAGTTGTTAAGAAAAGATAGCTAACAAGGTCATGTTAGTTAGAGGGATAAAATATTCATTGTCTATTCTTTCAGTTTGCGGGAACAGAGGATTTACAGATACCTACTGGTATTCCTTCTTCCTGTTCTCTGCATCTTTGAATCCCTGCCCTCCATGTTCAGCTTCCCCTCCCTGCTTTCTTCTATCTCTATTCCCTTCATTCTATTTTCCTGGTATTTTTTTTCTTCCTCTTTTTCCTTTCCATAAAGAGACACCATTGTTGAATTAATTAGTAAAGTTGACATTTTCTAGAATGTGAAAGAATGCTTATCCCTAATCTTACTCGGAATAGAACTTACTCTATAGTTCATCTTATTTAACTCTTTTTTGCTCATTTCTTAATCTCCTATTGTTTGGATATTAAACTATATTCTTCTCCAATGCACACACACACACACAATACATACCCGAACACACCAATCTATCTTTGAGACAGAGATAATCATTCTTTAAATATACTACCGTTCTGTATATAGATTCTAAATTTTTGTGTGTTAAGAATTATCAACATGATAAAGGTTTATTGAATGGAATCATCTTGACACACACACACACGCACACACTCAGACCCCCATAAATATGTATTATACCCACACATGTTATTTCACAACACTTGTTTTCAGTCAACAATGTCAAACAGCTTTCTATGGATAATATAGCTCTACTTCTTCAAGATCTAAAGTTCATTACTGAGATCCTATCATTACTAATAACATATCTTTATTATGATAATAAGGATTATTACCCTAAAGCTGATGTATTATTGTCACTGTAGTAGTCATCTTGTCAATGTAATTGCCAACACTGTGCAAACAACTTTCCACAAAGTACTCAATTTAATCTTTAAAGCCACACTTGTGAACCTTGGTGTTTCATTTTGCATTAGGAACCTGAGGCAACTAAAGGAGAAAACTAAATAAATTTTTCTGGTTCACAGAGATAAGAAATGGGAAAACAAGGATCCAATCCATGCCTGTGTGACACAGATAATTCACTCTTACCCCTCTGTACCATACAGATTCCATTACAAGTCTCCCAGCTATTTGAAAATAGAGCCTCCATATGAAATCTTTCATGAGCCCAAATGGCATAAAGCAAAGGAATGATTCTCATTCATTTATCAACATATGGAATTTTTTTTAATGATTCCCCCCCCCAAATTATCAAATCATGCCAAATGAGACAAAACTCACATTAACACTAACATATACTGATGACGTGCTAAAAACAACCTTTACAAAGTATGGACAACGTAGTTTCACTTACTCGAATCAGAAGGGCAAGGAACACACGGAAGCTGAGAGACTGGGGTGGCAGGAGGTCCAGGAGACTGGCCCAGAGGAAGAGGGTCAGTGTGAACATCACATCACTGTGTGAATGTTCAGGGCAGGCGGCCTAGCAGTGTGGACACCTCTGTGCCTGCCCGCTTGATGTTGAGCGTCGACATACACTCTCTGCGGCAGCTGCTGTGGCAGATGAGGAAGACCGGCATATAACTGCACCAAAAAAAACGGCCTAGCCGTGTCCATATGCTATTTTTCAGTTCTTTGTATTCAAGACATCATGCAAACCTCTACGCGCTCTTTCAAAATTAAAGTCATGCTGCCTGCTATCAGAGCAGCACTGTCCGTAAGAAGCGAAAATCTCACACAAAGTGCTTCACGTTTAGCTCCCGGATGACTTCTCGAGCCAGTCTTTCATGATTGCAGTTTCCATTACATCCAGTTTTACACAAAATGTAAAACTCTTACAAACTCCCTTAGACTTTTCCCTTAGGAAATATTTTGTTCATATATGCACAACATAAAGCACAGATGCCGAGTTCAGAGCTACGACAGGGAAAGGAGCTCGGCCCCAAGCTCACAGTTGGCGCATGCGCTATCTCTATCTGGGTGGTCACGAAACAAAGGTGGCTCTTTGCGTTCTTTAGTGAACTCCACAATCCGCCTCTGATTCTTGGCAGTTAGTGAAAACAGAAACTGTACTAACAATGTAGGCCTTCCATAAAAGTGGCATAATACAAACTGTTGAAAAGCAGGGGATACCTGTATTTAGGAACTCGGTAGTGTATTTAATATAACAGGTGTTGCTGTATTTTATTAAATATTATAAATTCTTTGGTAGCCTTCCAGAGAAATTTTATAAATGTACATGCCTATGTTTTTCATATCTGTTTGCTCCATTCTCAAAAATATAATGGGTAATTTAAATCTACTTCACCTCTGTTGTCTAATGTGAGAGAAATACCTATTACTTTACTTATATTTCCGATTCCAAGTGAAGACACATTCTTTACATGGTCAGTTGAGGATATGCATTTGGAGAAATTCACATATCAAGATAATCAGGTAAACTTGTTAAAAGGCTATTTTCTTTGTTCAGCCACAAACCTACTGAAAATATCCAGAGCTCAGAAATTTTTCTTTTCAACAAATTCTTACAAAGATAATTATTAGGAGACTAACTTCTAAACATTGATAATTTGGGGAGAATTGACACGTTTATAATACTTAAATTCCCATCTAGGAGTTAGGTAGACTTCCATTTGCTCATGTTGGCTTCTATGTTCTTCATTAAAGTATATAACATTTTAATTATTGCCTAATAATATAGTATCACATAATATCTTAACATTAATACCATCTCCCTCATGATCTTATTGAGAAAATATAATCATATTAAACCCTGAAAGTCTTGTGTGAAATACTCAATAAAAAACCTAGTTATTCTTTTTGGCTGTGCTAGTTGCTGTTAAAATCTTAGTTCCTAGATGAAAAATGTATCTATCATTGTTTTAACTGTATTACATATCAAACTATAAAAATAGTGAGTAGTTTTCTTGTATTTTAGTGGTTATTTATTTCTTCTTCTTCATACCCTTGGCCCATTTCTTGGACTCACCATTTTTTCATAGTGTTTTTTTTTTTTTAACATGGAACTTACATTACAAACTAATTTAAATTTTGTTCCTCAAAATTTTCCTGAGTTTGTACTTTATGTTTTGTTTTTGTTATTACCTCAATAAGTCTTTCAATTTTGTTGTAAGCTCTACATGTTTCCCTTCATAGTTTCTTAGAAGACTTTAGTGTTTTCCAAATCTTATCCTATATAATCACAGCAGTTTAAAGCATTCGTTCTTTTATTTGTTTTAGTTTTAATATCTTACTCTTAAATCCAAATAGAATGGTACTTAGTGTATGATATGTTAAGACTTTATTATTTAACCCTGTTAAAGTTTGAGATTATTTAAGAAGACAAATTAAGTTTGATGCCTGAAGACTGGTTCACATTTTCAAGGGTATGTTATAATTAAATATGTAGTATTTGAACAGTTAGTAGTATAATTTTCATCATGTAAATAGTCTAGAGAATATACACTGTTATCCTAACAGTGGGTGTATGGTCACTTAGTAAAATCTGCATGAACTCTAACATCCTCACATTAACCAAGAAGACATTAGTAATGCTGTACTCTATAAACTGGTGTCATTTAGAAAGTAGGGCTTGGAGGAACATGAAGAGGATTTGAATTACAGCTAACTAATAAGAATAAAAATATTTCACTTGGTAGACCTAAAACAAGTTGGTTACCAAAAGTTTAGAAATTACCATCTGGGTATCAGTCCAAGAGGTGTTTCTTTTATAGGATCTAATGTCATAAACACAAAATTTGTTCTTTTGTTTGTGCCAAAACAGGTAAACAGGCATAGATTTATCTCAATGGGAGAAGAAAACCAAACCTATGTGACTGAATTTATCTTTCGTGGTCTTTCACAGGACTGGAAGACCCAGATCCTGCTATTTTTTCTTTTTCTCATCATTTATCTGTTGACTGTGCTTGGAAATCTGCTCATCATCATACTCATCTTCATGGATTCTCGACTTCACACCCCTATGTACTTTTTTCTTAGAAACCTTTCTTTTGCAGATCTCTGTTTCTCTACTAGCATTGTCCCTCAAGTGTTGGTCCACTTTCTGGAAAAAAAGAAAAGTATTTCTTTTTATGGGTGCATGACACAGATAATCGTCTTCCTTCTAGTTGGCTGTACAGAGTGTGCCCTGCTGGCGGTGATGTCCTATGACCGCTACGTGGCGGTCTGCAAGCCTCTGCACTACTCCACCATCATGACTCAACAAGTATGTTTCCAATTGGCCATAGGGTCCTGGGCCAGTGGGGCACTGGTGTCTTTGGTGGACACAACCTTTACTTTTCAACTTCCCTATCAAGGACAAAACATTATTAATCACTACTTTTGTGAGCCTCCTGCCCTCCTGAAGCTGGCATCTGCTGACACCTACAGCACAGAAATGGCCATCTTTGCCATGGGGGTGGTCATCCTCTTAGCGCCGGTCTCTCTGATCCTGGTGTCCTACTGGAACATCATCTCCACTGTGATTCGGATGCAGTCAGGGGAGGGCAGGCTCAAGGCGTTCTCTACCTGCGGCTCCCACCTCATCGTTGTCATCCTCTTCTATGGGTCAGGAATATTCACCTACATGCGGCCAAACTCAAAGACCATAAAAGAATGGGATAAGATGATATCTGTGTTCTACACAGTCTTGACTCCAATGTTGAACCCCATAATTTATAGCCTGAGAAACAAGGATGTCAAAGGGGCTCTTAGGAAACTAGTTGGCAAACAGTCCTTTTCTTAGAGGCATTGATCTCTAGGTCAGACTTTTGGAGCTACATCCTTAAAAGATAAGGAGCAGCATTTCAATAGGAAGTAATAAACAGGAAGTAGATCATTTCAGGAAGAAGCATGAGCATTAAGAAACATCTAGACACATTCGGATCAAAGCCAGAACACAGGGAAGAACTAAGAGGAGGAAAATTATAAAAAGCATCACGTGCTATTTTAAAGGAGTTCACAGTTAATTTGACTAACATAGGTATGTTTTAAGATGATCAGAATTTAATCTAAGGAATTTAAACTGCATTCTTCTAAGGTAACATATAACGTGAGCTGTGTATACCACTCTCACATCAAAGCAACTACAAGTTTAAATGTCCCAGTTATGTAAGCCTAGGAACATGTTCTGATTAGAACAATCAGCACATCAGAAAGAGTGTTTAATCCTGGGGTCACTTGTGGCCCATAGTATTCCAGCTTGTAAAATGGTACCTGAGGCAATACCTCATGAGGTGTCTCTTCTGAAACTTCCAGATAAACGAGTCTTTCATATCATCACCCCTAAGTTCATACGTGTATAGGCTATCAGAATAAAAAGGGAAATCAACCGTCACCTTATCCAAATATTTGTTTGAGGTTTCAAACCACTCCAAAACATTTCTATTTAATAATTATCCAGCAAAATTTTAAAGAAGAATACTCTAACTCCCTACTCTCTGGTGGTTCTCTTTTATATTCAGGTTTTTTTGTTTTTAATCATTAGCAAGATCTTCTTCATAGCAAAATCAATATTCCCATATCTTCAATCAATTTTCCATACTTTTACTCCTAGAGCAATTTTCATTATCCTTGTGTACCAAAACTCATTAAAGCCAGTTTCTATACTTGTACAAACTCAATTCTAACTATCAACCCATGTTGCTTTAAAATTCATTTAACCTAATATATTTGAATACCCTCATACATTCTGGTCATCTTCCTTTGGACAAACCCAAGTTATTCAACGACCTCTTCTTCAGGAAACAGAAGAGGAATCAGAATTAAAAAAAATTGGGGTTTACTAATCTTAGCCTGACTCCTCCACAGGCTGAGATACCAGTAACCACATCTCACTGGGGTTTTACTTCTCTACGGTGACCAATTCCAGACTTCACTCCAGTTTCTCATAAACCCTTAGTCAAAGAAAGGAGAGAGATAGTCACTTGCTTCAAACTTTTAATCAGTCGTGTGTTTAGAGAAGGCCTCATGGTAATCATTCTACAGTTACTCTAAATATCGAGGAACAACAGATCTCAGCTTGACTTTGCAGTAGAACTTTACAGTGAAGAGATACCAACTAGCTAAAACCTGTTATTCATCATTCATCCATCCCTGTGTTAATTTAAAAATTATTTACCTTGATCCTATGTCATTTTTTCTTATCCAACTTTGGGTATATTCAATACACTCATAGCAAAGGCTGGCACATAATGGTTTTTTAAAAATAATTTATTTATTTACATCATTCTTCATTTTGTACATTTTCCCATCTCAGTAGTAGTTTCCTGGGCTTCTGACCACCAATTCAGCTGTTGGCACATAATGTTTTAACATATATTTTTTAGAACTATGATTTGAAGATTACTGGAGCTACATTACAATAGACAAACTCTAATGTGGGGTGTGATGATAACATAAAAACACTCACTCACATAATATGTGCCAGTTAAGGTTATATCAACAAAGAAAGAAAATTAATAGTTGAACTTGGTGAACTGGCTGCCAGTGGTGATCAAGATGAGACCCATTTCAATAATGGCAAGAAAATGTGGACACTAATTTGGGGAAGTTTAACCATCAACAAGAAAAATAGCGTGATCAGGAAAGTGGAATTGTGGGCTTTTTTTTTTTTTTTAAAGATTTATTTATTTATTCATACAGAACTGGGGTACAGGCCAGAGGCTCAGGGGCGGTGAGAGGCTTC
>NW_004567116.1:35151041-35177214 GCF_000260355.1 Condylura cristata | reverse complement strand
AGCGGGTGGGCCAGGAGAGGTCTGGCTCGCCATGTGGTCTCCTCCGGGGCAGGTGGCAGGCGGGAATCGAACTCATGCGGAAGTGGCTTCAGATTTTCAGTGCTGCGCTTTAACCCGCTGCGCCACCAGGGAGGGCCATGAATTGTGGGCTTTTTATTTTATTTTGATTCCCAGGGCTCCTTCCCCTTTTCCTTGAAATCTTTCACCCCTGGCTCACTGTCACTCTCTATAACACATGGTATTCATCTTGGTTATTTTAATTTCCACATAGAAATGAAAATGTTCCAATATGCGATATTCTCAGAATTCATTGATTCACCACTTTTCCAATGATCTCAGGCATTTATTCCCATGGTCATATCCCAAATACTACCATTACCCATAATTTACATCCTGTTGTCCAAATTCCAAATTCACTGAATCCCAAGCAAAATAAAAGGTTGCCGTTTTAAGGCACTAAGTTTTGAGGTGCCTTGTTATGCAGCCACCAATAACTGAAACATTGAGAGAATTAAATTCCCATTTATCTCATCTAAGTAGGAATTTTTTACATTATCAACAAAAAGTTGTCTACTTGAAACTTTACCTTTTATGCTATGCAGTGAGAGGGAGAATATAGGACCAGAAAAAGTCTAAAGAAAAAAGTACTTAGTACATACAAAAACATAATAAAAAATAATATATCAATCAGGGTTCTTATTTTCAAGCAACAGAACTTGAATCGGGTGAACAGCGGCAGAGAACGAATTTGATGAGGACATCACCGCCATTTAGCACTAGATGGCGCAGTTTACACTAGTGTATGTAACACACACACTTTAGCACAGGCTTTGCTGCTGCTGCTGCCGTTGCTGATTTTACTGATTTACGGAGCCTGGAATTCGTGATGTTGCTTCCTTTGCTAGTAACAGAAAAAGAACTTATTGATAAAAATTACCTTAGTCAGGTAAACAAAATTAACATGTCATATAAGTACCCTTAAAATGATATGTTTCCTAATATGTACCCTTAAAATGATGGGATGAAATAGCACGTATTTCTGTGATCAGAAATCCTCCTTCAAAGCCATCATCTCAGTCTAATCATGAGAAAAACATCGGTAAAATTCTAATAGATGGGTTTTTTTTATGTGTATTTTTTTATTACAAAGTTTATTTTTACATCATTTTGCACATTTTTTTTCCATCTCGATTGTAATCCCCGCGGATTTCCCATCACCAAATCACCCCTGTGCCACCACCATAGTCCCGTGCATTTCCCTCCCTTCCCCCCCTCCCCCCATTTTTGATCCCATTCCCCACTCCACCCCCACAAAATGTCTCTGGTATATGGTTGTTCATTATTTTTGTTATTTTCTCGCCTGGTCCATTATACTCCTGCTATGAGTGACACCATCCGGTATTTTTCTTTCTCTTTCTGGCTTATCTCACTAAGCATGATCTTTTCCAGCTCCATCCAAGTTGCTGCAAAAGACATGTGTTTCTCTTTTTTGGTTGCTGAGTAATATTCCATTGTATATATGTACCACATCTTTCTAATCCAGTCATCTACTTTTGGGCATTTGGGCTGCTTCCATGTTTTTTAGATGGGTTTTTTAATGAAGTATATGCTTAGTACTCCTCAAAAAGGCCATCAAAAACAAGCCTGATAAATATCACAGCCCACAGAAACCTAAGGATACATGTAGTATCCTGAATAAAACCCTGGGTCAGAAAAAGAAAATCAGGTGGAAAAAAAAATCTAAGGAAATATGAATAAAGTGTGGACTCCAACAATAATAAGTTATCAATGTAATCTTCTGAATTGTAACAAATGCACAGTTATGTAACAATATCAATAAGAAAAAGCAGGAGGGGCTAGGAGACTGAGCATTAATTTCTCTGTAAAAATAAAACTACTCTAAAAAATAAAGTCTATTTTTGAAAAGAAATGAAACTAAATCTCCAGAATAACAACTACAAAAGAAGGAGCAGGGGTTGAGGACTTCAGGCTACTTCCTAGTCACAGGTGAAATGCTTTGTTCCAATGAAAATGCTACCAGGTGTCTTCGGTAGCAAGTGCTTCCATTCCCTTCATTCTTTCCATAGAGGATTCCTTAACATGGAAATACCTAACACTTGTCTAAGAGCACAGTACATACACAAAGACTTGAATGCCAGCTCCCAGCAATTGAGGAGCTCTCGCTAATTACTGAGGAGCTCTTGCTAATTACTGATCACTTTTAGAGGTATTTGAAGTTAGTGTTATGTTTCAATATCTCGAGTATTTTATATAACTTTTTTTAAAAAAGATTTATTTATTTGTGCATACAGAACTGGGTACAGGCCAGAGGCTCAGGGGTGGTGAGAGGCTTCACCAGAGACAGAGTGGGGAACAGAACAGGCAGATCGATGAAGTACACTGCTGAGGGGAGCAGCGGGTGGGTCAGGGGAGGTCTGCCACACCATGTGTTCACCTCCGAAGCAGGTGGGAATCGAACTCATGCCGAAGCAGCTTTAGATTCTCAGGGCTGTGCTTTAACCTGCTGCGCCACCAGGGAGGGCCCTATTTTATATAACTTTTAAGGAGAGTCCTAAGAGGGCTTGTAACTAAAGTCACATACAGCAATGTCTCCAAACACACGACAAAAGATATTCAAGTCAGAATGGAAAGCCCTCCTGGTCATAGCGTTATTATCCAGAACACAACTAATACAAAGTTGTGTTTACCCAGACACGATATTCAATGGCTTATTTGATAGTGCTATCACAAAATAGCTCAGATTCACCAAGCCAAAGCTGAACTCATGATCGATCCTCTGCAAAATCTTTTACCTGGACGCAAAACTGAATTAGTAACTCAGTGCAAAAACTGTGTTGAATCACATTACATGCAAGATGTTTTTGAAGTTGTTGTTTTTGTTTCAATGAACTTCGGGGGAGAGGCGGGACGGGTGGGACTGGTAAGAAAGGTTTCACGGGATGGGATGAGGAAAAAGAGGGAAAACCTAACTTGCTCTCTCCCCACCCACCATAAACGAGGCTGGAGCTCATCCATCCTGAGCAGCCTTACAGCGGCCAGCAAGTCGACGTGGTGGGCGGGACTTGGAGAAAGGGGCGGGGCTGGGGAAAGCCCCTGTGTTTGACCGGGGGACTCAGGCCGCAGGGGCTTCTGGGGGCGCCTTCCAAGATTGGTGCGCGTGCGCGGGAGTTTACCCTGGCTTCCCGTGGCATAGGTGAGACCCACAACCCACCGTTGAGTTTAGGGGCCAGGTGCGCTCTAGGCTGCTTAGTTCTGGCGTGATTACCGGCGACGGTACCCTCCGCCACCGAGGACGGCAACCCCGCGGCTCCTCTCGAAACTGATGCTGGGCGTGGCTGAGCGCGACCCTGTCTGGGAGCGGTGCTGGTGGGGACTACCCAGGTGAGTGGACTAGATGTAGACTAGGTGTCTACTAGAAACGCGCAGTTTTCCTGGGCGCCTTAGCAGTTCCTGGGATTCCCACACCGCGCTCTGCATTTGGGGGGTAGAGGGAGAGCGGGGAAGCTGGAGCGCGGCGAGAGCTCAGAGAGACCTGGGGTGCGGAACGTAGTACGTGAGAGGGCAGAGGGAAATAGGGTTAGGGGTGGGAAACGACGACTTAGGTCTAAATCCCGTTCATTTAGGAATTTAACTTCACTATTGTCCAATTGTAATCTTGTGCACAATGGGCAAACTGCACACGCTTAACCGGGTAATATTTGTAGTAGATCGGCTGGTTTGGGGATGACTGGTCTTAACCGCGCAAGGTATGACTGGACCAATCAACTGGAAAAGAAAATGGAGAAAAGTTCATTTAAATTAGCTTCCCTCCTCAGTCGTGCTTGGTCACGCCCCCACTTTAAAGCCTCCAGGCATCTTTTTTCTTTTAGACACTTTTTTTGCAAACTGCTTTTCTTTTTATCTGAGCTAATCTGGGAAGAATCCTTACTCTGCCTGTTTCCATTAAACAACCCTTTTCAGAGATACTTCCTTTCCCTCCACAATTAGCTCGTTTCTTGAAGCTGTAAAATTCTTCAAACTTAAGTCATCCGAGTTTTCCTAATGTGCCCCCATAGCCCTCCATTGGCCTCATCCTGAGGTCTCTCCAAACTCTTAGTACATGCTAGCCTATTGTCCTGAAGACCGTTCTCCTAACTCTGTATTATTTTTTACTGAGCAGTTTGTTCGTTTCTATCCTATTAATACTTAGTATATTTTGTTGTTGAATGTTTAACTCATGCCACTCTTGTTTGAGTATATAAATAAGGCATTGCCGTTGCTCTGTAGGTTTTGATATGCAATGGTTTTAATTGTTAGATATTTAACAATTGTACTTTATCTTTTTATTTAAAAATCATTTTTTAGACGCAGAATTTTGGCTTTCAAAGTAGCTGAGACTTTTGTTCGGGCTAACTTCTCGTTTGCATTTTGTAACAAATGTAGTCTGTATCACTCATTTTACTTTTTATTTATTGCAGATTTTTTTGTAGCATAGTAATTTGCAGTTTTTGCAGGTATTTTTTATAAGTGCTTGAATAGAAACTACATTCTGCCTGGATTTATAGAGAAGACCAAGCCTATTATATCCACTGTGTTACTTGGTTTTAGTTTCTGTCTTAAGGACTGAGAAAATTGTCATTTCTCTCCTTTCTGTTGTGTTACCGTTAATTCAATATTTTGTTTTCTGAGGGGTTTGCTATAAATATACTCAATATGTTACTTGGCTCATTTCATAACAGTTATATTTTCAAGTTGTACCCTTGGTCATCTCTCAGTTCCTATCCATACCCCTTCTTTAAAAAAAAAAAAAGATTTATTTATTTATTCGTACAGAACTGGGGTACAGGCCAGAGATGTGGAGGGTGACAGGATTCACCAGAGACAGAGTGGGGAGCAGAACAGGCAGATCGAGGAAGTACACTGCTGAGGGGAGCAGTGGGCGGATCAGGAGAGGTCTGCCTGCCTTGTGGATCTCCTCCTTCAGGGCAGGTGGGAATCGAACTCATGCGGAAGTGGCTTAAGCTTCTTAGTTCTGTGCTTTAGCCTGCTGAGCCACCAGGGAGGGCTTAGACATACCCCACTTCTTACCTATATAGAGAACCTGTGTAGTATTCTGCCCCATAACAAAGTTCTTCCCTAAATAAATTGAAAATAATCTGAGGGAAACTAAGGCTTTTGGTGTGGTTATTGTAAACCTTATCTCATTTATGTGGGTGACCCACAGTTTAACAGCCAGCTCCCCCATCCAACAAGATTAAAGTCTGCTAATACCCACATACACGTGACCTTTAGTAAGAGCTCACCTCAGGGTAGGTAGGTACCTGCTAGGAAGCCAATCTATTGTTATAGAAAAAGGTGAGATTTATATGATAATCTGTCAGAACCACTGGATTTTTAAATTAACATGTAATAATCAACCACTTAAATGTGAGCAAAAATAAAAAGGAGCAAAGCCAAATTAATAGAAACCCTGATGACAAAATAGAAGGGAATTTAGGAGGCAAAACAAAGTCATCAGAGAAACTTGAAGTGATCTTATAGCAACCAAACAAGTGCAGTTCTATGGGAAAAGAATCACCAGTGAACACGAAAGCGCTCTTAAGTTTAAAATATGACTGGGAGAAATATTTTCTTTTTAATTAACTGAACACCTACAAGATCAAATGAAACAAATCTAACTCAAAGAAAAAAATTAAATATTTCAACAGCTCTTAAAATGACTTCTGTGGAGTAAATCTGGGAATAGAGAGGAGATAGTAGGGTGGAAGACTGGTTTTTTAGCATGTAAGTTCTCACGTGCTAATGGATTGTTTTTCCTTTTACCATATAGAGTGATTAGCTTTTATTTGAAAAAAGTGCCATGATTTTAATTTTTTCATGATAAAATTTTGTTCATTACCTTTGCATTTTGGGAAATACTTTTAGATTTTTTCTATCATATCATTGCTTCCTTGTGGTATACCCCCTACCTTCTGCTGTTTACCTACTTCCAGTTAATATTTTAAGTCTGCTCATTCATTTTTATATTTACCCTTACTTTATTCTGTTTTACCAAATGACTGACTCCCAATTCTACTTTGTAATACTACAGTGTATCCTTTTGAATCAGACAAGTGTCCTCTAGCTTTATAATCGTGTTTTTTATTTTAGAACAATTTAGGTTTATAGTAAAATTGAGAAGCTGGTACAGAGTCCTGTACCCATTTTCCCTACTAGTAACAAATTATGGTACAGATGTTACAATTAATGAAAGGATAGTGAAAAATTAATACCCTAACTGTACTCATATGTTGGTTTTTCCCTAATGATTTTTTCCTGACCCTTAATCTCACCCAGAAAGTCACATGACATTGTGTAGTCATATCCCCTTAGGTTCTTCTTGGCTACAGTAATTTCTCAGACTTGCTTCTAATGAAGGATGCTGGTCAAGTACTTGATTGGGAGCCCATCCATTCAAATTTATCTGATTTTTAACTCCCACGATAAGATAGGGATTATGGGCTTTGGGGAGGAAGATCGCAGAGATAAAATGCTCTTTCCACTACATGATCTCAAGGGTGCTGTCAGTGTGACTTAGCACTATTGATGTAACCTTGATCACCTGGCTGAGGTAGTGTTTGTCAGGATTCGCCACTACAAACTTACTCTTTCTCCTTTCCCATGGAATATTCTTTGGAAAGAAATCACTATGTACTCAAGGGGCAGAGGGTTATACTTAGAGGATTATGTACATAAGTGATTTTAAATTTTTCTGCTTGGAGGATTTGTCTGTTCTTCCCTACTTGTTGATTCAGTCACACATAAATATAACTTGTGAGTATTTATAGTTTGGATTATAATCTATTATTTATTCTGTTGCTTATATTGTTTCAACTTTGGCCATTGGATGCTCTTGCACTTGGCTCCTGTATGCCTTTGACATACTTCAATAAGTGAGTTTTTTTTTTGTTTGTTTTTCAGCAAGTCTTTATATTCTGATATTATTAACATTACCTAATTTATCAGCAGTTTACTAATACCTATTCATTTACTCATTTTTTTTTAGCTTCTCAAATACCTGAGCTGTAACTTGGCTGACTCATCACACTGTGTGTATATAATACATAAATGCTTAACTCAAGCCTGAGAATTATTGGAATCCTGATAATACAAATTTGAACTAAATTTGAACAAATCTTCCTCTGGGAGTTCTCCAGAGGAAGATGCAACCTTTGAGTAAACTGATGGCTATCTCAAAATCTCAAAACCTGACTCCTTCTGAACAAAGTGATATTCTGAGAACAGATATGTTTTGGCAGCAGGAAACCATCCCAGTCATGGAGACATGTGATTCTGAGACCTGGCGTCAAAAATTTAGACATTTCCAGTACTTGGAAGAATCTGGGCCTCATGAATCCCTGAGCCAACTTTGGGAGCTCTGTCTTCAGTGGCTGAGACCAGAGATTAATACAAAGGAGCAGATTCTAGAACTGTTGGTACTAGAACAGTTCCTGACAATTCTTCCTGAAGAGGCCAGAGTTTGGGTGAATTTACAACATCCAAAGAACAGCAGAGAAGTGGCTACCCTCTTGGAGGATGTGATTGAAATGCTTAAAGACAAAGGTGGGTATATAGAAAACAGAGTAATTAACCCTTCGCATATAAAGAACAATTATCCTTTCCTGAGGCTAGAAGGTGTCAAGGGCCAGACCATAAAGGTCTTTACTGTATTAGGAAGCCTGGACTTCAGTCCATAAGCAATAGCAACAGAATGGGATCGCACAGTTGAGTGTAATGATTTGATTTGTCTTTAAGAAATATGTTGGTTTCAGGGGTGAACAGCTGTGACCCACAGGCCATATATATTTGGAAATAAACCTGTAACTGGAACATGGCCATTTGTTTACATTTTTGTCTACAGACAAAACCAGAATTGATTAGTCATAACAAAAACTATATTCATTGTAAAGCCTAAAATATTAACTGTGGATCTTTAAAGAAAAAAATTATCACCTTTTTACGTGAGCTCTGAAAACAGGAAAATGAGGTGGCGGACAGTTGTAGTATAGTAGATTCGGTGTTAGAGGACGGGGATTGGGAAAATAGAGCACTTTGAATCTAAAGGATTTATTTGCATATTAGATGTGAGTGGGATAAGTGTTAATGTAAATGCACACTTTCTGGCTTCCACTAATGGAGAATAACCAGATTTTGATGGATTTTGTGGCATGTTAACTTTGAGATCTGTGTGGAACATCTATAATGAATAAAAAAAATACATAGCTAACAGTACGATTTTAGTGTTCAGAAAGACAAAATTTGGAAACTTATAGATATGAGCAGAGGTATAAAGTTGCAGATATTAACAGAGGTCTAAAAATACCTCTTCAGAAAGCATCAGTATTTAAGAGCTGGTATAGATCTAAATATCAATTAGCAGAAACCCAGAGGATAAAGGAACATGTTAAACTGTACCAAGAAAATGCCTTTAGTAAAATAAATCTAAACTGTGGGAATCTATAGACAATCACTTTTCTATTGTAGCTATAACACATTGTTGCAGACTTGGTGGCATAAAGCAATTTGAATGTACCATGTCACATAGGCCTTTTGATCAGTCCAACATGGAACGCATTATGGGACTCTATTCCTTTCTCATGACTCCCTTCCCCCATCCTCAAAGCTGGCAGCTCATTAAATCTTGGCGAGCCAAGTTCTGTGCATCTTTCACTGACTGTCTCTCATTGATAGCTGAGAGAGGTTCTCCACTCTTTAGGATCGGAGAGTAGACTGGTGCTACCAAAATAATCTAGAATTATTTCTTATCAATGTCCTTTAATTTTAATATTTTTGAGTCCCTTTTTTCCATACAGTCTTAGGGCATGGACATATCTGGGGAGCATGGTTATTATTCTGGCACATGGTTCAAAAAATAAGTATGAGGGAGACTATGATAATGATTACATTTTTTGAAAAGCTTAATTGTAGGAAATGGGAAGGTTTTAAGACTGCAAAATGCAAAAGACTCAGTTTTTTTGTTTTTGTTTTTTTTTTAAACACCTAGTGGCTCTTTGAAGAACTCACTCAAAGGGCTTGCCTTTATTTTACCTAATTCTGACTTTTCTGAGGACTGAGGTAGCAGCTATCTGGGAGGCATTTGTCAAAAACATTTAATGGACTCGGACATTGAATAAACAATTGAGGCAACCATAAAAATAGAAAAGATTGGGGGAAAGACCAGAGTGAAGTGCTTTAGGGAAAGGGATTTAAAAAGCTGCTGCATATCCTAGCATTCTAGAAGGCTGGGCACATGTTCAGAATGACATAACTGAGTAGGCCCTGCCATACCTCGGCTGTACCTCAGACTCTGCAATCAGGAAGTAAAGACTAAGGTATGACTGAGTGTTGAAGGCATGCAACCCACTTTCATAGACTTAAGAAATGGTGCTTGTTCCAAACAGTTAAGGGATTATCTGTGAAGTCACTAGCTGATCACTAAGCTTAGGGAAAAGATTTAAGTAGATACAACATACAACAGAGAATATAGACCTTATAGATCAGTTTTAAAAATTCACCAAGTAAAGAACTGCAACAAATCAGGTCCAAAATATGTGAACCAAAATCAACAAAATGAAGGGAAAAACAGATCAAGAATAATAGTTGGAGACTTTAACACCCTCCTTTTTGTGCCCAATACTGCTGATTTCTACTTATTTTCTTCCATAGCCCTCTTCTCTCATACAATAGTTCTCAATTCCTGGTACAGCTTTTTTTTTTTTTTTAAGATTTCAATTTTTTTATGCATACAAAAATGGGGTACAGGCTAAAGTGCAGGGGGTGAGAGGATTCACTGCTGAGGGGAGCAGTGAGCAAGACAGGAGAGGTCTTCTGTGCCATGTGGATCACTTCCGGAGTGTGGAACTTGCACTGAAGTGGCCATGGCTTGGCTTAGCTTCACAGTGCAGTGTTCCAACCTGCTGTGCCACCAGGGAGGGCCCCCTACTACAGCTTTTTAAAAATGAAAGATTTGAACCCACCTTGGATATTCTGATTGCTGGTAGGGACTGATATTTTTTCAAAGTTTTAAAGATGATTCCTATGAATAGCATGTTAAATTTCTCCAGAGAAAAACTTGTCTCATAACCATTTTCCATCTTCAGGTATGCCCTGCAAGGATTCTTTCCTGCTCCAGAAGGGGTGCATTAAAGAAGAGGAAATGGAAGCTGACTCACCGGTAGGCAAATTGCAGGTGAATCAGGAAATCACTCTACTGTCTTTTTTTGGGTCTTTGCACTGTGACTAAATAATTTATCTGCGGGCATGAGACATTTTCTCCCACAGGATAGTGAAATCTGTTTTAGTTGGTGATATATTCTTTGGAGAGTATTTTATCTTTGTATATTCTCTATACTTTGACTCTGTCATGATTATTGGTAATAATTGAAGCTACAGAAATCGCACCTACCCAAAGAATGCTCAGGATTAAAAGTGAAGGAAACAAAGGGCAGGATCCTGAGCAATGTCACTTTATAGGCAGGAGCAGAAGAAACTTCAAAGCATGCAAAAATAAGGAGCCAACAGAATGGATGAAAATATGATGCCACTGAAAGTAAAGGGCGAGGATATTTGAAGGAGAAATCTTTTTAAGTTTCAATTAAACAGCTTGGGTAGTATATTCCCTTATCATGGAAATACCAAATGCATGGAAATAGAACCCAGGTTGCAGAGAGAGAAGGAAAGAGGGAAAAGGTAAGGAAAAAGGCAAAATTAACATAGTGCTAATTCATGAAGACTGACTCTGACGGTAGAGGAAGGGAAGAAGATGTATTTGCTTATATTTTTATTGAGGTAATACTGGACAAGACAGGAGGAAATTTATTCATTAGTGAATTTTCACACAGAGCCTAGCATGCCCAGATGCTATCCTAAAGATTGGGCATATGGTGATAAATTTATACAAAATTCATACCTGTTCAGGTTATATCTAGCTGAAGTAGACATGTAAATACAAAACAAGATCGTTGTAGATAGTAATCATTATTACAAAGAAAGAAAAAATGCAGTCCAGACAGATTGGCTATGTTTGGATAATCAGGAAAGGCCTATTTGACAAGATGATATTGGGCTGTGAGACCAGAATGATAAGGTGTGAACAGGCTGTGTTTCTCAGAGAAAAATGCCCTGCCTCTTCTGCTAGCAGAGCCCACAGCAAGAACACAAATCAATGCCTCAGATCTCTCTTAAACTATTTCTGTTCTGAACTTTTTAAAAATTGTATTGTAGTTTTTTGTTCCACAGTTATCCCAACTATCTTTTTCTCCTCACAAAGTATGTGCTAATTTAGAATAAGGACTGTACATCATTTTCCTTTTGCAATCCTCACAGAGTACCAAGTTGACACACCCGTAAAATAACTTGACCTTCGTCACTTAAAATCCCAGATGTTGTCTGTCAGTTTGTTGTATATTCAAATCATCCATTCTGTCCTTTCCAAATCCATTTCTCTCTGGTATTATTTTGGGGAGTGACCCCTGTGATTGAAAAGGAACTTGATGTTTTAGGAACCTGTGACATTCAAAGATGTGGTTGTGGAGTTCAGCAAGGAAGAGTGGAAGCAACTGGACCCCGCTGTGAGGAATCTGTATGGGGAAGTGATGCTGGAAAACTATAGGAACCTGAGTTCATTGCACAAAGGTGGCATCTCTACGTGGTTACCTAACCTGGTTTTGGGTACTCTCTTCACCTACTAAAAAACAATAATTATAGTGCCGTTAAAGTGACGAAGGACATTTGGATTGGACTTACGTTTCCTAGTATCCTTCGGGCACAGTAGCAGATTTTCCTGCTCTATCTGGCTGAAGTTCGTTCAGATGCAGAGTTAGAAATACAGAGGTCTGAGGTTCTACCTGTATCTTTCAGAATCTCTTAGACTGTTGCATTGTTGGGATGGAATTTTTGTCCCTATAAAAATATCTGGAATGTCATGCTTGTTTATTAACTGTTTTTTTCTTTCTCCTCAGAAACAGAGCATCAACCTTCCAACTTGGAAAATATGATCTCCAACTTGGAAAATAAGAAAATAGAATGGATGGAGCGAGAAATCCCAAGAACAACTAATTTTGGTAAGAACCAGGCAGATAAGAGGTCTTTGTAAGAAGCTCTTGTTTCTTAAACATACTTTGTACAACCCAACTTTGAGATGATAGCTGAGAAGTGATAGCAAAACCACTTAAACTTTGAAGAAAAAAGTCATCGTTTTTTGTTCAAATTCCTTTTCTTGTATAACAGATAAAATAATGCTGTGGGTTAGTCACTCAGACACTTGGCTTAAAGTTTCCTTATTTGACGTTATTTCCTTTTCTGTTGCAAAGTTAATGATATCAGTAGTATCCTTCATATTACTGTGAGGGTTAAATGAGTTGAATGCTTATTAAGTGCTGTATAAACAAATACTAGACCACCTGACATTAAATCATACCTTTTTTTTTTTAAGGAAAATGAGTGATTTCAGTCATCTTCCATTTCATTCTTTTACCTACTTAACTTTTTCCATAATGTCCTACTGTCATCACAGCTTCTTTGTTCTTGTTAACATTTCATTTTTGAAAGATTAAAATTATTATTGCTCTTATAAATTTTAGTAAGTATAGAACAGAATGAAGAGGAATATAACTTACCTTACCACCTTACTACCTAGTGTTGTACAATATTAACATTTTAGTTTTCTTCATTTTCCTTATTATGTTGTGTCTCTAGCTTGTGAAGATTGCCTTTTTCCAAAAGTAGGTTCATCAGGAAGAAGTCACTATATATTCTGCTCTTCTCAAAGAAATGGAATATAATGATCAATTACCTATTTAACTAGAATATAGTGAAAAACATGGTTCTAATTCACATGTGCCATCCCATCATAGACATGTATCATAGTGCATCTAACCCTTCACACTGACTGACATGTAGGCTCTTGCCAGTTTTTATTTTTTAAGATTTATTTATTTTTCATACAGAACTGGGGTACAGGCCAAAGATGCGGAGGGTGAGAGAATTCACCAGGGATAGAGTGGGGAGCAGAACAGGCAGATCAACGAAATACACTGCTGAAGGGAGCAGTGGGCTGGTCAGGAGAGGTCTGCCATGCCATGTGGATCTCCTCCGGGGCAGGTGGGGATCGAACTCATGCGGAAATGGCTTAAGCTTCTTTTGCAGTGCATTAACCCGCTACGCCCCCAGGGAGGGCCCGGCTCTTGGCCAGTTTTATAGGCATATCTGATGATTTCCATAGTATACCTTTTAAGAAAATGAACTTCAACCATACATATATTTAACTGTCTTTTTTACCAATGCTAAGTTTACAGAAAGTTTATACCATGTCATACTCTTACTAATAATGAAAGCATTGTTATATTTTGGTTTACTATTATCTTAGCAAATGATAGGTATCATTTACCTGAAATCTTTATTAAATGGGCAAATTACTCTGTATCTTCCTGTTTTAGACAAATTCTTCCTCTCAATTATCCTTTGGATCCCATTTCTATTTTACTTCTTTCACTTACATTTTATTTTCTCTATGTCTGCTTATATTCTTACTAGCTTTCAAAGTTTCTAGGTCATTACTGAAATGCCCCTTCACTTATTTTATTTCTTACCTCTTCCTTATAACCAAGCTTCCACCTTGTTAAACACAGACACTCTGTCAAGACACCCATTTCATTATGGCATCAAGCTTGAAGTACATGATCTTATCATCTATATAAAGTTCAGGTTTGGAAGTGGTTCTTTTGTAAAGGCCTGTGAATTAAGGGAACACATTATCTTCCCACACTTTATGTACTCATGAAAGGCAGAGAGGGGAAAAGTACAGTTGATACATCCATTTGTTCCGAGGCACCATCCTGGAAAATTCTGATACTCTCTATTCTGTATTACTTAGTATGGTACTCTGTATGATCATTTCAGCTAGAAATTAGACTAATTCAGACTGAATTGATATATGTCTTGCAGAGTTGCATGTATCAGTGGGGATGCTTTGAGGATTATTTCATAACATAAAATAATATTACCTAAGCGCAGATTAGATGTGAGAGGTAGATAACAACTGTTACTCCTGACCTCTTCATGGACTCAGGACATTGAGGGAGGGGATTCTTTTCACATGGAAGATGATATCCTACTCTCTCACTTTTTGAGTTGGAAGAGAGTAGGAGTCAAGTGGGATTGTCCTGAAAACTGGTAAAAACAAGGGTTGATGCTGTATGTGAAACTACAAAGCTGAAGCTGTAATTCAGCTACTGATAAAGCACAGGGGGTAAACTCATTAGAAAGCCCTAAAGTTAAGTGGGAAAGAACAAAGGGAAAGTTAATTAAACTAAATTTTAAAAGTCTAAAATTTGCAGTATGCTCAGTGTATATATACAAAAATTAAGTGAAAATGAAATTTTGATATGGGAAGTAGGAATTTATTAAATGAAACAAACTGAAGACAAGTGAAAGAAGAGAATACATACTTAATCAGAACAGGTAAAGTTTTTGAGTTCTTGGACATAGAAAAATAATCATAGTACTATTAGAATCAGGAGTGATTTTTGAACCCAGAAAAAGTATGATTTCCTTGCTACGGTATATTATGGTTCTATCTACCTTTGTTAAATAAGGGAATAACTACAGTTGTATGGGAAGTAGGGCACTATGATTATAAGATTGCTTTTAGAATGATGCCTATAAATGTAGATATGCTTCTAAAGATATGATTAAATTGGTAATTTAGAAGGGTCATTTATCATTGATGAACAGCTTGGTTAAAGGAAACAAAATGCTAAATAAAGGAATATTAAGTGTAATCTTCATATCATGTCATGAACTTGATATGTCACCCCAACCCACTTCATATACTGATCTTGTTCCCATGCTTTAAGTATTCTCCATAGTATTCTTAAGTAGCTTTCCTCATAATTCATGATCTCCTAATGCCCCTTTTATCCATTTATTTCTTCTCTAGTTCTTTTCTAACCTCACCTCTTTCTTGAGTTCTGTATTTAAGACTCATAAAATCTGTATGTACCCTTTCTTATATGGTTTGATTTCCCTTTCTTAACTAATCAGTTACCCTTCTTCTGGTTTGTGTTTCTTTTTAGCCAGAGAGACTATTTCAGAAAAACAAGATTCATTTCCAAAGCTGAGAGTTTCTGGAGAAGAATCATCTTATCGAATCATTATGACAAAGCTGAGCAAAGGGGAACACCTTTCTTTAGCAGCTTGGAAGAGTGATGATTGGTTATGTAGGAACCAGAAAACCTGGGATATAGATTTGCCAGAAGGAGCTTTTATACATAAGACAAACTGCACTAAAGAAGGAAACTTTAAATGTGTTAAAAATAAGGAAAGCTTTGATGTTAAGGCAGTTAACTCAGTTTTTGATACTCAAGAGGAGATTTCTCTAAGAAAGGAGTCTCCACAGTGTGATAAGTTTAAAGTTCATATCAAATTTAATTTAGATTCAATAGGTAAGAAACATTCAGATGATAATGAATATGCAAATGCCTTGAGCTTGAGTACAGATCAGCAACACCCAAAAAGTCACACCACAATGAATTCCTATGTATGTTTTCAGTGTGGGAAAGCCTTCAGCCGAGGTTCGTCCCTTGTTCGACATCAGATCATTCACACAGGAGAGAAACCCTATAAATGCAGTGATTGTGGGAGATTCTTCAACCGACGTACAAATCTTACTAAACATCAAAATATTCATTCTGAGGCAAATGCTTACACAGGCAATAAAAGTGAAAAAATGTTCAGTAAGTATGAAGACATTAATAACAATTCAAAACTGTGTTCTAGAAATAAACCCTATGAATGTAGTAACTGTGGGAAATCATTCAACCGGAGCTCCTCCCTCATTCGGCATCAAATGATTCATACTGGAGAGAAACCATTCAAGTGTAAGGAATGTGAGAAAGCCTTCAACAGGAAATCAAATCTTATGAAACACCAAAAACTTCATACTCAAGAAGTCCTGTAACAATCAGAAATGCAGGATTACCTTCAGCAATGCAGAAGTTGTTCAACATCCATGAATGTATATTGAAGGAAATTCTAAAACAAAAACACTTATTATTCTTTAATTGATATGACGATGTGAATATTGGAGAGAAATCTGATGCTTGATGCTGGATCAAAATCTGTTTTGAGGGAGCATTTCCAGGTTCCCAAATGAACCCAGAAGGGTTTGGAGTTAAGCATTTGTTTTTGCTTATTAATATTCTGATATTATCTTCACCGGACACACTGATGGAGAGTAGGGAGCCAGACAATACCTAGGGAGTTGATGTTTAATGAAACGTGAAATGTCTAGTCCTTACAAAGTTATGAGAAAGCAGTGTCTCCGTATTATCAGAGGACACTTCTAAGGACTGAATTCTGAATTAATGGCAATTACTCAACCCCCAAAAATACACTTGGCTGTCCTTGTGTTGAGTGGGGACTGGAATAGAAGAGAGGTCTCAGCTGTAATGGGCGGTGGATGTGCTGTTGGTATATAAATATGCTTGAAAATGTATTTTAGGAGCGAGGCTGAAGAGACAGTCTTAGATCAGTTAGACTTCCCTAAATACTTAGCAAGTCAATTAATTATTCTATAACATGCAATGGAACTGCTGTAAGCTACTTCAGAATCCCAAAGGGTTCTTGAGTCAAGCTTATGTTGATTTGCCCAAAAGTTTGGATGAAGGTTTTTGTTAAGAATTCATGTACTATTCAAAAGCAAAAAAGGGATACTGGAGTGAACCCTTATCATGAGTTAATAAATGTGGAAAATTCTGTGTGCATGTGTTCATCTTTTACATCACAATACAAGTTGGACTAGGAAAAATTGCACCAGTAATTTTGTGGAGATTCACATAAATGTATGGCAGTTTTTAGAGGACCCTAAACAAAAACAAAATTCTAATAAATTCTTGAGGTATATTTTAGTTATTCATCAAAGCAATTACTGACATGTTTAATATAATGGATTTTAACATTCTCATTTTCTCTAGTATTTCACTTTTTAAATATTTTGAGTGGTTAAAATATAAAAGGACTTTTTCTCAACAGCTATTCTGGTCTAACAAATTCATTTTTCTTCTTACAAATCTCTTAGCTTTTCAAAAATAAATGATCTATACAGTTATCTTCTAAATTACCTAATTGAAACATATGTTGCTTTAAATAATACCTCTTTGGAGTATATTGAAACTTTAGTTTCATCCAGTTTAGTACCTTTCAGCCAGTTAACATCCCCATCTTTTTCTATAAATCTATATAATGTTTGAATTTTACCAGGCATTCAAGGGCAGATAACCTAAGGTGAAACAAGAAGAGTAGAAATTAGCTAGCTTGTGTGTGATGGAGATTAGGGAGATGATAAAGAAGAAGAAAAAAAAAAGTGTAAAGCTGTGGAGGGTTGAGGGCATGGCATGTTCAGGAATTATAAATTGTAGATTAGAATACAGCATTGAAAAAGAAAATCAGGAATACATAATAGCTATACTAGAGAGAGGCTCCCAAAGATTAGACCATAAAAATATTGTTAGCCACCTTATATGTTTGGAATTCATCCTAAGTATGAAGGGCAGACGAAAATTCCCATTACCTTCACATTCTTAGTGCTTTGAAAATGCTTAGTTAAATCAGAAAAGGGAAATTAGTGGGAAGTGACAATCATTTGGTGGTGATATGGTAGCTGATATTGACAATTTGTTAGATTTAATAAACAATTACCAAGGTCTTGTAACTCAGCACAGGTTATCTCCACAGAGAGCACTTACCTTTTTCCATGAGGACTGTTAGGATCTAAGTGTCATTGTGGGTCTGGAGCCAATGATGTGGTAGGGGTGGTTAATGAAAAGACAGGACTGACAACGTTGTGCCATAGAGTTATCTCACATGTTTGAGAGGAATCTCTGCCCCACTATGGAGCCCACAAAAGACAAACACTGGGACTCTCAGCTTTTACAATGAACACATTTTTTGGTAGAATATATCTGCTGTAATACCTGAACATCAAGGTATGCATTTTTTCATATAGGTACTACTGATCAGGTTAAGCCGTGGCTAATTACATCATTGCCTCATCTCAACCTCTGATGCTCCGAGGAATTAACTTTCCACCATATGGGCTTCCACCACAGGTATTTACCACCTTATTTCTAAATAATTGCTTACCGTTTGTGTTTGTGTATCAGAACTGGGGTGTGGACCAGAGGTGCAGGGCGTCAGAGGACTCAACCAGAGTGGGGAGCAGAACAGGTCAAAATACATTGTTGAGGGTTATCAGCAGGTGAGACAAGAGGTTGCTGCGCCGCCTTATTTGGGTCACCTCCCTGGCCAGGTATGGATCTCAGGCCATAGTGGTGACAGCACTGAGACTTAACCCCTAGGTCACCAGGGAGGCTCTACACTGTTATTTCTTGATTGGCAATTTTTATTACTACCTTCAGGTTTTCTACTAATGAGAGATGGGGATTTGGTACTATAAACTGTGCCTTATACTCTTTTTATCCTATCAATATGTGTAACATCTCAGTTTTTTTAAAAAAATTCAGTGTTTATATTTTTATGTTAGTGGTCTAGAAAAAGACTTGTTAGAATAGGTTTTAGTGAGTAGAATTCATAAATCCAAAAGCTATCATGCTTGTTAAAAAAAAAGCCAATCCAAATTTAATTCCTTAATAATAAGGATAAGGAAATGTAATTGTAGTACACACGCTTGATAATGTAGAGATAATTAGGTGTTATGAAACAGACACAATGGAATATGTAGCCATAATATTTAAGAAAATTTGTAAAATTATTTTTATTTTTATGAAAATAAAATATAAAAAATACAGAAAAGTATGGAAAACGATAACCACAATCCATCCTATCACAGAAACCCATTCACATTTTATATATATCCAATTTTATATGTGCTCAATATTTTCCCCATATCTAAATATATATAAAGACTCTTACCTATATACAGTTCCGTATCTTATATTTATCATTTAACACCACAAGTATATTCTTACAAAAGACTGTATAACATTCCATCCTATAACTGCATCACAATGTATTTGACTTCCCCATTTTGGAGGTAGGGCAGCATTAAGAAAACTGCAATATCAAACATTTATTTTTGTGTATTCTGTTATCTTAGAATACTTGGTACAAACCAACCAATTTCTGGAGAAAACTATTTGGAGATCAGCCCATCGTTACAATGTTATACACCAATCACCTCATCTCTGATCCCATGAAGGAATCAGAGCAAACATTTGATTAAAAACCAACCATGTAAATAGTGTCTAGTAGATTGTTGTTTACCCTGGTCTCAGGCTTGTCCAGAGACTGTAATAGAAATAGCCAATTTTCTCCCCCAGCTCAGAAATCTGAACAGAGACTGAGAAGGAAGTTATGTTAATGGTAGGCTAAGGATTTGAAAAAAATAAAAGTATTCACAGATTTGACAATTTTAAATGTGCACAGTTAGTAGACAGGAAGGTCATTCAGCAAGAAAAGGACAGCCAAAGAGAAAGTGTCGCCTCAGTATGTAGGGGTGTTTACAGCAAGTTCCCATATTGAGGTTTCTGCCTTTGGGGGTGGGGGTGGAGAAAGAAATTAAAACATGAGATAACTAAGTTCTTGGTTCTAGAGATCTTTGATTTGTAAATACAATTTCCCTAATTTTGTATATTTTCAAAGGATAGATGCCTAGATATAAAATCACTGTAAGAAGATATCAATTTTAAGGCTCATGATTGATCAAATAAGTTTCAAAAAGTCTGAGTGTACCATCAACATAGTATACAAGTATCTGGCACTCTATACTCTCACTGACAATAGCTATTATTTTTGTTAATAAAAGTGGTATTTCATAGCTCTGATCTGTTGATGTCCACTGCCAATTTTTTTTTTAACCAGGTGTCTATCTTGTTGATTCTATGAAAGTTCAACTCATTATCATGGCAAGTATTTCTCCTATTCCAAACCCTTAAGCCTGTATGTATGTAAATTAGCTTCTTCCCACTTTGATCCACATTCTCTAACTTTCAGACAACAGAATGCCTAGATAAATTTGAAATGCACAACAAATTTTAAGTTCCATGCAATATTTGAGGCTCTTTATTATTAACAAATATAGCTTATCTGTAGTTAAACTTAACTGGCTGCTCTATACTTCATCAGATAACTTATTCTCCCATCTCTCTCTCTATATATATATATTTATGTGTGTGTGTGTATATATATATATATAAAATCTTTATTATTTAGCATTTGTATATTGTTTTCTTGTACAACTATTTAAATTTTTTTTTGTTTAATAAACAATTTACTTCTCTGCCTACTTAACTGCCTTTTGTGTTCTTCACCAGTCAGTCCTTTTATGACATGGCTTCCACATTTTAAATTCTCTTTTAAGAAAGGCACATGTATATGCTTTGTTTCTTTATCTACCTTGTTACTTGCACAGATAGAAGATAATTTACTCATGAGATTTTTTAATCTCAAAATTGTGAATGTGTTGCTCCTTTGTTTTTTAACACTCAGGTTGCAGAGGCCTTTATCCATTCTTTTAGATCCTGTAGATAACCAGAATTTTTCTTTCTGCATGCTTTCAGTTGTTCTTTTCCCCTATACTGTTACTAGGCATGGTTTTTATACTGGGTTTGTTGAAAATCTACTTTTAGCTTAGGAAAAACCTTAATTTTTCTGATCACTGATTCTATTCCAAGTATTTTTTCTTTATAAATTACCATTCTCTGTACCTTATGTATTTATATTGTTTCCATCACATTACCCTTATATGGTTTTAAGGTCACCTGAAGTTTATTTGTTATAGTATTTGATAGTCTGCATTACCAATTATGCTCCTGTCTTTGATATTGAATTTAAAATTTTCTTAGCATCCCTCTTCATTACATCATCTTTTTTTTTTTTTTTTTTTTTACATTAGAGACTACTTATAGACTTCTAGTCTAGTTCTATTTATTTCAAGCTTTCTGTTATGTTACTTGTGGACACCATTTAGAAAAAATACTTCTTCAGGAAACATAGCTAATTTTCAGAGGCATAGATATACGTTTTTACAATGATATTCTTTTCTTTGGTATCACAAATCCCTCTTATTTTCCTAAACAAATATTTTTAGCTTATTTTCCTAGCAAGAGATATCTAAACTTATTTATATTCCAGTAGTTAAGATTTGTTTATTCCTGTTGATTCTACTCCATTTTTATAAATGCCAAATTCTCTTTACATAATTATCTTGTGAGTATACTTTTGCATATGGCTTTGAGTTTCAATTTTGTTTCTAGCAGATAGGGCTTTATTGTCACTCTATTTTACAGCAATTTTTAAATCAATTTCTGTTCAGATTTCTAATTATAAACAAATGGAGCATTTTTAGTTTCTACCATTTACCCTTACTAACTTTTGTCCACATCTTTCACATCTTATGTAGGAAAAGTAGATCTTGTACTTGTTACTTGATGTCTGAATCCTTGAACAAATGTGGAAAAATGGGTGAGTGCATAATGGTCACCTCAAAGTGCTGTACTCCTGCAACAAAAGGATGGTCCCTGAGTTTTCTGGCTGAGAGAGAGCATTTCTGAGATATTCTATCTGGGATACATGGCCATTCAATATTTTCTTATCTTTTATCACAAGTAACTGAATGCTACTAGTTAAAAAGGATAATTCTCCAACATTTGAGCAAGTAATTTGTTTACAAGTTTGAGTTACAAGTCTTGTTTCCTTTTTTTCTTTGGCTTCCTAGAGACTTTATAGGAGAGTCAAGATGTTTCAGTTACCCAATTTCAATTCCAATCAAAATTTGAAGTCAATAACAGTAAAAAGTTAAAACCTATAGCATGATTTCATGCACACACACACAAACTAGGTTGAAACAGAGTTCTCTCCTTAAATGTTGTATAAATTTTAGAGTGATGTTATTTTAGTAGAAAAAGAAAATACATTTTAATTTTAAATATATTGGAATCATAAGGATCTCTTCTTGAAGTACATGATTCTTAGTAGAAATGTTGCTTGGGGTTACTTAGGCTATGAATCGAATTTCTTCCCAGAAGCATTTACTGGAATTCTTATGATTAAGATTAATAAAACAATTAACTAAATAAACAGAATTATAAGGTTTCTCTTCTATGACTATTATGAAGATGTGAATTCTTATCAAATCCCTTATAATACTCATGGCATTTATGAGTTTCCTCTCCTGAGTGGACTCGTTGATGAATTCGAAGAGCTGAACTATGACTGAAACCCTTACCACACTTCACACACCTATAAGGCTTCTCTCCTGTATGGACCCTCTGATGAATGTGAAGATTAGAGCTGTGACTAAATCCTTTTCCACAGTCATCACATTTATAGGGTTTTTCTCCTGTATGAACTCTCTGGTGAATGAGAAGATGTGAACGCTGACTGAATCCCTTACCACACTGTTCACATTTGTAGGGTTTCTCTCCAGTATGTACTCTTTCATGAGTGTGAAGCTTTGAACTCTTGCTGAAGCCTTTCCCACATTCATGGCAAGTATAGGGTTTCTCTCCTGTATGGACCCTCTGATGAATGCGAAGATCTGAACTGTGACTGAAGTCCTTTCCACAGTCATCACATTTATAAGGCTTCTCTCCTGTATGCACTCGCTGATGAATTTGAAGATTTGAGCGCTGGGTAAAGCCCTTACCACAGTCATTACATTTGTAAGACTTCTCTCCTGTATGAACTAAATGATGAATTCGAAGATTTGAACTCTGACTGAAGCCCTTACCACACAAATCACACTTATATGGTTTCTCTCCTGTGTGGACTCTCTGGTGAACATGAAGTACTGAACTCCGACTAAAACTCTTACCACACTGATCACACTTGAAAGGTTTCTCGCCTATGTGAAGTCTCTGGTGAATATGAAGTAAAGAATTTCTGCTGGGTTTTTTATCACGCTCAAATTTATAGAGTTTCTCTTTTGTATGGACTCCTTGATGAGTGTGAAGATTTGAAATCTGACTAAAGCTCTTACCACACATGTTACATATAAAAGGTATTTCTGCTGTGTGAGCTCTCTGATAAAAGTGAGCCCCTAAGTTCTGACTAAAATTACCACCAATTTCACATTCATATAACTTCTTATCTATGTGGATTCTTGGTTGTCTATATAGGTCTAATCTCTGAGAGAAGAATGTTGTGCTGGAGCATTGATAAAACTTTTCTCCAAGTTCATTTGTTTTGTGGAGAAGACACTGTGAATTCCAATAGTAAGTTTCTTTATATTTACTACATCCACAGTTTTTCTCTTCCATAGAGTGTTTCAGTAGATCATTTTGATGTATCTCTCCAGTGTACTCTGGAAGAGCTTCCTCTTTGGGGACATAGGAATACTGAACTATGGGCTTCTTTTCTTTTTCTATGGAGAGATTTTTCCTGGCTATATTAAAATGGTATCTGCTTCCTTGAAAACTATGTAAATCATCTACATAGATTTCTCTACCACAGTCTTCTGTATGTTTTTTTTCTAAAGATGGCTGAGGTGAAAGCTTTGTATATTTTAAGTTCCTGGGATTTTTGCCTTCAAAACTCATTTCATAGTTTCCATACTCTGGCACTTGCGTTGAGAGTAATAACCATTCTTCACAATGGGAAAGTTCTTGCTGCTTTAGGTTTTTGAAATCTCCTAGACTGACTTCCATATAGTTTTGATTCTTATATGTCTGACTGTCAGCATTCCTCCAAGCTTGCCAGTAGGAAAGAGTTTCATGTTCCAGATATCCAAATCCTTTTTGGGTTAGGTAGCTCTCTTTCCAGTTTTCTAGAAGAATAAGCAGATAAACCAGTGGTGAGATGCAGTTAATTAAAAATGTCCAAGGAGCTCAATCATACTATAGGAATATATGTTTGGGAATGGGAAAGAAGGGTTATGACTTTGGCTATTCCATATTTAGATGAAATTCATTTGCTTTTTCATTCATGTATGTATTCTTTCACACACTTATTCATTCATTTCACAAACATATCTACTTACCAGGCACTGTTAGAAATAGTTTTGTGGAAATAGTTTTAAAGATGGACTTAATTGGATTTTTCTATTTGAAGCATTTTTTTTACTTATTTATTCGTACAGAATTGGGGTACAGGCCAGAGATGCGGAGGGTGAGAGTATTCACCAGAGACAGAGTGGGGAGCAGAACAGGCAGATGGACGAAGTACACTGCTGAGGGGAGCAGTAGGAGGGTCAGGAGAGGTCTGCCTCGCCATGTGGATCTCCTCCAGGGCAGGCGGGAATCGAACTCATGCGGAAGTGGCTTAAGCTTCTTTGTGCTGTGTTTTAACCCACTGCACCACCAGGGAGGGCCCTATTTGAAGCATTATTATAAAAATAATGTTTTGGTTTTTTTTTTTGGTCTATACTAATTTGGTTGACTCTGGGAAAAAAATGGCTGAAATGACTTTTTACTTGATCAACATTTTTGGGTGTTCCCCTTCCACACTAATTCTGTGTTTGCTTATACAATTTGATTTGGTCACTGGGAGAGCAGCAAAATTGGTACCGTTAGAAACTAGAAAGGAAAGTGTGTGTTCTTGCCTTCTCTTTTTGTGGTTTTGAAAATTCTGTGACCACCATTATGGAAAGGAGCCTGGCTGGCCTGACATGCCTGAAGAGGGACATATGGTTAACACAGCTCCACTATCCCTACTGATACTGATCAATTGCCAGAGGTGTGAGAGTCAAGTAGTCAATTTCTTCTTAGACTGTCCTGCCCTAATCAAGCTGCTCTGTGACAATGAGCCCATCTAAATAATTAGAATTTTGAAAAATAATAAAGTTTGTCTTAAGTCGCTAAGTTTTGGGTAATTACACAGTAAAGCTAATTTATACAAGTAATGTTTAGAGTGATCAAATTTAGGACCACACCAAATCGATTATGTGAGGCTATCTGTGTTTGAAGTGTAATCCTGATAACAAGAGTAACCACAAACACCTATGACATGCCTACTGTCTTACAAGATATTTTTGTTTTTCTTCTATTTTCTATATGACTTAACACATACTTTTGAGAATGTTTTTTCCACCTCACCATAACACCTAGATAAAAGAACCAAAATATTTAACAAAATTGGTTCCAGAAGAAACTAAATCTGTTCCCCAGCAGCTGGCATAGCTTTACCTACTGACATGACATTTGTGTAGTTCTCCCACATCACTTCTCTGTAGAGCTTCCTTTGAGAAGAATCCAGGAATTTCCACTCTTCCCAAGTAAAAATGACAGTCACATCTTCAAATGTTACAGCCATCTGGTCAAAAATCAGACTTTCCAGGAGAAGAAATCTAAGTGAGAGGATAGACAAAGGAAAAAAACAAAACAAAAACAAAACACCGCAAGATAGTTAGCAGGTAACATAAATGGCAAGCCAAACAGAAAAAGAAAGCACTTTAGTGATAAACAAAAGAGACACAATGGCTAGTTGTCAAATGGGTACATAAACTGAACACCATCACAAGAAACATTTATATAGCATTTGTCTGCTAACCACTGGTCTCTATAAGTATTTCAGATATATTTCAAGTGATTCTCATAACAATCCTTTTTTGTAGATACTGTTATTACCCCTTTAATTATTGGTAAAATTGTTTAGAAAGGGCCTTTATATCAAGACTGCAGATGTTGATCTGAAGATCATGGATCTAGAAGCAAACGTAGTTAGAACCTAGTTCTCCATACTTCATATGAGACCCATTTGCCAGCTCTAACGTTGCTTAATGTTCCTTATTTATTGCTTGATGAGCTGACACTTTAGACATTTCTGTTTAATGAAATGGGGAATTAGACCTCATCATTCTCATACAGTACTATCACTAATTTTTAGTCAAACGAATAGGCAATGCTTACATAACTTTGAATAAGATTGTATCATTTGTTTAGGAGAATGATCAGGTTTATTTATTTTATAACAGTTTATTTTTACATCATTTTGTACATTTTTTCCCCCATCTCAATTGTAATCCCCGCGGGTTTCCCATCACCATGTCACCCGTGTGCTATCACCATAATCCCGTGCATTTTCCTTCCCCCGTCCCCCGTTTTTGATCCCATTCCCCACTCCACCCCCGCAAAATGTCTCTGGTATATGGTTGTTCATTTTGTTATTTTCTCGCCTGGTC
>NW_004567116.1:35149475-35150651 GCF_000260355.1 Condylura cristata | reverse complement strand
GCTCCATGTTTAGCAGTTTGAGGAACCTCCAAACAGTTTTCCATAGTGGTTGTACTAGTTTGCATTCCCACTAGCAGTGCAGGAGAGTTCCTTTTAGGAGAATGATCAGGTTTATTTTTATTTACTAAATCTTTCTCATTTTCTTAATCATTTTGAATGAATCTGTATAATCTATCAAGTGTCTCACCCCACACATAGCCCCAGCCCGTATATTAAAAAAATATATATATATTCTTTCTGCTCCAGTCTGGGTTGGATATACTTTAGTATTCTGTTTATAAGACCATACAATTCTTCCTCTTTGGTGACTTATTCCATTAACTGGGAGGCATACCCCCAAGTGAGTTTAATGAAATCTACTTTTCTAGGGCCACTGGAAAGAGCAGAAATGAAAAACATGGAAGAATTTTCTTTAAGAAATTTTGAGGAATATGTTTGACCTGGAAATCTTGACAATATACTTAGTTTAAAGGAGAACATTCAAGCATTGTTAATAAGGAAAATTCCTTGGAATCATATCAATCATTGTATGGTTGCAATCTTTATTAACCTTCACAGTTGGTTGCTATTATAGACTTCTACAGCCAAAAAAAAAGGAGTCTCAAAGTTGCTTTACTTTTCTTAATCCTTCAGTGCTGCAAAGACTGATAATTTTTAACTCTTATGCCTTTGTAGGAAATGATCTTTTCTCTCTGCAAATATTTAAGGATCTGCTTTTTTGCCCTAATCCTTTAGTTTGGGACTTTTAGTATGGGCCTTTATTATGGATGTGCTTGGCATTCAGTTAAAATTATAATCTGGAAATTTCTATTCATCAGCTTTATCAAATTTTCTCACAGTTCACTAAAAATTCCCTTTCCTCTGAGGCAATCTATACCCGCCCTCTAGAAATCTATACTTAAACTGAGCCATCTAGCCATGTATCATTCTTCTGCATGATCCTTGTGTTTCCCATTTTCTCTTACATTTCTCTTCTTTGTTGTACCAATTGAGAGTTCCTAAATTTTATTTTCCAACTTTTACACTGAAAAAATTTTTTTTTAATTTATTTTTAAAGATTTATTTGTGCATACAGAACTGGGGTACAGGCCAGAGGCTCAGGGGTGGTGAGAGATTTCACCAGAGACAGAGTGAGGAACAGAAATGTTTAGAGTGATCAAATTTAGGACCACACCA
>NW_004567116.1:35094718-35148549 GCF_000260355.1 Condylura cristata | reverse complement strand
CCATGTGGTCACCTCCGGGGCAGGTGGGAATCGAACTCATGTGGAAGCGGCTTTAGATTCTCAGCGCTGTGCTTTAATCCGCTGTGCCACCAGGGAGGGCTCTGGTTTGTCTCTTTAAAGTTGACTTTAAAGTTAAAGATTTTACTAACATATCTGATAATACTTGTAACCAGAAATACAGATGATTTGAATGCCAGATTTTTCATGGAATGTTCAGCCACCTCTGAAAAATAAATGTAACCTCCTATACAGAGAGACAGTTGTCTACTGGTATCCTTGCCTGCATTGAGAAGAATAAAAGGAATGAATGTATCCTCAGCTATTCTGGATCATAGGGCTCATCATTTCCTTACTTGTTTGTGTTCCTTTGTTGAACATTCTATAATGTCATGCCTTTAGCTCTATTGGATTATTGCCACTATGCCTTCATGCCTTCCAACTTTTTGTGGAAATTTCTTATTTACTAAATTTCATCAGTGCAAGCTCATCAGTTTTTAGTTTATCATCATGAAATTTTAGAAAATGAGACCAATACATGTATTCAACTTGCTTAAAAATATTTCTTTTAGGAAAGAACAGATATAAAATGACAAATTCATTTTATTTCTTTGATAACACACTCTCACTTCTAAAATTCAATTAAAATGTTCAGGAAACACTAAGAATATGGGAAACATGCTCTTAAGGAGTTTACAACAAAATGAAAGGAAAACTAGAATATCATGATCACCATCTTAACATAAACAGCAACAGCTAATATCAAAAAATTATGTGAACAGGACTATTCTACCTCATTTACTAAAATAACAATCCTATAAGGTATTATTATCAGATTAAATAAGTGAGAAAAACAGTATTTAGCAAGATTAAGTAATCTGAATACTAAACATATCTATCTATATATATTTTAGATTTATTTACTTACTCATACAGAACTGGGGTACAGGCCAGAGGTGCAGGGGTAGTGAGAGGATTCACTAGAGACAGAGTGGGGAGCAGAACAGGCAGTTCGACGAAGTACACTGCTGAGGGGAGCAGAGAGTGAGTCAGGAGAGGTCTGCCACGCCATGTGGATCACCCACTGCAGTGGGTGCGGCTAGCTTGCAGTGCTGCATCTTAACTGGCTGTGCCACCAGGGAGGGCCTCTATCTATATATTTAATGTACTTGAAGATAATAAACAAGTTTAAGGATACTGGCAAAGTCAATTTTCAAGTGTTTTGGTAAAAAATGAATTGTAAAAAAGGGAAAATGAGGAAAGACTTAGTCAAAGGCATACTAAAATATTAATAAGTTCTCTATAAATCCTGGGGTTAATACAGGAATAAAGATGGATGGGAAAGACTAGAAATGAATCCAAGTATAGCAGTGAGTTCTAAACATGATAAAGGTGACATCAAATTTGAGGGGGGAGGATGGCTTATTTAATTAATGGTGCTGTAACAAATAGCCATTTAGGGGGAACATTAAGCTAGTTCCCTTCTTCAATTCTTATGTCTTTGTGACTAGAAAAAGTTCTTTGATTATATTTAAATAATTAATATAACAGCATTCAGTTGTTAGTAAGTTTTGTCAAGCATTGTGCTAGGTTTTTTACATGGATAATCTTGTTTAACCTTCTTAACAACCCTCTAAGAGCTGTTTCCTAATTTGGTTCAGTAAATCAATCCACTTCACTAGAAACAAGTGGTAGTGGCAAGAAATAAGCACAGGTAATGGGGTAAGAGCCTATGTTTTGACTAATATGCTATACTAATAAAATATATTGAAAGATTAATATAGTTAACATCTAAAACTTATGGCAAGTAACTTTTATTTTCTGTTTTCCAAAGTGGAGATCATTATAATGTTAATCCCTGGAACATTCCCCATGCATTAACTATTTCCCTTATCCTTAATCACTAAAGAGAAGGCTAAATCCATTTTATTGCCTATGAAGTGCACAACATTTACAGTATAACAAGATTAAATATTCTGATAAAGAACTGAGAAATGGGTCCAGAAAATAAGATAACTCAAAGAGTTAGCTGTGCTTATGTGTGAAAAATTCAGTAATTTGGTACATAAAAAGGTAACAAATAAATAAAATAAATGTTGCTGGAAAACTAAGAAAGTGCTAAGAATAAGAATGGTTAAGTGCTCCTGTCATTTTTTTCACACCAAAATAATGATATAATAGGTTGAAGAGTTAAATATTTAAAATACTTGAAACTATAAGAAAATAATTGAGAAAAATAAAAGTATGTATTAGATTTAGAGATAAGAGCTTTCAAAGTATAAATAAAAATAATTTAACTTCATGCAAATGTAAAACTTAAACTAAGTTTTTAAAAGTAAAAGGAAAATGACAAACTAGGAGACATTTAAAGTATAAAACAAATGGTTTATGAGGTTTATATACAAACAGTACTTTATCAAGTAGAAACCAAAACAGGTAGGAAAAAGGTAGTATGTGTCAAGAGGCAATTTATCAGAACTACATGTAAAAAGTGGTTAACCTAACTAAAGACAACGGGATGTAATTCAATGCATAATTTTAAAAATAATACCCTTTTCTGGTAAAGGTTTAACAAAGTAGGTTCTTTGATCAAATGGTTACATAAATTAGTTCATGTAATACTTCTAAAAATGAACTTGTCTTGAAAAGTTAAAATATATTCTTATCCGGCCCTCCCTGGTGGCGCAGTGGGTTAAAGCACTGCATTGAGAAGCTAAAGCCACTTCTGCATGAGTTCGATCCCAGCCTGCCCCGGAGGTGACCACATGCCGTGGCAGACATCTCCTGACCTGCCCGCTGCTCCCCTCAGCAGTGTACTAATTCGATCTGCCTGTTCTGCTCCCCACTCTGCCTCTGGTGAAGCCTCTCACCGCCCCTGAGCCTCTGGCCTGTACCCCAGTTCTGTATGTACAAATGAATAAATCTTTTTTTTTTTTTTAAAAAATCCTTATCCTTTGCCTCTGTTATCCAGAGTATTACTTAAAAAAATAAATAGAGACAGACTTAAGAAATTATATATAAGAAAGTTTATTAGATGCTGTTAGTAAGGGGGCCGGCCCTGATGGTGCAGGGATTAGGTTTCACACTAACCCCTATCAATATAACCCCTATAACAGCCTGTGCAATAAGGCTACTGCACACAGCATTCTACTCCTGACCTGCCCGCTGCTCTCCCCAGCAGTGTATTTCAGTAGATCTGCCTGTTCTGCTCCCCACTCTTTCTCTGGTGAATCCTCTCAATCCAATCCCCCCAATTTCTGGTCTAGACTCCCGTTCTTATATGCATAAATCAATAAAACTATATCTTTTTAAAAAAGTTACTGTTAAATTTTTCTCAATAAAAGAAAATTTAAATAAAGCATGTAATACACCTGGAGTGGAACATTATATAGTTACTAAATTTTGGAAAAACATAAAACATTATATGTCAAATGAAAAAAATATTCATGTAACTGCCATTCATACTTCCAACAAATATTCACTGAGTGCTTAATACATGCAAGGCACAGTTTCTGTATACTGGGAACATTCTCTGCCCTCAAGGGGCCTATTTATTTGTTATGATTCAAATTTTTTTATAAACACTAGTTTATATGTGTCTTATATAAAACCATGTGTATATATTAGTACATGTGTATGTATATGCATGTATACAATGAATGGATTAATGCCTGTATATTAAATAAACAAACTTAAGTATACTAAGATAAGTCAACACATCCTAATGGCAATATCAAATAGCCCTCTACATTGTGGCCTCACCTTATGCAGTTATACTTCTGCTCTACTGCAGCTAGCCCAGTTTACTCCCTCAAATTCTGCCTCAGACTAAATGATGTTCTTCTTGTTAAGAATGTTGTCTTCCCATTTATAATAATCTAAGTTCTTTCTGTCTTTTAAGTGCCATTCATCTTGTCATTGTTTAATATGTAAAAGTTTAGAAGTTGTTACCATCATATGGTTTATTTCCCCCATGTTAAGGAAAGGTAACCTTATATTTCTTTATCTCAGAGCACCAAGAACAGTTTACATATTGTAAGACACATGAATGAAGGAACGAATGAATGAATAATGAGTTAAGTATTGGGAAAACACATTGAGTGGAAGACAGGGCTAGTTAGTGAGGAGGCTTTGGATGCTTCGCAATGAGGAGCATTTTCTGCAGAGTCTGCTCCAGCCATCATCATAGCCTCTTCCATTGCCCCTACTATCTATGGAAAATTCCAGGAAGTTTATTTATAAATGAGAAAAGACAATCTTACCTGGACTCAGACTATGAGGAAAATAGCGAACATTCCTTCCTTTTCTGAGGGCAAGGTTGAGTGTTGAGGTGAATAAGCTGAAGGAGAAGAAAAGAGGAATGAAAGACAGAGCATGCCCTGAAATTCCCAACTCATTACACTTGCAAACCTCCTAAATGGGACCCCAAATATATATTTTTTAAAGTCCAAATGAAAGATTTATGAGGATTGGCATCCTGGATTTTATTTCTGATCCTCTTAAGAAATTTCAAAGATACCAGTCAAGTTTGCGTATAACATGGAATCTTGAAGATCCCCGTTCAACAGGGTTTTACAATCTGATCTTACAATCATGTTCCGGGGATGCAGATGATCTGTAGGTAATTTAACCGGAGTCAAGGTTTTCCTCATTTATTAACAGTAACAAGAATGGAAATAACAGAACACCTAGTTTCTTTCCATTCTTAAAACATGCTTTTTATTTTGCTTAATTTCATTTTCCTTCCCTACCCATTAACGACAGAAATAATGGATTTACTATTATAGTACCTCGAGTCTTACGGAGGTACTAGGCTCTGAGAACCTCATCATAGTCTCAGTTCTGTCACCAACTCCTGTAAAATTTTGAAAAACTTCTGGACCTCCACAAACCTCACTCTCCTCATCTGTAAAATGGGGGCCTGAGCCTTTACCACCCAGGTCTGGCCATACTGATCACAAGTCCCTCCGGGTAAAGTGATAAGCTATTAAGAGCCCTCTATCCCAGGAGAGAAAAAGACGGCCTCGCAATGTCCCATGACAACAGGTTTGGGCTCCCCGTACCCCAAGGACTGCCGGAACTTATGCCCCGCATTCCAAGGAGCAAGTGGCCCAGGGGATCTGCTCCCTTTCGGGGAGGCGGATCTGCGCGGCCTCTGCTCCTGCAGCAAAGTCGCGCGCGGCCTCTATTTCCAGTCCAGCCCCGCCACCCAAGCCTCGCCGCAACACCTTCCAACCCCAGGAGCCCGGGCCTCGGGACCCAAGGGTCATCTGTCCTTTCTCGGTTTTAATAGGGGCAGGGCAGGCGTAAAGAACCCACCTACCCTGGAGTCTCCGGCATTTCTAAGTCTGAGCTGCTTCTCAGCCCCTGACCCTCCCTTTCTGCCGCTTTTCCTTCAGCCACAGCTCTCCCAGCCCCAGTTCGCTCCTGGCTCGGTGCCCCAGGGAGTCCGCGTCACTTACGAAGCCTCCGAGGTGCCGGCCTCGGCCAGCCAAAGCACTCAGTCTACACAAACAATGGCCACAGCCCCGCTAGACTGAAACGGAAGCCCCGGGGCTCCGAGTAGACAGTCCGAGCGTTTCCATAGAGATGTGCGGGGCGGGGCGGGAAAGGTGACCGCGGGAGGACGTGCTTCCTGATTGGCCAGGAAGATTCAGGCGCAGCTCAGCACCGCCCCTCTTGGGAGCGGAGGGATTTGCACTTCGGTTTTGAGCCGAAATTAAAATATTGGTAGAAGGACTGTTCTAGGTGATTTTAGGATACTTGCAAAGGAACAGGGCTAAAGATTCGGAGAAATGAGCAGCCGGTAGGGCGGGGAGGGGTTGGGGGAAGTAGGTCCTGGCTGTCAGAGCCGCCTTTGCGGAACACTGGTAATAGCACCCACTGTCCCGTCCCTAAACTCGAGATGGAGCCATGCCACCACGAAGAGGCTTTTCATGATCCAGTTTATGGTTCAGTGGACCCACTTGCTCCTGCTAATGCGCAGGCTGGGTTGGTCTTTCCTCTCCTTCTAGCTCCCAGCCAAGTCCAGCATCCTACAGAGACGGAGGCAGAGACAGGTGGACTAAGTGGGCCCCAGCTGGAACTTTGCTTGCTAAAGAGCACTGCCTCGGGGGTTTTGAGAACAGCTGACAAAGATTCAAGTACCAGTGCTTTTCTCTTGTCTAACTGAGTGTGTTATCTTAGGAAACTGTTTTCATTTCCTTAAGCATATTCCCTCAAACTTGAACAGGAGTAGTAGCATTTTATTAGGTAAGGAAACTTTATTCAGGTAGTCTTTAAAAACAAGGGGCTCAGGGAATTCTAGTATCATTACACCACTTAATGGTGATGTGACCATGACAAAGACTTTTTATGTCAGCTTCCCACCCTTGATGATAGGCATAATAGGGCCCTCCCTGGTGGCACAGTGGGTTAAAGCACAGCACTAATAAGCTAAATCCACTTCAGCATGAATTCCATCTCCAGCACCCGAGGTGACCCACGTGGCGCAGCAGACCTCTCCTGACCCGCCCGTTGCTCCCCTAGCAGTGTACTTCATCATTCTGCCTGCTCTGCTCCCCACTCTGTCTCTGGTGAAGCCTCTCACCACCCTTGCACCTCTGGCCTGCACCCCAGTTCTGTATGCACAAATAAATAGATCTTTCAAATAGGCATACTAATAGTAAATATTTCACAGGATTGTTGTTGGAACCGAGTGTAGTTAAGATGCTTAAACTGGTGCCTGGCATAGGAAGTACTCTACAAATGTTAACTATGTACCCATACAGTGATGAGTGATTCAGGGTCTACCTCTCTGACCTCCACCATTAAATAAACACCCCAACTGCTTACAACTCTGAAGACCATATTTGGAAAATCATTGTGCACGGGTCTCTCCCTGGTGTAAACACTCAGGGAAGGTATGACATAAACTTTAAAATTTGTCATTTACCCATTAGATGATTTTAGGCATGTTATTTAATCTTTCACTCTCATTTCCTCACCTGTAAGATGAAGATGTTTATATGGTTACTTACAGTTAAAATGCTGAATGCAAACACTTACTAGTAAGAACATGCACTGGAGTTGGGCAGCTCTGCCAGGCTGCTTCCTACTGGTAGAGGATTAGTCTTATTTGTTATGGAACAAGTGAGTTAATCCATATAATTTGCTTTTTAACATTCCCGGCATATAAAAGCATGGAATATTAGCTATTGGTATTATTTCTACATTAATTCTATATGTAATTATATATAGGTGTTATTATTTAATCTATATTCTCATTTAAAGTGTGCTTTTGTTCTCAATCAGTTGAGTTATTTTACCCATCTAACATCTGAGCAAACCCTGGAACCACACTCCAGTAGAAATTTAAGCAGTTTACTGGCAGTCCTCTGGTGGAGCAACGAGTTAAAGTGCAGCACTAAGAGCTAGCCGCTGCTGCTGCAGCACTGGTTGGATCCCGGGCTGGGGTGATGACCCACAAGGCCTGGCAGACTTCTATTGTCTTGTCCACTGCTCCCTTCAGCAGTGTACTTTAGTCAACCTGCTTGTTCTGCTCCCTGCTCTGTCCCTGGTGAAGCCTCTCACCGCCCCTGCACCTCTGACCTGTACCCCAGTTCTGCATGCATGCATAAATAAATCTTTTTTAAAAAAGGAATTTAAGCAGTTTAGAGATTTAAGTAGGTTGTATTCATTGACCAAGGAAATGGAGAATGGAGCTCATGTTCTAAATTTCTCCCTGAGCTAGGAAGCAGGAACTTATATGGGAGAATGCTAAGAAGGAGGAGAGGCTAAAGAGCCTTTGTCAGCCGGATTTTAGATAAGTCTTGGGACAGGGGGTTTCTAGAATTGTATTCATAATCCTTTTTTTCCAGATTTGCCCTAGACCAATGACTGGGTCTGGTGGGCATGCTTTTGACTATGGTAGTAAGGTTGTGGCTTACCCCTTGTCTTCTGTCTCCATCTTGGTCTCAATCACTTTGCCTGGCTTTCTATAGTTTTGTCTTCAGTAACAGAGCAAGGACCAGGGCTTCGTTAAAAGAGAATACCATGGGTAAAACAAAAAAGGAGCTTAATGTTACTGGACCGTGTGACATTGTCCATATCCTGTTCCTCATTCTTGAGGGGCAATAGACAGAGATCCATCTTCTGGTACTTCTTCCTGCCGAATATAGTTGGAGATATGGCCCATTGGGGAGCAGAATCTTTTCTTAACTAGAGATATGTCTGGTTGTTACCAGGTTATAATCCCAATTGTTTTTATCCTTGGGCCATAATCATCTGAAGTTTTAATGTCTCCAGCCTTTTGAAGCTAGAGAGAACTAATTAACTCAGGAGACAAATGTTAAAGATCAAAAAAAGCAAACATATAATAACAGTTACTATGGGAACAAATAAGGATCCCATTCCATCCAAACCAGTTAGAAAAGACTTATTATAATAGGAGTCCCAGGATTTAGCTATGGAGTTTGCAGGTCTTGCACTACCTTACTGAAAGTGTTCATGTAAAATCATTGTTTACTCAAAGGAACACAACTTTTTCCGGCTTTGGTGGCTGTAACATTTAAGGTCCTTCTGTTATGTAAGGACAAATCTCAAAGAAAAAAATTTAGAGAATTTTTTCCTTTTGTGTTCAGAGAGTCTGAAAGCAATTTAGCCAAGATTCCACTTTATTATCAAACTATTGTGCATCAGAGAATTCAGCAGTGTAACTGAATCTCCTGGAGTCCCTTAACTTGTTTAAGCATAGTTTGAGAGGAAAATGGAAGCCAGCACCTTGTTTCAAACAGGTTGTAATGAATTAAGAACATTAATCCTTACTAACACTTTTCATCTCAGATGCAGATAATATCTTTTCTGTGTCAGGGTTGGTGAACACTGGGAGAAATCAGGCCTTTTTTATATAAACCAAACTGAGACTCCCATTTCATATGAGCATTCACAGAAAAGGGCAGTAGCTCTCTGTTATGGTTTTATGTGGATGGGAGGAGATTCTCCAAAATCACTGCCTGAACGAGCTCTTCTATTTTCTGCTGCTGTTTTCAGACACCTGGGGATTATGGAGAGAAAGCTTGAGTTCATAGCACTTAGATAACTGGTGTGGGTCCCCTTTGCAGCCTTTCTCTATGGCCTCTGTAAGAACATGGAGAATAGCAGTACAGGCCTATGTGTGAGGACTAAAATCAGCTTTAGTGTTTCTAATTTCTAATTGTTAACTATCTTTTATTTTCTTTATCTTTATTCTGATGTTTTATATCCCTTTTTTTTTTTGCACTTCATAAACATCGTTAGACCTGTTACCTTGAACTCCTCTTCTGTCATGTTCTGCAGCCCTGCTGGGCTGGGTCACCTCTCAGGGGTCCTCTTTGTTGTTGTACCAGCATTTGTGGTATGGCCTCCTGCCTCGTTTTAAATATTTTATGTATTGTAATAGGCATAGATTTTCAAACTGTTGTCTTTGCACCTGTTCAAGTAAGCTGAGGACTGGCACTGGCAAGGGGGTAGTAGGTATAAAAGAACACCAGGACAGGACACCAAAAGAACCCCTCCAGTAAATACAGGAGTGCAAACTTCATTCTGTACTGTGGGTGCTAGAGCTGTGTGGTGGGGACCCACAGTGATACCCCTTCCTAGGCCAGCTCTGTGGTCTTAGTCTTCTAGTCTTAGGTCCACTTCCACTCTAGGCTATTTTAAGTATTAGATGTAGAGCTGGGCACAGATTGTATTTAAGATGGGGTCACAGCCAGGGTGCTCTCTTTCTTTTTTAACTTTTTTCCTATTGATCATTATCCTGGGGTGTTTGCACCAGCAACTGGCAGGTGCTTGAGTTCTAGCTTACTCAAGCATACTTAAGCATTTCTTTTTGTTTTAGATCTCGGAGGTGAGAGGATGGCAGGTGTTTTGAATAGCTCACGCTGGGTTTCTCCTAGTGACCTCTTGGAAGGAGACCTAGGCACTCTGGTCGGCTTCTCCCTGATGATTCAGGTTCCAGCTGTTCCATATTGAAATCCTCAGGCTCAAGCCAGTGATCCTCACTCTATCCCTCCACCCCTGCAGTTCTCTAGCACTGCACCCTCTATCCTAGGTGCCAGTTCATAAACCCCCTTATATAGTGCAGTGAGGGGAGTCTTCAAGTCAGTGCTGACCTGGGCTCTGCATAGCAGCTTCCCCTACACCCTCTGTAGTTGTACTGCCCCACTATCACAAAGTTCCTAAAGGTTTTCCTATTCTTTACTCCAGGCTTTTGCGCCTGGTGTGTGATGTGATTTTCCTCTCAGGGTTTTTGGCTTTGTTTTATTGCCATTTAGTTGTAGTATCTGAAGGAGGTCAGTTCTGAGTCTTCACTCTGCTGCCATCTTGCTGAACCCTTCTAGGTGTGAGGACTTAAAAGTGATTTTTGAAAAAGCCTAAACCTTGGATCACAGAACCTCTCAGATACATGTATAAATTTGCGGGGCTCAAGGACTCCTAGGAGGTCAAGAAGAAATTAAATATCATAGGTTGACTAATCCATGGGCTGAGTCTCAGAGATTATTAAAGAGGTTAGACAGCAAGAGCAAGAGGGTTTTATTCAGGTGCCTCAAAGGAAAAAAAAGCTTCAAGCTTCAAATTCATTGGACATCAGTGGTATATCGGTAAAGAGCTCTTTGCCTCTTTGTCCCATCTGTGGGACTTATACCACTTAAAATATTTCATTGGCCACACTTTAACCTCTAGGCACTGATAAGACAAAGACAAACACATAACCTAAGGGGGTCCACATACCCGACAGAGAATGGTTAAGTAGAAACAGAGTACATTGGGAAAATATAATTGCTAGACAATAAGTACAACAAAAGACTAAGTGTAGTACGAAGACTTTTTGGAATTTAAAAAGTGCAGATATTTATATTACATATATTTTACATGCAAATTGAATTCATAAATTTTAAAGCTATTTATAGTTATATAGACATAGATATATTTCTAATTAGGCAATTGGCAGTTGTGAAGAAATAAGTGAATAACAAAATCATAGACAATTTTTCTGCTCCGAGAAAAATAATTAAAGCCCTGGACCCTCCAGGGTGGCACAATGGGTTAAAGCACAGCGCTATGAACCCATCTGCAGCCAATGCAGCACAAGTTCGATTCCCTGCCAGGAAGGTGACCAACATGGTGTGGCAGACCTCTACTGACCAGCCTGTTGCTCCCCTCAGCAGTGTATTTCAGTAGATCTCCCTGTTCTGCTCTCCAGTATGTCTCTGGTGAATCCTCTCACTGATCAACACCTCTGACCTGTACACCAGTTCTGTACGCATAAATAAATCTTTAAAAAAAATTAAAGGCCTGAATCTGCAGCTCTAAAATTCTTACTACATTTTACATTTAATAAGTACAGATCCATACTAGGCATATTCAGATATAATTCCTACATGTTAAAGATAGAAAATTTTATCTTTCATGCAGAAAGTGCATGTTTTCCAAATAGAATGACAATAAACTTCATTTACAGTGTTGGAAGCTAGAAAACAGACTAGTAAAGTATAGGGACTGTAATCCATCAAAATAAAATCACCTGTCTTGGTGAAGTTAAATGTTTGCAAGAATTCAAAGACTGTATGTACCACTCCCTTATCTGAAGAAACAATTCAAGATAGAACTCAACAAATAGCAGTAAACTGAAAACAGGGATAAGTCAGGAGAATTTGTTGAGGAAGCCAAGCTGCAAAATAAACAATAAACTAAAGCAGCATATAAAGAATGCAATAAAGTACCAGATATTACGCTAACGGTGAGTGAACTGAATTTTCCTATAAAAGAGGGCAAAGGAACAAAATCCAGCTACATGCTGTTTGCAAAAAACCCCAAAAAACAAAAAACAAACAACAACAACAACAACAAAAAACCTGTGGAGTTGGTCAAAAGCCTCGAGGCAAACGAAAAGAGACTTCAATATTGCAGAAAACTAATTGAAGCTTAATTTAAGAATCAAACAGATGGAGTTTATATGTTGATAAGGGGCACAATTTATGAAGCTGTATATAGTAATAGTATCCAACATGCTAATACAGAGATTTATAATACATTTATAAATTTCTAATATAAACATTTATAAATTTCAGAATTTGATAAAATGAACAGTTTAGTGTGAAAATTCAATACACTTGTGTGGGCGTTAGATTTGAGACAAAAATTAAGGTCACACAGAAATTGAATAGTATAATTTAAAGGCTTGGTGTAAGAGGTCTATAGAAACACATCCCTAGAACAGAGAACATATTTTTGTGCCCATAAATATTAACAATAATTACTCATGAGTACTGTCATCCTCACCCCTAGCGGGTGAATGTGCATTTAATTGCCCTGAGAAGACAAAGTACTTCCACTTGCCTCCCACACACCCCTCCACTCCCTCCGGAAAGCCTCACACACTGCATTCTCGTCTATTTGGCGGTCTCTAGTTACTGCTGCCCAACTGTCTGTGCTCCTGGCTAGGGAGCCCATCTGTCCACTGTGGTCACTACATTCCACCCATTCTAGCCCACATGTTGACCTAATTCCAGCAACTCCCCTCTCCTGGGATATCGATTTTCCCTTATTTACTGGGCTTTTCCCATCAACATTTAAGAGCATTTCTGCTCTTAAAAACAAAAAACACCCCAAAAAAACCTTTTGGGTCTTTCCCCAAGCCTCCCTCCCCATCAGCTAGTCTTATTTCTCTCCGTCCCTTTGAGCAAACTTTGACATAGTAGTCTGCTTCTTTGAGTGAGCAAACTTTGACATAGTAGTCGGCTTCTTTGAGTACCAAGAAGAGTACTTTTCCTCGTACCAATTTGTTACGTTTCACTCCACATTTATACTGAAACAACTCTTGAACATCCCTCGTTATTCTGAGAAAACAGCCGCAGGCACGACATAGGTGCTCATTAATTCCACGCATCACCGGGTGGAGGAATGAGATGCTACTTTATTGGGAGTCAGCCAATCTGAAAGATAATTCGATGTTAAGGTTCGGCTCCCAGAGCCCGCGATCCCCCGCCAGCGATGGGCTATCAGCCCAGATGAGGGCTGTGTGCCCCAGGAGCTGGTCCCACCCTGAACAAAGTATCTTCTAGAAGAGCGAGTGGTGGGGCGAGTCCAGCGCAGATCCCGAGAGACCCGGAGAGAGGGGCATACCCTCGCCCGCCAGCCAATGGGAGCAGAGACTCGCGGGCCGAGCCGGGAGGGTCGCGCCGCACCCGCGCCCACGCTGCCCCTCCACGCGCTCCCGGGGCGCGCGGCGGAGGAGGGATAACAAGCGGGAGGGCCGGCGTGTTCCGCCTTTCGCTTGAGGCAATTGCGCGTTCAGCCGCCGCAGGCACGTCTCCCTTTCTCTCCTTACTCCGTGGCTTTCAGCGCAGGGATTTAACCTTCGCCATCAACGTCCACTGTCCACGGTGCCCCGAGGGTAAGCCTCTGCGCCCGTGCTCTGCCCGCTCTGAAGTAGGAGGTTACAGTCCGTGAGTCCTTTCAGCGCCCACACACTGTGGAAAACTAGAAAGGGCGTGCAGACCGCTGGCCGCGGACCAGGAGCGGCGGCCAGGACCCCCGGGGTGAGAAGGGCTCCCGCTGGTATGTGGAGACGCTGGCGGCTTTCTTGGCGCGGATTTGCGGTCCTGGCGTGTTCGCGTGCGCTGGGCCCCGGCGTGCGTGATAGGGAGTCCACTTAGCGGGGTGGGGGCTTCAAACTGGTTCACAGTACCCACTCTTAACTCTCTGGAGCGTAAGTAGTGTGAATGGCTCCACTTTGCCTAGGCTTGCTGAATTCCTACTTGGCTCTGGCCCCTTCCTGGATAAGGTGTTCCCACTTCAATCTAAGAATATTCGCACCACCGGTGCGCCCGGGGTGGCTTGCTCCACCACTCTGTTCCTCACAGTCCTCCTCCGGACAGAAGGCGAAACAGCCTAAAACTATAGCTACCCTATGTTTGTCCTTCCTAGCAAAGCTCTAGAAAGGATAGTGCATGCTTGTTTCCTGCATCAATCATCCTCTACTCATAGTAGTGAGTCTTTATCACCCCCCTCGCCCCAGCTGTGATCTAAAATTGCTCTCTCGTACAGAGGCTACTAGTGACCCAACAATAGCCAAATTTAAGTACAGTTGGAAGATGTTCATGAACTGTTATCTTAGGGATTTGACAAATCGATAGTGACTTCCTTTCCTCATATATTTAAGGGATTTATTCTGCTTTAAATAAAGTCATAAATTGTCCAAAACCCAACGCAGCTATAGTTAATCAATTGGTATGTGAATATATACATATATATTATTGGCATAGGTATTATTTTTATGCAGAGGTTTTGTTTTAATTCCTTGGTTGTAATCTTCATAGGCGTTTAACTGTGTGTGTTGTATATAGCTGCAGTAAGAGACAGGTGTGCTATATATGTACACATTTATTTCAGTTAGCATATTGGATTTTAACTTGTTGACAACTATTTATTGTTCTAAACAAGCACCCTTAGGTGCAGAACTTTTTCTGTAGATGGGATTATTTCAATTGGGTAATTTCGCAAAGAGGTTGCTGATTGAAAAGCCAAACTTCCCATTAGTTTTTCAGTTAACATACTAACACAATCTCCATTTCTCTTTATGTAGTGTTTTTTTAGTTTATTTTTTGTCTTTTGATATTTGTGAAGTGAAATCACTGGGTTTGTAGTAGTCCTGGTACCTGCTTAAACTTGAACAGTTTGTGAAATACATGGTAGCAGATTAGCTCTTCCTCCTTCAGACAGATCAGTGTTTTTTTTTTGATCTATTTCATTTTGTCTTGCTGGTGTTATGAACCTTTCTAAAACCACATTTTAGCATGAATTGTAATTCATACAGAAGAGTACACTACAAATGATTGTGCATCTTAGTGAATGATTACCAAGGAACAGAACATTACAAGGGAGTCAGGGACACCTCCCTGATCATAAATGCTTCCTTTCCTTCAGAGGTAACAGTACACTGACTTTTATGGCAGTTAAAAAAAAAAAAAAAAGAACTTTAACAGTTGTACCCATAAACAAAGTAGTTTTCTGTTTTTCCGTTTTGAACTTTTTATGCATGGAGTCATAAGGTACACATTCCTTCCTCTTTCCTTGGTTTTGTTTGAGAACTTTAATCTAGTGGCAAGTAGCAACGGATCATATATTTTCATTGCTATATAGAATTTCACTGTGTGATTTCCTACAATTTATTGGCTTTACTATAGGTAGATTCTTAGATCGTTTCCAGTGCTTGGGAATTGCAAACAATGCAGCTATGGCTGTTCTTGTGTCTCTCTTGGTGTGCATAGATTCCAAGGATTTCTTGGGAGGGCTTAATTGTAAAGTCACAGGGTATGCATATTTCCAGTTAACTTTTTTAAATTTTAGAATAATTTTAGATTTATGTTCTCATACCACTCACCCATTTTCCTCTATTTTAAAAAACATCTTGAGTTACTAGAGGGTATTCAACTAAAGCAATTAAGACTACTAAGTCATACTTAATTCAGATTTACTAGTTATTCTTCCCCCCTCCCCACGTCTATATCTAGTATTGGATCTTCTCTATCTTGCTTCCTTAATTTCCTCTGGTTTATGAGTTTCTCATCTTCTCTGAAGATGAGAAACTTGACAGTTTTTGAGAAATACTGGTCAGGTGCTTTACAGCATATCATTTAGCATTTGTATGATATTTGCCTCAAGGTTAGAATGGAATTGTAGGTTTTGAGATGCAACCTCACAGTGCTACTCTTGTCACATCCTGTCCATGGAACAGACACTGTTAGCATCAAGTGACTTCTGAGGTTGACTCCTTTCACCGGGCTGAGGTGATACCTGTCAGGTTTCTTTACTTAGCAAATCACTAAAAACAGTTCACATCTGTGGGTGGTATGAATCGGAGTTAAGAGGAAATACCGGTATGTAGTATTTGGAATTCTTCCTTAAGAGTTTGTTTCTTCCCATTCATTCATTTATTTATTCAGTCAGTCATCTGTCTCTATGGACTCACACCTGAGTTATAATTCAATACCGCAATATTGGACAACTGGGAACTCTTTTGGGTTGACTTCTGTTGTCTTTTTGACATTCCCCATCCTTTTCCTTACTTTTCAGGCACTAGGTGAAACTAAATTTATCTCTCATCTTGTTTATTCCCAGTCCTAGAATCAGCAGTTTCTTCAGTGAGCTGTGATTCCTCTTATTGGAGAATGGGGTTAGAAGCCAAGATCTGGGTCTGGGTGCATAGCTCCAATTTTACCATTTAATATAAGCAGTTCTTAAGTTTTGTTTTACCAACTTTCACTTCAAATCCTTTTCTGCCAATTTTCCTATAAATGTTTTGGTTGTTTTTGGTTTACCTTTTGTTTGGAATGTATGGACCAGAGGTTTAAATTTCAATGTAGTGAACAAGATAACTCCTAATATTCTTGATTACTATTTCCCTTACTTACTATAACTCCTAGTATACTTGATCATTTACCCAAGACACAGCCATCACTTTCCTAAAAGTGGCAGTATTCTGCTTTCCCTTTGGCTGGAAGTATTAACCATTCACTGACCTATTCTTGAGTATACTTAATTTTTGTCTAAATGGTTGATAGATTGTTGTAATCACCAGTGAATGTTTCCCTTCCCAATTACAGTATTTCTTCTATCATACATAAAACTCTCATCAGCTATCTTTTTCAGAGTTGCCTCCTATTTATTATGCTAATATCAGAAAGAAGGACTGATAAGTCTAACTCTCTGCAGGCTTTGGAAGTAGTTTTAGCTAGGGGCATTTTGCTGCCCTAGGGACTTTTTACAGCAAGATCATTTGTCACAACTGTCGGAGATTAAAGATTCCAATGACTGCTAGCGGGTAGAGGCCAGGAATATTGCTAAGCATCATACAGCATACCTACAGTGTCCCCCAAATAAAGAATTATTGAGGCAAAACATTAGTAATAATGAGGTTGAGAAACTGTGCTAGGTGATTCCATTAGAGCAATCAAGAAAAAACAAAGCAAAACAGGCAGGAGTTTATGAAAGTGAGGAAATATCCTGGTTCACAGATAAAATGTCACTTTCCTCAAGACCTAATCCTTACCCTTTAAAGAAAAGAATTCCTTCTTCTTTTACGGTTTCCTAGAACTTAGAACATTGTGATTTTACACATACATACACACACTCTTAATTTTTTTTCTCTTTCCCTAGTCCAGTGTTCACAGATTCAGCAGCCACAGAACATGGCTCCACAGAATTCATCTGAATTTCCAGTGCCTAGGAAAATTAAAGACAATGGTATAGAGTAGAAAGAAGTTTGATAGGCTACTTATCACTCTGAAACCTGGGCAAGTTTATTAATTTCCTGAGTGTCCCTTGCATGGCTATTGTTAAGACTAGAGAAAGCTTTCATGAAGAACTATCACTGTAGATCCTAATGTCATTATCACAACTCTGAATTAAATGGAAGGTATTAGAAAATGGATTGTGAGAGTTTATAGCTTAAGAGTGTGAGTGGTGATTTCTGATAAAATCTTGAGTGAGCATCAGAATGAAATGCTGTTGAAATAATGTCATGGGAATGGAGGTCTAGGATGAAAGAAAATGCTGTTTTGGGTGGTCTTTAGCTTTGAACTCACTCAGAATGTTTGTGGTGTTGGAGAAGGAATGTGAAAGGAGCTTGTGAGCCAGGAATGCAATCCATTTTCTACTAGTACCTTCCTTGGTGACTGGGTATGAATTGGGGACCATAGATGTCTCAAGAGGAGGTCGATGGTGGTATATTCCAGCTGCACATGCATCAAGGGTAGTGATGTGTTGATGCAGCATGGTTGAGATGCATGGTGGTGTTGATGGGACAGACAAGAGGTAGGGAAAGTTGCCAGCATTAGAAGGAGCCTGACCTGTGCCAGATGATTCAGATCACCTGCCTCTCAGGTTGGCTGTGAGATTCTTTGAGGTTCAGAGAGACAAAATGCCTTTCTTTATTTCTTATAGCTCCTACATGGCAGAACTGGGAGAAACTGCTGGAAAGGTGTAAGAAACATTCAGTGATCCATATTAGAGGAATGTTTTTGTGCTAACAACTGTATCACAGTTGTCAGCTCTACATCAATCAGTTCTGTGCCTAAGATAGTGGGCTTTACCACTTTTGGGGAATTAATATTTTTTCCAGGTGTTTCACTTTCTAACCTTTCTTTTCTATAGGCCCCATTTATTCCATGCTCTTTTGATTTTTTTTTCCATAGAAGCCTGAGTATTGCCCATAGACAAGATGACAGATTCATTTTCATCTTCCTTCTTTTTGGATTTTGGGCTCTTCTTTTATTTGGAGGAGCTCAACAAAGAGGAATTAAATCAATTCAAGCTACTACTAAAGAATGAGACACTGGAACCCGGGCACTGCCAGATACCCTGGACTGAAGTGAAGAAGGCCAAGCGGGAAGAACTGGCAAATTTGATGAATGAGTATTACCCAGGAGAGCAGGCCTGGAATGTGGCTCTCAAAATCTTTGGCAAGATGAACCTGAAGGACCTGTGTGAGAGAGCAAGAGCAGAGATCAACTGTGAGTGCTGTCAGGGATATAGCTGGGTGTAGGGTAAAGAGTGCTTCCTGGAGCCCACTGGGATGATTCTGGGAAAGGGGTGTCGAGAGAAAAAGATTTTGTGAATCACAAGCTCCAAGGTGGTCGAGTATACTGGGAGCTTGTTGGATCATTTGAGGAACACTGAAAGGCAGGCACAGTTTAAGGAGTGTCTTAGCTTCCTGTATGAACTAATTTATTCATGTTGTGCTAATCAAAATCATTAAAGGAACTGAGTAATAAGAATCATCCCATTTAGTGTTCTTTTGCTTAAACTCCTAATAAAGCCTCAAGTTAGGCTATTTTTTTTTTTTTTTTTAGATTTATTTATTTGTGCATACAGAACTGGGGTGCAGGCCAGAGGCTCAGGGGCTGTGAGAGGTCTCACCAGAGACAGAGCGGGGAACAGAACAGGCAGATCCACAAAGTACACTGCTGAGGGGAGCAGCGGGTGGGCCAGGAGAGGTCTGCCACGCCTTGTGGTCACCTCCGGGGCAGGCGGGAATCGAACTCATGCAGAAGCGGCTTTAGATTCTCAGTGCTGTGCTTTAACCGGCTGCGCCACCAGGGAGAGCCCTAGGCTACATTTTTTTAAAGGTTTATTTATTTATGCATACAGAACTGGGGTACAGGCCAGAGGTGCAGGGACAGTGAGAGGATTCACTGGAGACAGAGTGGGGAGCAGAACAGGCTGACTGATAAAGTACACTGCTGAGGGGAGCAGCAGGTGGGTCAGGAGAGGTCTGCCAGGCCATGTGGTAGCCTCCAGGGTGGGCAGGGTTCGAACTTACGTTGAAGTGGCTTTAGCTTAATAGTGCTATGTTTTAATCTGCTGTGCTACCAGGGAGGGCCCAAGTTAGGAGTATTTTAAGGAATCTCAAATAGGACCTCATATCTTTGCTGAAAAATGATGAAATGGACAAAACTTAAGGAACCTATAATAGAGAATAGAGATCTATAATTCATTGCTCATAATCAAGGCTTTTTTTTTTTTTTTTTTTTTGAGTCTCACCATATATATCCCTGTCAAGTCAGTATAGACAAGGAAACTGAGGTGACTAGACCACTTGTTCTGGACTTAGAGGGTGGGGCAGGGTGAGGTGGGGCAAAAGAATTCCTACTTCAGTACCTTTCACACCACATCACCCCTTTCCTTAGCTAAGCTGGTGGAGTCTGAGACTTTTCAGTCTTAAAGTGTCTCAAACCCAGATGGTCATAAATTTGGACCACTGCGGAGAATCCCAGCTGCCATTCTGCCCATCACCAATGTTCTCCTTGTTTTTGGTAGATATCATGATCTTTTGGAACCTGTTGCAGGGACAGCTCAGACCAAAGGACCAGAGGAAGCCAGGACCAGAGAGATACAAGGTGATCAAGATGCAGTGCTGGGTGAGTTAGATGATCTTTGTCAGATGCGGGGGAGAGTTTAAGCTTTTGAAGGATGATAGTTTATTGCCCAGATAACAACTGTTAACATCTCTCTGGCCTGTTCCCTGTATATATCATTTAAAAAGGAGTCAATAAAACTGGTAGGAATACATGGAAGAGATAATTTGTTCGGAGATGACTTCTTGAGATAGGGACATATGAATTTAAATCTAGAAGAGGAATGGGTTTAACTAGGTTAAGATGAAACCAAATTTTCACTCATAGTTTTTCTCTTCAAAATCCTCTTGAGGTTATACTTCAATATTTGTTTCTACTGATGTTTTTCTCTGCATAAAGTAGATTATTCAGATTCAGGTATTCAGATCCTCCCTAGCTATTATTGTTATTTGCCACTCTTATTTTATTTTAGATGGCACTCTGTTGTCCATATAGATCAAATTACTCCCCTCCACCTTTCCACACGTCCCCACCCTCCAATGGGGGAAAAGTTCAAAGAAAATACTTCTAGAGTTAATCTAACTTTTAATTTTCCATCATAAATTCATTTGTGTATTTGTCAGCTTTGTTTTTCCAATATCTAATGCAGGTTTTTAATCTGCAGAAATACCTTATTTACATTCTTATTTAAACCAGCTGCACTTTGATATCAGCCTATATTTTTTTTTGTCCCTGCTCCATTCCAAATTAGGTAAGGGAACAGGATACAAAATTCAAATAAAGGAACTATTTCACCTCACGTGGGATAAGAAGTCTTTGTTTGGAGAGCCTGGAGATTTCCATTGTGGAACTGCTCAGGCAGACCAAAAACTGTTGGAACATTTGTTTGACGTGGACATCTCGACTGGCAAGCAGCCTCTGACTGTGGTGATTCGAGGGGCTGCTGGAGTTGGGAAAACCACCTTGATGAGAAAGGCGATGTTAGACTGGGCGCAGGGAAATCTCTTTCAGCAGTTTACCTATGTTTTTTATCTCAATGCGAGAGAAATTAACCAGATGAGAGAGAGAAACTTTCTTCAGATGATATCTAAGGACTGGCCCAAGACAGAAGGCCCCATTGAAAGGATTATGTCCCAGCAAAGCAGTCTCCTTTTTATTATTGACAGTTTCGATGAACTCAACTTCGCCTTTGAGGAACCTGAGTTTGCCCTGTGCCAAGACTGGGCCCAAGTCCATCCAGTGTCCTTCCTCATGAGTAGTTTGCTGAGGAAAGTGATGCTCCCTGAGTCATCCTTATTGGTGACCACCAAACTCAAGGCATGTAAGAAACTAGAGCCTCTGTTAAAGAGTCAGTGTTCTGTGGAGCTACAGGGCATGGCTGAGGATGCAAGACAGAAGTATATTTACCAGTTTTTTGAGGAAAAAAAGTTGGCATTGCAAGTGTTCAGTTCATTGAGAAACAATGAGATGCTTTTTCGTATGTGCAGAGTTCCCCGAGTGTGCTGGGTGGTCTGTACTTGTCTGAAGCAGCAAATGGAGAAGGGCAGTGACATCACATGGACCTGCAAAACGGCCACAGCTCTGTTTACCTGCTACATCTCCAGCTTGTTCACACAGGGTCACTGCCCTCATCTACCCAACCCCATCCAACTGAGGAACCTGTGCCACCTGGCTGCCAGAGGAGTGTGGACTATGACATATGTGTTCTACAGGGAAAATCTGAGAAAGTACGGGCTAACCAAGTCTGATGTCTCCATTTTCCTAGACATGAATATTCTTCAGAAGGACACAGAACATGAAAACTGCTACGCATTCTCTCACCTTCATGTACAGGAGTTTTTTGCAGCTGTGTCTTACGTGTTGAAAGGTGGTTTGGGAAACACAGAGCACCCCTTTCAGTCTTTTGAACACTTGAAGCTGCTACTTGACAGCAAAACGCACAGAGACCCCCATTTGACTCAGATAAAATATTTTTTGTTTGGCCTTTTGAATGAGGATCGAATAAAACAACTGGAAAAAACCTTTCACTGTAAGATGTCATTGGAGATAAAATGGAAGGTTCTTCAGTGGATGGAAATACTAGGGAACAATGAGGATTTTCCATCACAGCTGGAATTTATGGAGTTTTTTCACTGTCTATATGAGAGTCAAGAGGAAGCATTTGTAAGCCAGGCAATGAGATCTTTCCAAAAGATTGTTATTAGTATTTGTGAGAATGTCCATTTGCTTGTGTTTTCATTCTGCCTCAAGCACTGTCAAAGTTTACAGAGCATTAAACTGTCTGTAAATGTGGTATCTGAGAAGATGTTGTTAAACTTAAGCCCGGAAGCTGAAACTCGGTAAGTGTATTTGATCAGTTCTCTGTGAGGGAGTAAAGGAGGTAGGTTTCTGCAGAGGGAGTGGGAGGAATTGTTTATCTGAGGTCCCACAGCCAGGGCAGTTCTTCAGTGTGGTCCTACCTTATTGACCAGTCTTGGCTACTAGTGAAGAGTGAGTATAAACTTGCCTGAAGTGGCTCACTGGGCCTGAAGGCAATCCCCAGAGAGGGACATGACTGAGAATTATCAGCTTTCAAAACTCTCCACCACGAGGAAATAAGTGCTTCAGTCGTCAAGGAGGCATGTAGAATAGGGCAAACTTGCACCCATTATTGTGTGTCTATTTAACCTTTCTAAGTGATGCCCTCCTGAAAAAGAGGGACCAAGAATTTATTCTGAACCTCATGTATGTAATTGTCTGTCTGGATCGGACTCCTGTAATCTACGGACCTAGCTCACCTTTCTAATTGCTTGACAGTAGGAAATATTTCAGTCCTTTAACATCTAACTAGAGAGAGATGTTGGTAGGTGCTCAATGTTTGAAGGGCTAAGTGAACTTTCAGCATTTTAGGCTTGTACTTTGCCCTCACCCCTTCTTCCAGTTGCCCTTTCTGACCCTATCCATGTCTGGTGGGAGAATTGAATTATGGGGTTAATTCCAAGTTGCACTAAAATAATTGGGCTTATTATCCGGTATATAATCACATCGTGAATGGGATAGTTAACATTATCCAACTCGATGCTAGTCAAAGCCATCTTTCTTCACTCCCAGATAAAAACTGAGATTCACAGAAGTTAGCATAAAAAAATCAGCAATTACTGATTCAAGCACACACCAGGCAATAACTAGCGGTTGTGCTATATCCCCGACCACCTTCTAATTCCCAAGTCATTTTGTCTCCCAACAATTGTAGGTAGATGCTATTACTTTAGTTAAAGCAAAATTGAGGTACTATATACAGCTAGACTGAAGTCTCACTTCTGATTGTAAATCATTAGTTTTCCAACTTTACCCAAGTTATCTCATTGCCATTACAGGCAGAACCACTCCTCTTGAAAGAACAACATACATTTCATTTCTCTCTGAACTGTGGGAGTGGGTATTATGGACTGGGATGCCACTGTCTTCATTGTCCTTGGGGAGTTGTGAGTAACCTTTGGTCAGTTTTCTAACTTAAGTAGGACTTAATAGTTCTTCTTAGAGAAGATGTGCTTGAACCCAGGGCACTACTGTTATTATTAGGAAGGCATTCTGACCACTTTAGTGCCAGTCTTGTGCTATCTTCTCACCAAAGTTGGACTGTTATCTAATAGTAGAGTTGGGAATGTTGCTTTAAAAAGACTCAGAACTCAGTATTTAAAAAGGGATATTATAGGTGACATCTGTCTCTTTTACAACATAATAACATTGTAAAAGTCACATAAACAGGACTTTTATGGTGGTCACCATTTTATCCACTTGCATGTTTGAATAAATGATTTCTTGACTGATTTTCTGAAATTTATGACCTCAGGTGATACAGAGACTAGCCCTTTGCAATATCATTCATTCCAATTTAAGTAAGGTGTGGAGAAAGCAAATATTTATTGTGTACTGAAGGCGATCAGGATTTGCCACTTCAAAGTATACCACTTTTATGTAGAGTTACTTTGGGATAAAGGCACTTGAATTCCTGAAATTCATTTACTGCCTAAAGCATAGTCTCTCAGAACTCAACTTTCATAACTCCCTTCCACAGGTGCAACACTGATCTCTTCTTGGAGACAGAAGTCAGCAGCTTTCCTGAATTAAGCATTGACACAAACTATCACCTGTCTCCCTTCCTAAAGACCTATATATATCTTTCCCCAAAGTCTTAATTTGATTTTCCACATGTGCTTCCTTCTCCTACCACCCCCTTACTAAGTTAGGTTTATAGGCCCCAAATTCTAACCATCCTTTTGAGTTGCTTAAACAAAATTTTGAGTTCTCTCATGTGTACCCACAATATCCATACTAATAAAATTTCTATGCTTTTCTCTTGTTAATCTGTCTTTTGCTCGTCTAGTTTATAGGGCCTCAGCTGTAAAGAGCTGGGAGGGCAATGGTAGTCTAGTTTTTCCTCCCCTACAGTAGCTATTTATGTATAACATGCTAGACTTTCATATATTTTTAACATAAATAATAGCTATTAATTGTTAAGAGCATTAACAATGTGAAATATTTGCTAAGTATTTTCTATAGATTGTCCTTCTGAGTTAATACAGTAATAGTATAAAAATATACTGTTGTGTTCATTTTTAAGATACAAAAGCTGAGGCTCACACAGGCCAGCAGTGTTGCTGCTGCTCACCCCTCACCCTGTTTAGTGAATAGCAGAGCCGGGATGCAGAGCTGTTCTGTTCTAGCGCTTTGCTTATAATTACTAGACTACCCTGTTTTATTCCTTATAACCTTTTATTTTTTTATAATTATTGACACTATGCCTAATGATTTAACTATACAGCACTAAAAATTTTATAGTGTTTCTGTGTACCTACTAAAAATCAACTGTTAAATTCTCAGAAATTTTTGAAGGGAAATGACATTTCCATTTTACAAATGAAGAAAACTCAAGAGCTTGTGGAACGAACATGCCTTGTGTAAAGTAATGTAGCCATTAAATGGCAGAAGGGCATAAAGCCTGTAGGTCTTAATTACACCACAGTGCCTTAAGGTGGACCTACTATTTAGCATCTTACTCATTCTGGTGGTTTTTCTTTTTCTTCTTGATACTGGCTCTTCAGGTATTTGACAATTTCTCCCTTGTTCCTCCTGACCATTTTCCTCCAAAGAGAAGTCTCTTATTTTTATTGATTTAAAAAAATTTTTTTAAAAAAGATTTATTTATTTATGCTTACAGAACTGGGGTACAGGGCAGAGGTGCAGGGGCAGTGAGAGGTTTCTCCAGAGTCAGAGTGGGGAGCAGAACAGGCAGACTGACAGAGTACACTGCTGGAAGGGAGCAGCGGGCTAGACAGGAGAGGTCTGTGGTGCCATGTGGATCACCTCCCTGGTCAGGATGGAACTCATGCTGCAATGACTTTGGAGAGCTTTATAATGCGGTGCTTTGATCTGTTGTGCCACCAGAGAGAGCCCTCTGGTTTTATTTTGCATGGGTAGAAGGTGTGGAGCACCTGCAGTGCCAAGAGCAAGACTTCTGGTGGACTGTCCCAGATCAGAGCTAATCTGGGTGCTCTGAACCACTCCCAAGTGCACCTTTTTGAGCTCGATTTATTGATATTTCCCTTTTCTCCATTATTCAGGCAAAAGGATAGTGGTCGCCTTACTCATTGCTGGAAAGATCTTTTTTCTGTACTTCATACAAATGAACACTTGAGAGAACTGGACCTCTGTCATAGCAGCCTTGATGAATTAGCAATGAAGGCTTTTTATCAAGAACTCAGGCACCCAAGTTGTAAACTAAAAAAATTAATGTGAGTATGGCATGAGGAAATTTAATGAAATTATTCCAATGTATTTCCTTCCTCCCATTCCTACTTATTAAGGGGAAACCAATAGTAAACTAATATTTAAAATCCACCTTAAAATACTATAAGAAAACAAACTAGGGGAACCTCTGGGATGTGGGAGCATAACTATCTTGCATTGGGGAACACCTCACAGATCATACTAGCTGTCCATATGGGCATTTGAGGCCTGGTTAGAAATTTTCTAGATGAAGATAAAAAAGCTAAGACATTCTAGGCAGGTCAGTGAAGCATTTTTAGAGACAAATCTATTTTTTTCTGTGGGGGAGTAATTTACATTCAGTGCAATTCACTGATATTAAATGTTGCATTCATTGAGGTTTGGGAATTCTGTGCATCTCCATAACCAATACCCAAAACAAGACAGAAGAGAATTCAGTTTCCTCAGCATTTCCTTGAGCTCCTGTCTTGTCTTCTCACACCATCAGGTCCCAAAGACAAGCACTTTTTAGCCCCCTTTGTGTTAGGAAATTATTTTGATTCCTACAGTGTGTTTTTTGTGCCCTTTTGCTCAAGATTTTTTTTTTTAATTTAACCACTTGATACATGTTTCAGTAATTTATTTAAATTGAATAGCATCCCATTCTGATATACTACAGTTTGTTATTCATTCTCTTGTCAACACAATCTTGGGTAAACTTTCAGTTTTTGCCTATTATGATCATGTCCTGAATATTCTTGTACAAGTCTTTTTTGTAACATGTTTCATCTCTTAGGCTAATAGCTAGGAATAGAACTGCAAGTTCATGGTTCTATGTTTGACTTTAAGCATCCACCAATCAATTCTTCTGAGTAGTTGTAACCAATTTATATGCCCACCAGCACTTTTCTCCTCGTCTATGCCAACATTTGATACTTCAGTCTTTTAAAACCATTTTTAGATCTTAATTTGATTCTAGAGACCCTTTTTGTTTTCACTTTTGCTTGCCTGCTTGTGTGTGGGCTCTACAGGGTGTTAGAACTGATCCTGTTTTCTGTTGGCCTCTATGTCCACCAGTGTGCCAGAGGCCCAGTTGTGCTCACTAACACGAGTTGAACAAATGACAAAACCTGAATGCTGAACGAATGATAAAAATATTTCTCCTTGAGCATTGAAGATTAGTGTTCCTTTCGGGTGGTTAGGGGTTCCCCTAGTTACTTCCTTGGGAATCTGTTTAACATTCGTGATATCTGACCTTTAGATCTCAAGCAAGTGGATTAAGTCTGGTCTTGTGTGTAGAGAGGGTAGGCAATTGTGTGTATGTTATGGTTAAGAGGCTCCTGGAGGTCCTTTTCACTCACTCCATAATGGCTTCAGAGTGCAAATCCCCTGGGAGGAGAGGGTGCCGCCATTAAGGCAGCTCTTATTCTTTCCCACTTTAGTGTTGCCGTATTCAAGACCCTTTTCTCTAATATAGGAGATTATACTTTATATTTAGTGGGTACATTAGCTGCTTTTACTTGGTGGTGATGGTTAGAACTCTAAACAGGTAAAAGCTTTGTTTTCTTGATGTGCTTGGAAGTGGGGTGACGATGCAGGGAAGGTGATGCTACAGAGGGAGATTTTAACGGTGAGCACTCTGAATTTGGGAGATAAGCAGAGGCACATAAAAGAAGCAGACAGAGCTAATAATACTGTGGTATGAGGTGGAAATTAGGAAGAAAATTGGCCAGTTTAACTTCCTTCATATTTTGCTTTGGGCTGTTTATATACCTGACAGAGTCCTTGAGATGATGGTATATTTTTCAATAACATGTCTTGTTAATGCATATCAAATAGTTATTAACTATGATCTCACCTTGTATTATTTCAGGAGTTAGATACAATAAATTAATGTAACTGCAGGATTGGCATAGCCCCAGTCATTTAAAAAAATGATTTATTTTATTAATTTATGCATACAAAAACTGGGTGTAGGCCAGAGGTTCAGGGTAGAGGAGAGCATTCACCAGAGACAGAGTGGGGAACAGAACAGGTGGATCCACTAAAATACACTGCTGAGGAGAGCAGCGGGTACGACAAAAGAGGTCTGATAGGTGGTGGGTCACCTTCCTGGCTGGCGATGCCACAGTAGCTGGTGATAGCTTGATAGTGCTGAGACTTTCGTCCCTGTACCACCAGAGACCCCATTCCAGAAATTTTTAGTAGTCATTTCTGGGATTGAGAATTAAACTCCTTTGATTTTTCCTGATGTTATCCCCTTCTACCATCAAGGTCAAATAATTGAGAGTATCAGTTGTCAGAATAGACATCTATGTTGTAAGCCAGCTGCTTTACTGCATCCTGAAATTGGGACTTATGACCTCACCTAGAATATGAGAAACCCAGAGTAAGATAAGAGATGGCAGGAATAGTGAGATAATATGGAAGAGCTGGGTTTGAAAAGAAAGGGATATTCTGACTAGGGACTGAGATGGCTCCGTCATCCCTTTTGCATATTTTTCTTCCAAAGGTTGAGATTTCTTTTTTTCCCTGATGGTTGTCAGCGTATCTCCCATTCTTTGATTCACAACCAGAATCTCAAGCATCTGGACCTGAAAGGGAGCAATATAAGTGACAGTGGAGTAAAGTCATTATGTGAAGCCTTGAAACACCCACAGTGCAAACTCCAGCATCTGAGGTAAGTTTTTAGTTAGTTACTATAATTGAGACTTTTTTCTGTCCATGTGGACTTTATATGCTGGACTTTCTGTCCTGAGGGCTAGTGTACATAGACTTTCATGATGTGGAATCAGGGATTAGTTCAGACTGATTACTTGGACTTTTAACTCTTCCCACCATCCCCATTGAAGACTCCTATAGTACAGTTAGTTTTCTGTCTCCAGCTGCTAAATACGAAAACAAAATGAGAGTAGATCCAGCAGTTAAATAAAATTTTCTCCCATATTTAAATGTAGGGACATGTATATCCATTGTATCTTTGAACTCTCATGGAAAAGAATGTACTAATGGTAACTGGGGGTGTGCTAAGGCTGGCTTAGTTTTATTTAGTTTCTGATAGTGAAATCTCCCTCACCTTACATTTGCAACTCACTGACCAGTAAGGAAAGTTAAAGAAGAGCAGTATAGTAGCTGTCAGCTGTTAAATTTCTTGGTCTGTCATTCAGTGTTGACTATAATGGTGCACCTGATTTGTATGTGTGTGTGAAAATGAGAGACAGTTGGCAATCCTACATGTTAACCACATTGTATAATAGGTCTAAGGAAGGATCTTATTTTCCAGGGAAGGTGTTTTATTCCATTTATGGCAAAATCCAAAACAAAAAATCATATGTTTTACACACTTAGACATTTTTGTGATCTCTGTATTCAGTTGGGGAGACAAGACTGAACCTTGATATATGAAGGGCCAAGGTAGGTCTTTATTTGTGAAAACTAATGTGAAATAAATGTGTGAAATAAACAATTAAAATCTGTAGTGTGTGCCTGTGTATATACATACATATATATATATATATATATATATATATATATATTGCAGTAGACAGATGAATTCTGTTAGCAGTTGGCATTTTTTTTTTAAGTCTCACCAATTTTATGGGATGAAATTCATGTACAGCATGTCTAGAGAGAGTTTGGGTAATTCTTGCATGTGTTGAGCTCAGTTGTCAGCAGTTCATAGATGATTTTGCCATCCATGAAGTAGTTTTAGGACATTCTGAGGAATTATCTATAGCCTCTGGTCTGAAATCCCAGTGAGAAGTAGGTCATTGATTTCTCTGTCTAAAAGTAAAACATGAGTAGCAAAAACCTGTTCAGTGGTGGGGAAGATGTTTTCTTGCAGTGGGACAGAGCTTTGGGTCCAAGACAAATGCCTTTCTACTTGACTGACCTGCAGGGCTTGATGTGATCATCTCATCAGTCGAGGTTTGAATAATGTCTTCCACTGGTAATCCTTGATGTAGACTCAGTTACTAGGATTTCAAATAGGAAATCATCTGTTTGGGTCAACCAGTAGGTCAGCTGTCCTAGCTCCAGTGCATGTTTTGGCAGCAAAGGCATCAGCTTTGTAATAACTACATTATGCAGGACTAAATGTGGGTAGCCATGGGTAGTTGGTAAGCTTATGTACTAACATTTTACATGGGAAAAATTCTAGTCTTATGATTGCTTTACACTTCATGTTAAAAGAGTTATAAACAGTTAGCTGCCATGGTACTTGGCTGGGCATCGATCACATTGACCTTAATGTGTCAGAATTACATTTGGATGATTTGCTCTACTAATGGTGTTAGTGACTCTTTGTCAGTCTGCCTCATAAAATGTCTCCAATTATTGTAGAATCTTTTCAGATTTAGAAGTAAAGTATTTTAGAAAGCTTTTAAGTTGCTGAATCTCTCAGATCAGCACTTGTACATGAGTGTCCTGGACAGATATACACAATCGCTGACTTTTGTGTGACTATTTCATGGTAATATTTACTAAAGACTTATCCCAAGAAGAAGAGAAAGATCTACCTTATTTGTTCTGATAACTTTTCCCATGTGGTGGGCCTGATAATAAGGTAGCTCTTTAAAATATGTTGAGCAAATGTGGATGGGGGGGGGGACCTAGGGCATTCTAGTGGTGTCTGATTGTGTCCAGAATCATTTCTTAGTTTCTTGCTAGAGGTTGCTCTGTTGCTGGGGTTACAAGTGAGGTGAGGAAGCAGTCACTGGTTCCATAAAGTAACCACCTAAAAGAAGAGTGTCAACTGGTATGAGTGGAAAACCCTCCAAACATCTTTAATAATTTTGAATTAGAATAATAATCCAGAAAGAGGTCATCAAAATAGTTGCTAGACAGACTGACTACTGGATAAAGAGAAAGGTGCCTGAGAATGACAGCTATCCATAGCCATGGCTGTGTTAGTAGCCAGAATAAAACATTTTCTACTAGGTAGATAATATATGCACCACTAGAAATATTTGCTTTTGAAGGAGTGAGGAGCCCATAAAGGAGTGTGTCTTAATACAGATGTTTACAGTTGTTAAGTGTTCAGAATTATAACGAGCTGTCATGTATATAAAAAGACTTCAAAATGAAGTTTGCCATCTACACAGACGACCCCGCAGGCAAAAACTTGAGCTTAGAACGGAATTACCAGTATTCTCTTTGCTAATATGAAAATGTCTTTTATGCATCGTTACAAAATCTTGACATGTATATATACAGCTGCATAATCTTACCAAGCAAGGCTTAAATGAAGTATCCTAACTTTTTAAAGATAAATAATATGGAATATAAAATAAACACTGATTTCATTATCTTCATTTGAATAGTATGAAGAAGAAATGTTGACAAATTGTTTTGTAAGGATACCATTATTTTTGCCTTTATTGAAGTTAAATTTCTTTAGAAAAATCGATGCAAGTGAGTAATTTTTAAAATATGACTCCAAGTTTTCCAAATCAGTAAGTTTAAAATATATTTAAGTGTTATCTGTAACACTAGGCATACCATAATCACCATTACTAACTAAGAATATGGCATGAAACCTCAAAACATGATCCGGTAGTAAATTATCTGCAATCTTGTCTGACTCCAAAACTTAAGATTCCAGTTTATATAGGTGTTGGTTATGTACACTTTATGTATACACTTTATGTATACACCCAGATTTATACTTATAGTTGACCATGAACTATGTGGGGGTTGGAAGCACTGTCCTGTCTTGTCCCTGCCCACAGCTGAAAATCCATGTATGCTTTTGGCTTCCCAAAACTCATAGCCTGTTGTTGACCTGAAGCTTACTGATAATATAAACTACTGATTACATTTTATGTTATATGTATTATATGTGGTATTTTGGCAATAAAGTAAGCTAGACAAAAATATTAAGAATCATATGGAAGATGTATTTACAGTGTTGTACGGGATGCTGTGTTTATTACATTGTTAAGAAATTCCATGTATAAGTGGACCCTCATGGTTCAAACCTGTGTTGTTCAGGGGTCAACTTGTATGTCCTTTCAAGTAGTACTGTTTGACCTGTGTATATACAAGTCATTGTATACAAGAGCACACTTTCATATCTTTCTCTTGGCCTAGATAGGACTTCCATGTCTTGTACCAGATCTTAGAGGAAAAGCTTTTCACCACTGAGGATATTAGCTATGAGCTTGTCATGTCTGGAGACCTTATTTTACAGCTCCTGAGTTGGGAGGGACATGAGGGGACAACTGCTGGTGTGGAATTTCTGGGGTTAGGAGGGGGTCTGGCTCGTGTATGTGACATCACTGATGTCACTCCTCTCTGGAGTTCCATATCTAAAATTCTGCAGTGTGATATCAGTGCATTTCATAAGGTCAGTGCCAATCCCTGTGGGTACAGTCCAGTGTTTGCAGTAGTGGGAGGGTGCACTGTCCAGCACAATGTGCTTGTTCTTTTCATGTGGCCTGCACAGAGCACTAAATCTCCTCTGCACCTCTTTCCCCTCAGCAGAGGTGAGTACCTCCTCACCATTTCTCTCTCCTCTCCAGGGCTGCTGGCTGAGCTGCAGTGCTTCATTTCATTTCATATTATAGCCCACACACATTTCTCTCTGCCCACCTTTTGGTCAGAGAAGCATGAATTTCTTCTGTGTATCCTGGTGTTGTCTGTGCTATCACCAAGGAGTGTTCTATTTTTCTTTTCCCCCGCAGGACTCCATGGATGTAGTGTTGGCCTGATTAATGTAGGTAGTTCTCTTGGGAGTGAAGGAAGGAACCTCCTTGGTGCTGTGTTGGTTCTGTTTACTGACTCTGGTTTGCAAAGCATTGTCACATTTCAGGGTCTCATAAGATGAAAGAACTGGAAATCAAATGCTGGCACCTTTGCCATTGGAAAATTTAGCCCATTTTACCTTACTGTTGCATGAAAGTATCTTTGAATATTCTAGCAACCTTTTGTTGTTCAAAACCAATTTCTTTAAATTGCAGTTTTAAAATGGTTTCCTCTCTCTGCCCCATCACATCTAATAGTCACTGATTGTAGCTCTGTTTCTTCTGTCTTATGACTTCTAAAAATATGGACTGTAGATGCTTCCTCCCTCTGTTACTTTGTTTTAGAAACCATCTTAGTTTTATTTCTGATTTGCTTCTGTTTGGACTCTTAAGGACTGGCTTCCTCAGAAAACAGGGGTGACTGGGTTCTTCAGAAAACATAGGTTGACATGAATGAGTCTTTGGGAGACAGTTGTGGGAGTCACAACTTTTGCTCATAATTTCCTGCCTATCTCTGTTCTGTTTTAGAAGTCAAAGATGACAAGGATAAAGCCATCCTTCAACCTCTTATTTTCCATGTTATAGTTAGAGGAAATTTCAACCAGGTTAAACATGTTATCATTTAAAATTATTTTTGAATGCTTTCATACATATTTTCATAGGGAATTGGAGAGATGGAGATGGAGAAAACAAGGTAAGGGGAGTGACCTCTAAGAGTCTGGCGCTTTAGCTAAATTAACTTTCTACGCAGGGAAGTTGGATTTTCAGAACAGGCCCTAAAGACTGGCAGACCACACACTCTGATTGGGTGAGTAGAGGGTCTAGTTCTTCTCTGAGGAATGGCCATCTCTATTTTACTGTATTATTTTTGCAGCCTGGAATCCTGCGACCTAACTGCAGTCAGTTGCCTAAGTATCTCTAAGGTGCTCATCAGAAGCCAGAGCCTGCTAACTCTGAATCTGTCCACCAATAACTTATTAGATGATGGGGTGAAGCTGTTATGTGAGGCCTTAAGTCGTCCAGAGAGTTACCTAGAGAGACTGTCGTGAGTCTTGCTTTTTTTTGTTCCACCTTCTATATGATTTTGTTCCATCTTAATTATGATTTGAATGGGGATGCTAGGGCTTGATGAACTCTACTCCTTTTTTGTCTAATTCTCATTCCTTTCCAGGCTTCTCCCTTCTCGCCTGCATTTTGTTTTATCAAACTCTATATATAGCTGCAGTGGAAGTTGTAATTTAAGTAGATTTGATGAGGTTGATTTTTGTAATAGAGGCTCTAAGAGTGGTGGGTACCAGCTAGCTTTTCTGTAAAGGAGAGAAGCATGAACTTTGGGAATTCATGGATCTCTTCCCATCTGTTTTTCTCTTTCAGTTTAAGAAGCTGTGGCCTCACAGCAGTTGGTTGTGAGGCTCTTTCTGTAGCTCTCATTAACAATGAAAAACTGACACATTTATGCTTGTCGGAAAATGTCTTGGAAGATGATGGAGTGAAGCTTATGAATGATGCCTTGAAATGCCCACAGTGCACTCTCCAGAGCCTTGTGTAAGCGTCTGCTAGTTTTCATCCTTCAGTATATATGCATTCTAAAATGTATTTAAAAGAGAAAATATTATGAGTAGTTTCTAACCTTTGCATTTTCTCTACCATTATCTTAATGACAACGAAGGTGATGAAGATACTGATATTCAGCTGCCATTTATTGTGTCTTTGGCTCTGCTGGGCCCTGTGCTAAAAGAGTTTTATCTGTGCAAAAGTAGCTGTTGGGCTCCAATTAGCTGCTTGAGTTCTAGGTGCCTTACTGTACAGGAGACAAATGTGAGGCTTAGGAAGGTTACATATTTTGACTAATTGCTCACAAGAAGAAACTGTGGATTCAGGACTAGTATCAACCTACCCAATTGTGTTGTACAGTTACCTGACTCAGGACATAAATACCATTAAACGGAGATGCAGCATTCCATTGCATGACTGGATCTCTGTGATATTCTGTTCATTGCTGTTAGATAATTTCCTAACCAGTTATTTTATCAGATATGTTTTAATTGCCTTCTGGGTGGGTTATTTAACCCCTTCAGCAGTTTCTGGGCCTGCATTTTTTGTACACTCACTCAACATCTATGATCCTTTTGACCAATATTAGTTGAAAATAATTTAAAAACAATTTAACCATTTTTCAGATCTTTTTGTCCTTTGATATTACAGGAATTGAGCTTTCATAGGCTCAATTTTCTTCTGGATATTGTTAGAAATATTATGTGTTACTTCTTTTTACAGCAGTGTGCAATTATTCCAAATTATTTTTATAAGACTTAAACGTCCCTCCATAGATCAGACCTATTGTCCCAGAACCATTTAGTGTAATCTATTTTTTGCCTACTGATTGGAAATGCCACTTTTATTATGTACAAAAAGTCCTTACTAAGATTACTTCTGTTCCACTTTGCACTGTGTAGCCACTTTGGCAGTCGGGCATGCTATTTACGTACAGTGTATAGGAGTTAACATTTTTCTTACAGTAAGAAAAATTCTGAAGAACATGAATTTCTAGTCCAATTTGGTGCAAGCCTATTTCCCAAATAAGAGAGCCAGTGAGACACTGAGGAAAGAGGGCATTTGGTCTGGGAGGGAGTGTTGGCAAGTAGAGAAGGGCTCATCACATGAAACCTTTTCAAAGGTAGAGATTTCTGGGGAGTAAAGCAATGATTCCTGTCTCTCCTCAGGCTGAGGGACTGCCATTTCACTTCACTTAGCTGCGACTCTCTCTCATCCTCCCTTCTACACAACAAGAGTCTGAAGCATCTGGACCTGGGGTCTAATTTGCTACAGGACGAAGGAGTAAAGCTTTTGTGTGATACCTTTCAGCATCGATGCTGTAATCTTCAGGACCTGGAGTAGGTTTTCTGTCACTAATTTTTGCGTAGCTTCAACTGCAGGGTGTCTGAGCATAGGGGAAGCATGAAAAGAAAGCCTGAGAGCTAAGGAACTGTCTGAGAAAAGTTCTGTTGATTCCCTCTGTGGTTCTGCCTGACAGACGCTGAGGCAGTCTGTTCATCATATTTGTTTTAAGTAATTACTGCAGTAATCATAATTACTTCCCTCAGGTAGGGAGGGCTAGGCATCAGACTGAGCAGTGCAGCCATTTATTTTTACCTTGGATGGTGCCCAGTTCCTGAAACTGCAAGTGTGTTCTACTAGATTCCTCCTTAAATTCAGGCTTATAATTAGGTAAGTTTTAAAGGTCTTGGAATGGGAATTTCTTTCTTTTTTTTTTAAATTGACGTAACATTGGCTTTACAACACTGTATGTGATTTAGCAGTATAAGATCACATGCAACAAGTGCAAGTCGACACATCAAACCCACCATCAAGGCACTCATAGGCTTCCACCATAGTCCATTGTGCCTGCGCCCCACTTTGCTCTTCCTAGGAGGTGAATTTTAAAAAACTTTACAACCTCATTCTTAAACTGCAGTCATTTTCATTCCTATTATGTTCTCTTACAAAGTAAGGTTTCAAATATAGGTAATTATGATTACATGCATAGACCTGGCTTTGTGCTTTCCTTTTTCATAATAGTATTTTAGAAAAAAATTGAATATTTTCATAATCCATTGATTATTTTAATGGGTGCATGTTATTTAATATTTCATTATGTAAATATGTGGCTGGAGTGAAGTAAAACAGTCAATTAGTAATCTTAGCTGATTTTCCCACTAGGGGCTGGTAGCCTGGGTGAGTCACTAAGAGTCTAGCCTTAGCATTATTTTGTTAGAACAAGATCATTGGTATACCCAGAGGTCTCTGACTTGACTAATTCATGGTAACTAGATTTCCAAATGAATTTAATAGTTGACTGTCACATCTGTAAACACCAAGGTGATTGAACACTCAGGTCCAATAAGCATCTGTACTTCCTTTATGAAAACATGTATGATATAGGTTACCAAGTGACACTTTAAATTTCCTTGACTATTATTATTCAACTGGAAGACAAAGTTTTAGATAATGGGGATTTTCATTAAATACAATGCCTTCTTTTGCAATGACAGAGGAATAAGTTTGGTGTAACCTTATACACTCAAGATGTTTGCCCAGCTCACTTTGTCATTCATTATTGCTCTAAATACATAGACAAACATACACTGTCTTAGCTACCTTGACAGCCTTTATTTAGGCCATGCAAATCCCCTTAACCTGTATTTATAAGCATGAGAGATGCTGAAGAAATTAAAAGGTTAGTTCTAAGGTGATGCTCTTGTCCTCAAGTAACACAAAATGCTGATGACAGGGAAATAAAATAATGCCAACTATATTGTGTTCCATAGTTGCTGAAATGTCATGGCAAAACTCCCAAAGAACAAAGACTGTGACAAAGGAGACTGAGTTACTTTAGACTTGAAAGATGAAAAGGATTTTGTTATGTGGCTTAGTGGACAGGATACATCCAGACTGAATGCTTTTGGATGCCCCACAGAGGCCTGAAGCAAACACCTTTTTTATATGTAGTTTCCTTCTTTGAAGATAAGTTTGAGATAGATTCCTGGGAAGCATTTTTTATTTCAAAAATATGTAACAAACTGAAAGCATAGAGATTTGTGGGGTCTTTGGGGAAGCTTCTACTCATAGTTTAGTTTTGCTAGTCAGTGTTTATTCCAGGATTTGGGAAGTTTCTTAGATAACTTGTTTGTGGGGAAAAAGTATTGTTTATGTCAGCTTATTAAGAAATTTCAGCTGTTTCTACTGGTAATGTTCGACCTTCCTATTTGTGTCATGGATTGCAGATAAAAAAGGGTCATAAAAGAGGTTCAAATACCTAGACATCTCTCCTGGGAACACATTAATGAAGTCCCACCACTGAGGGTCTCACTGCCCTTTTGTACTTCCTTCAGGTTGACGAACTGTTGTCTCACTAGTGCTTGTTGTCTTGATCTGGCCTCTGCTATTTTGAACAATCCAAACCTGCATAGCCTGGAACTTGGGAACAATTATTTGCAGGATGATGGAGTGAAAATTCTGAATGAAGCTTTGAGCCATCCAAACTGTAATATTCAAAGGCTTGGGTGAGTTCAGTCTTCCATTAGGAAAATGATACCTATTTGGTGGGTAATATAGCTAGAAGTTTAATATGTAAAGTTTAGTATATAGGCTAAATGTAAGTCACCCTCAGAAATGAGAATCTGAATTTTAAATACATGGGTGTAGGTATGGAAGTGGATGTTCTCAGGACAGAAGCCATATTTTACCCATCTTTGTTTCTCCTACCTCCTTAGCATCTTAGAGTATCTATTAAGTACATGGTATTTGATTTAGGTCTTCTACTTTACTCATCCTTCAGCTACTCCAAATTCTCTTTAATTAATTTTTCTTATTAAATAGAAGATTTTAGCATTCATCCTCTGAAAAAAGGTTAGCAATGCTCAAGGAATGTGTACTCCATATCTCACCCTATACCCTCCGTCCTTTAAATGTTAATCATATGTTGTTTACATTTTTTTTCTTGTTTTGAAATCTTGAAGTGATATATATCAAGATTTGGCTTGTATATTTTTACAACTGTTGACTTCTGTGGGGAGCCCACTGTGAAATGGCTTAGCCTTGAGGAATACCATGGTCTCCTTCACTGTTTCAAAAAAAATGCTGACTTTTCTGTTTGCAGTGACTATTTGATTTCTTCACAGCAATACTGCTGTTGTAACTATTGGATCTAAAATTTAAATTTACATATAACCCAATAAGTTAACCTATTTTTGTTTCATGGATGCTGATAAGAGATACAAGAATTCTATCAGAGACAGAGGACATTACCACTCATTATCATAGCAGCATAAGCATTAACACATTTGTGTTGTGTTAGTTTTCCTTGTCCCCCAATTTCTACAGGGTCTACATAAAGTGCTCAGGAGAGAAACACTCAGGAAAGAAGATGGGGGACCCACCATTTTATATAAGCAGTGAATCAGCTGCTCTTTGTTAGAAGAGAGTGACTACTTATTCAGGTTGCTTACTGCACACACACCCTAAGACATGTCAGGGGAACATCTGCCAGGCCACTTCTGTTAGAAAAATGCAGTCGAATTAAGCTTCACAGTAGAATGTCTTCCAACAATATCCACCCCTCTTTCTTATACCAGAAGTGTTGGCTTCAGATTAATTTTCGTGGGAATATACTACTCTGCTGGCCATCTGATTAATCTGACTGGCAGGTGCACATTACCTACCACACCCACCACAGCACTGACAGTCCTCTACCCCAGCCCAGGTGCCACTGCCCCACTTCATTCTTACCCGTGGCCCCTCCTCAGTTTACAGTCACACTTCTAGGATTTGTTTTAGTTTTATATGATCCTTGATTTTGTTTCACTTTATTCCTGGACAGCATCTTACACCATACACAAAAATTAACTCAAACTTGATAAAAGATTTGGATGTAAAATGGAAACCATAAAATACATAGGAAAAAAAACATAGGCATGCTACTCTATAGTGTAGGCTTCAGTCATATCTTGTGGATTCATCTCCAATAGCAATGAACAGAAGAAAATGTCAACAGTTGGGACTATGTCAAAGTAAAAAGCTTCTGCACAGAGAGACACCATTATTAAAACAGAGACATCTACTAATGGAAGATATCTACTAATGTATGTACACCATACGTATAGTGAATTAATGTCCAAGATTTACAGAGAACTCATACAACTGACTATTATCAACAGCAAAAGCAAAACTTCAGAGTTTCATCAACTTACTAATTGATAGTTCCCTTCTATCCTCCAAGTTGGTTAACCAGTTTCATTCCCACCTCAGGCACCTTAATTGTTGAAATTAATTGTGAGTAGCCTTATAAAAGATACTAGTTTTTGTGTATGCATTTTACTTGTAAGTGGCATGTTGCTAATGACCATCTATTTGCTTTGTAAAAACTCCCAGATACTTAAAGTTTACTTACGCTGCTATATTTTTAATGATGTTTAAGATTCAGTGACTTCATAGTTTGCCTTCGTGTGTTCCTGTATTATATTTATTTCCTGGCCTACATTATGAATTGTAATTTATGATGTAAGAAGTGACGTATTCAGCCTATAAATATCTACTGATAATGAGTACTGTAAGTACTAATATTTCTTGAAGTTACACTAACTGTGCACATTATTTTTCTGGAGTTCCCCTACACCCCCAGTTCACATATCTTGTGTGCTTGCTCCCTGTCATGGTATGAAGTTTCTTTCATTCTGTCGTTCCTGCAGGTTAGAATTTTGTGGTTTGACCTCCCTCTGTTGTCAGAATCTTGCCTCTACTCTAAGCATCAACCAGAGACTGGTAAAAATAAACCTGACAAAGAATGCTTTAGGGTGTGAAGGAATTACAAAACTCTGTGAAGTCTTGAAGTCTCCTGAATGTAAACTACAAGTTCTAGGGTAAGTCTTTATTGGCTTATCTCAGGGAAATTTTCCTGGAAGAGGGTTTTGGGATGCCACTTCCTTGTTGCAGACATTGATTGTGGATTGCTGGGCATTTTCTAACTCCCTGGTTTTCTACCATTTATGAATTTTGAGAAACATAATGTAGGATAGTGGTTAAGAGCACTACCTCTAGCTCCAAACTACCTGAGTTTGGACTCTGGCCTTGCCACATACCAGTTACATGCTTGATCTTGTGCTGGTCCCCAATTTCTCTGTGTTTCAGCTTCCTTATCTGTGAATGGGTGCAACGATGATGCCCCTCAGGTTATTGTGATATTGGGCCACCAGTATTTAGAATTGTGCCTAGTTGTTGGAAAAGTCACAATGTATTTTTTCTGTTTTTCAAGCAAAAATGCATCGTGGCCTTTCTGACAACCCAATAATTAGCATGTAGTAGGTGTTTTCATCATTTGCAGTACTATTTTGCTTGAATAGAAAAAGATGCTTGCTGGATCCCTTTAAATTTTAATCTTTCTTCCCTACATGCAGTTTTCCCTCAACTGCTATACCTCCCTCAGTGATTCCTTCCATTTCCTTTCCCACTCCCAGCCATGTTAAATTCTACTTTAACAGTGTTCCCCACCCCACCCCTGACTCTAAACTATGTAGGAAAATAAAGGGTTATATTTCATTGAATGCAAGAAAAACTGTTCCCTTGTTTTCTCAGATTGTGCAAAGAGGAATTTGATGATGAAGCCCAGAAGCTGCTGAAGGGTGTGAGCATCAGTAATCCACACCTCATCATTCAGCAGGACTATAACGGTCATAGTGAAGATGGTCCTTGGTGGCAGCATTTCTGATTTGCAGAAGTTGATACTACTTTTAGAAAGTGAAATCAAAGCTTCAAGGTGAATAGACCTGGGACTCCCAGGTATATTGCATTTGATGTGTTAGATGTAGGTTAGTAGTCACTTTTCTATAAAAATGGTTTTTTTTTCCTTCACATGGGGGTTGAGAGGTAAAATAAAATGGAAATTAAAAATCTTTAAAAAGCGTCACATGATGTTTTCAACTGAATTGAGAACCTAATTCAGATGTGAGATACCTAGAAATAAGACTGGAGGACCAGGAAACGCTGTTAAGGCACCTTGCATTCCTTTCTCTGTTTGCACTGCCAGACCAGTTCACAGCCTCCCCATGCCTGGCCATTTTAGCAATTGCTTCTCCATGTGTGGTCTTGGGACTAATGTCAAAAATCACTTGGGTGTTTCTTGAAATGCAGAGTCCTGACTCCCATGACTCAGGACATCTATATGAGGGTCCGAGGTATTGGCCTTTTTAGCAATTTCTCAGTCAATTCTTATATACATTAATATGTGAGAATCACAAGTCTTGATAGAAAATGGAGTCCACTTGTGCAATGAATATTTTCTCTAGTCTGTTGTGAAGAAATATAGAAAGATGCAGTTTTGGGGGTTAGTGTCAAAGGGGGTACCTCCATTTGGCAGAAACACAGCATGATAAAATTTTCTGTGAAAGACTTCTGGTTATGTAGTGCTATATACAAAGCTTAGTGACTTGAAATAATAACCACATCATTATAGCTCATGACTAGGTGGGTAAGAATTCAGAACAGGCTCAGCTAAGCCTTTATATTATATCATTTGGACTCTTTGGTGGTATTTATCTGGCAGTCAGGTTACTCTGGAGGCCCCAAGATGACTTTACCAAGATGTGTCTGAGCAAGGATGACTGGAAAGTTGGGTTGGATGAGGCTCCTCCTTCTGGTTTTGGCCCTTTGCCAAACACTGAGTTCTTCAGTAGGGATTGAGGTGTTGAAAAGGCCAAGTGAAAATTGTCAGTTCTCTTAAAAGTTATGTCCAGAACTGGCATAAAGTCACTTCTTAGTGTATTTGTCAAAACGGACTGTGCAGTTCATATCTTATACTAATTTTTGGTGTTTAATCCATCAATAGCTCAGAACATTTTCTTCAAATCTTTATATATACTGTAATGGAGAAATTTTCTCTATTTTCTATAGTTCTTTAAAGATTTGAAGTTATGGTATGCAGTAAATGCAGTAGAAATATACCTCACGTAGGTTTGAACTCATCTGCTTTCTGTTTAGCAACCAGTGAGAAAAGTCTTTTATTTCCCTACTTTGGTTGAGAATGTCTTTCAAAGACTAACTGGTCCAGTGTGGATTCAGTGATACAGTAAAATACAATTTTCAAGGGTCTTAAAATGTGACTCTTACATAAATTCAGAATGAACATTTGTTAAATTTCTTAGCAAGGTAACCAGCGAGATGCAAGGTAACCAGCGAGATGCTATCTTATTTTTTTACTTTTGATATAGTAGTTTTTTTTTTTTTACATCATTTTGTGCATTTTTCCATCTCATTTGCAATCCCCTTGGGCTTCCCATCACCAAATCATCCATGTGCCATCACCGTAGTCCAGTGCATTTCCCTCCCCCTACTGTTTTTGATCCCATTCCCTGCTCCACCCCCACAAAATGTCTCTGGTATATAGCTGTCCATCATTAGCATTATTTTAGTGAGATACTATTTTAAAAAGCAATTGAGAAACAAGGAATTAAGTGTCTATCAAAAAAAAAAAAGCATTCAGAAAAGTAAATGCGTGAGGTGAGCACAGCTGCATGTCACCTAACAGTGGGCTAAATTCCAAGAAATGTGTCCTTAGGCAGCAGTGTGCGGCTTCATAAGTACATTATTTGCCAACCAGTACTTGTCCAATTTGCTATCACAGAAACTCAGGAGGTTTTTTTGGAAGAGGAGTAGGGTCACCAATGGTTATTGCTACTGTATACATTTGTAGTCTGTGCTCCTTTGTCACTAGGTGATAGAATTTTAGGACCTTCAATGAAAAGGAACTTTAATACTATTAATATGTGATAAAGAAAAGAAAAAGAGAATATAGTTTCCAAATGAAGCACTCAAAGTTATCCATCCCCTTGTGGGTAAATGCCCAGCCAAACAGGGTTGGCCCAAAGCAGGACTGCTGAGGTGCAAAAACCTCCTGCAAGCCTAAGGCACTTTCTGATGTGGTCCCACAGAGAAGGGGCTTGGAAAGTCTGGAAGAGCAAAATCAAAACCCAAATCAAGGTAAAGACTGCTGTTGTCAGCCTCCCCATAGGTTTCTCACCCACTTCATTCTCTCCTTCCATGTCTCTCAAGTTCCTGGTTCAAGTCCAAGGCCATGAAGCAAATACACCTTCTCCACATGTCTCTATCTCATGTGCTTCCTCCAGGACTCCTCGCTGATCTCCTCCCTGTCTTCTCCAGCTTCTCCACCCTGCTTATCTTCACCCTTTCTTGGATGGAACAGAGAACCTGGAACCCTCCTTTCCCTGAGGATTATCCTGTTACAAATATATATGTTATGAAATTGATTTTTACTTTCCTAACGTGTCTGATGCTGCTTTGATTACACAAGTATCCCAAGAAGAACCCAAGAGGGTACAGGATGATTTCCTTTGTTCCCCAAATACTAGGTAGTGTTGTAATTGCTACTGGTATCCAGTGGGTTCCACACAAATGAATCCAGAATCAAAAAATCTGGGTTTCAGTCCTGTAATCTAACAGGTACAAGCTCTGAGGCATTGGCAAATATTTAGTTTTCTCATTTTTTCAAATGAATTATCTATAAAATGACACTCAAAAAACTGTCTCACAAATGCCCTGGGGGAAAATAAACTTTAGACTGAAGAAGAAATGAGAAGGAAGGACAACTGTCTACATCATTCTGTGATATTGTGTTTTATAATGCATATTTTGACATTTCTTCAAGTTCCTGATTCACAACTTCCAAGACTCTTGTTTCCTAAGTAATAAAAACATTGTTTTGAGCATCTTTTGTTGTATTTTTTTCCTTTTTTTTGACCCTCAGTTCATGAAATTACTTCAGAACCATAAAGGTGAAAGGGGCATTTTGTTACTCATACAAGTCTCTTTTGAGCACAACTGACTTTGTTAATGAGGGAATATTTGGAAATTCCCTAATGATGGGGGGCGGGGTGCTGTTTGCCAGGGAACCAACCCTAATAAGGGGTTGGAACTTTTAGTCACACCCCCTGACCTAGGAGAGGGGACTGTATGTTGAATCAATCACATATAGCTAAAGATGTAATCAGCTATGACTATGTGATGAGCCGCCATGAAAACTTAAAAGGAGGATTTAGAGAACTTCCAGGAGTGTGGGTGAGGATGCATCCACCTGCTGGGACAGGACAGTTTATTACTATGTGTAATAAATTGGTAACCTAATAATTTGTTTTCTGGGTTCTGTGAGCCACTGTAGCCAATTAATGAACCCCAATGAGGAATTTTAGGAACTTTGATTTATATATAGTGGGTCAATCAGGAACACGACTGAGTAACCTGGTCTTGGTAATTGGCATCTGATATGGGTGCAGTCTTGTCGACTGGGGCCCTAACCTCTGGTATCTGATGCTACCTCTAGGTAGATAGTAAATTGAGTGAATTTGTGGGATGCCCAGTCAGTATTTGATATTTCAGTTAATTGCTGGCATGTTAGGAAAACACATTGTACCTTCTGTCAATGTCTTTTTAGAGTAAAAGAAAAAAGAATAATTAGATTAAAAAGACCTTTTTTATAGTCTCTTAATATAGCTTAGTTTAGGTCATCACTTTTGTTTTGATTTTTCTCTATTTGGTATTATTCACATGACTTTCAAAGTAGTTACTTTTTTTTTTTTTTAATTATTTGTGAATACAGAACTGGAGTACAGGCCAGAGGCTCAGGGGGCGGTGAGAGGCTTCACCAGAGACAGAGTGGGGAACAGAACAGGCAGATCTAGGAGGTACACTGCTGAGGGGAGCAGCAGGCGGGTCAGGAGAGGTCTGCCACGCCATGTGGTCACCTCCGGGGCAGGCAGGAATCAAATTCATGCGGAAGCGGCTTTAGATTCTCAGTGCTGTGCTTTAACCCGCTGCGCGACCAGGGAGGGCCCTCAAAGTAGTTTTTAAAAAACAATTATATCCAAATTTCTTTTCCCCCACTTCCACCTCTAATGCTTAGTTATTGTCACCTTTATCCCCCAAAACACAATGTAAACCATTAACATTACTTTCACACAAGAACACTGTTCAGTTTTTTTCCTACATATTGTTCGTTCTAATATTTTTCCTACTTAGTCTTTATTTTTTCTTTATTTTGTAGATCATAGATACTCTCCCACAAATGAATAAACTTTTAAGACTGAGAAATGGGTGAAAGCTAGCATATTTATGTCAGTAGGGAAGAAGAGAGGCTATGAACTCACATTTTTGTCCCTTTCAGATGTAATTAATAGCCCCTTTTTGTATGTGTTCAATTCAGAATCTCCAACACCTAATAAAGTACCATATATTACATGCTCAAATATTTGAATGAGTGAAAGAGAATAAGGTTAGAATTGGACCAACTTATTTGCAGGATGCAAAATTTGGTTTAGTTTTCCAGTATCATCTAAAAAATTAACTACTTTGCAATTTCTTGAGCGCTGAGTTTATTAACACTATTCTTTTGTATAGTTGCTTCATTCCTGTCTTCTCTTTATATTGTACTGAACTGGTGTTAATCCGTCCTTTAGCCTGAAGTTTCAGTATCACCTTATCAGGGAGAAGTTGAGCACTCTTAAATGCTGCCCCCCTTTTCCTAGCAAATCAATGTGTTTACTTCCTGTTGTAATCACAAGTATTTTCTTATTTTATGTCATTATTTACCTCCCTCACCACATTGTAAGTTTGATGTGGACATAGTGGCCATGACCCTTCTATAGTGTTCTATCTGAAGTCCAAGACAGAGTGTCTTGCAAATTGTGGGCTCTCATGAAGGAGTGAAAGCAAAATTAATTATTTTCTCCTAGGAACATCTGATTACTTCTCCAACTTTCTAGCAACTCAATGAAGTAAGTCACATTGTTATTATGGCAGAACTGCTGACTCCCACAGCTTGGCAATGCACTGTCTTCAGGGGCTTTTGGAATAATCCTAGCCTCGGCACCCAACCACAGTTCCTAGATTCTATTCCTGAGTGAGCGTCCTGTGTTTCTAGTTGGTTGTTTTGAATTAGCTTAGTTCCAGTGATTTGCCTTCAGGAAGTAAGTCTGGTAGGGAGGCAGGGCTGGGAGATTCTTGCAGTTGTGCCTACATTTTCAGTACAATATAAAGTGACAAAATAAGCCCAGCATTCCTGGAGGCCACAGCAGGGCTCAGTTTTTGCCAGCCTTGCTATAGGTTAGGTCTGGGCACCAACCACCCTGCCAGTCATTGCATGGCAGCCATGGCAAATGCCCCTAGGTTAGCAGGTGCCAGTCATTCCAGCCCCTCCACTCCCTGATCTCTGTGTTCCTGAACCAATCAAGCAGCCTCAGATTTTGGCATGGGGTGCTTGGTCTGGAAGTGGACATGCCAGGAAAACAGGTTTCTTCAAACCTGGTCTCCAGAACCAGAGCATCAGGACCATGGGCAGCATTTAGAGGCTTCAGTCACTTGCATTCTTTTTAGTCCCTAGATCTTTGCTGACTCTGCCTAAGTCACAATCTGAAATTACTTGTCATAAGTTACGAAACTAAATGTCTAAATATTGACAGAAATCAATTTCTCCCCAAAGTTGGCACTTGTTATCATTTACTGAAATCATATAAATATGTGTGAATTAAAGAGAACACTATAAAGAACAGTCTTTTGGTTAACAAGATAAATAAGGGGCTGCTGGTGGTCAGATTTAGACAAAGTACAATGGTGGTTGCCAGATATGGAGGGAATGGGGAGTTGTGTAATGAGAATAGTTTGTTTTGCAAAATGAGTACACTTCTGATGACTGATTTTACAACACTGTAAAGGTATACATTACTGTACATAGAAATCCTTGCTTTCATTTGTATTGAAAATGCCCTCACAAAGATACAACACTACTTCTGACACTTCTGGTCACCAATATGTGTATGGTTTTCCATATATCAATAAGCAATTCTGCAGCATGAGCTGAGACTGTCCTATAATTTGACTCAATTCTGACATTACACCTGGTGAAAGCATCACGCCCCCAACTCCTCGTGCTCCTGCCACCCAAACACACCCTTCACATGCCAATCACAATCCCAGGCCATTACCTGTGATTCTGACTCATTCTGAATCTCATAAATCAGAGTCCATTCTTCCTCCTCAGGTTTGTTTCATTTGTTAGAGTGACTCACAGAGCTAAGGAAAATACTAGATTACCAGTTTATTACAGAGGGATTTAATTCAGGAGTACTTCGCCAGAAAAGAGGCACAGGGCTGAAATCCATGTGGTTGGAGCGCACCATTCTTCCTGCACCTGCAGATGTTTACCAACTGGGAGGCTCTCTGAACCTACACTTTGGGTTTAATCAATCATAGGCATGGCTGATTAAGTCACTGTTCATTGGTGGTTGATCTCAATCTCCAATTTCTCTCCCCTCCCCAGAGACTGGAGTTTGGAAGTTTCAGCTCTCTAAATCAAAGGTTGGTTCTCCCGGCAGCCAGTCCCCATTCTTAGGAGGCCATAGCCACCTCATTAGCATAAACTCAGGTACAGTTGAAAGAAGCTTGTGCAAAACAAGACATCCTTTTCACCTTTGTGGCCTGGGAACTAGTTCAGGAAGCCATGACAAAAGGCCAAATATTAAAGATGTATCCATTACTCTGATCACTTAGGAAAATCCAAAGGTTTATGAACGACAGTCTAGAAATTGTGGCAGAGGCTCAGAAAGTATGCCATAAATCACATAATCAGAACTGCTAAAATATATCCCCAAAATGGTTATAATGGTATCTTGTGTGTCCTCCTACTGCAATTTAAAAAAATAAAACCTTTTTCATCTTGAAAAACTGAAACATCATACCAATTAAATAACAACTCCCGGCCCTCTCTGGTGGCGCATCCGGTTAAAGCACAGCACTGAGAATCTAAAAGCCGCTTCCACATGAGTTCAATTCCCGCCTACCCAGGAGGTGACCACATGGCATGGCAGACCTCTCCTGACCCACCTGCTGCTCCCCTCAGCAGTGTACTTCGTCGATCTGCCTGTTCTGTTCCCCACTCTGTCTCTGGTGAAGCTTCTCACCGGCCCTGAGCCTCTGGCCTGTACCCCAGCTCTGTATGCACAAATAAAATTTAAAAATCTTAAAAAAAAAAATAACTCCCATTTCTTCCTCTTTCTAGCTACTGGCACCACTATTCTAATTCTTTGAACCTGACCATACTAAATACCTTATATAATTGTTGTCATCAGACATACTGGTATTTGTTTTTTGTGACTGGCTTATTTCACGTAGTCTAATGTTTTATTCTACACTATTGTAGGCCTGGGAAAAACTTAACTAGCCATTTGTCATATCCAGTTAATCTTATTTTAAGGGTAGATTTACATACCTTCTGTCTTAAATACTAGGTAGGGGAGGCGTTATCCGGTGATGCAGTATGCCTCCACATAGTACAGTTGAGTAAAAGACAAAGTGAGACAATCGTTATACATAAAGCCTATTTAAACTCACAATTTTCATCCAAATCTCCACTTAAATCCTTTCAACCCTCACATTTCTGTATTTTCTTGGTCTAATTTCAACCCCCTTGACAAGGAGTCTCAGAAATGTCTGTTCCATGGTGATCATTTTATTTTCTCATAAGATTTGTGTTACCAGCAAGGTTTCCAGCCAAAGGACAATCTTTATTTTCTCAATCTTTAAGTAATCTGTCCTAGGTAGTTCCAGGTCAGGATTCTCAAGTGATCTTTACCCTCAAGTTTTTATGATTCCTCTAAAATTTGAGAAAATAGAGCAGACTTTTTTTTGAGGCTTTTAACACTAAAGGACTAGCAGGAGGTTCCATTATTATCAAGATCTTTGTTATAAATATGTAATGCCAATTTTATTCACTTCATTTCTTAACCATCTGAAGCTTTCTACCTCGTTAGGAGATGACTCTTGATTCTCTCCTTTGACTTCCCTTATATTAATTAATGTTTTATTAGACTTGTACCATCAGTGATAGGGAACCAAGACAACAGCTTCTGGAAGGCTTCTCAGATTGTTGTTTGATTTTCTAGCATGACTACCCAATCAAAAGGGACCTCTTCACAATATTTGTTGTGATTTGGGGAACTGCCATCTTTGGCAGGTGGCCTTATGATGCATGTGACTTGCAAATATACACAGCACCTCAGCTGCTCCAGGTGGGGTGTTCCACTGTAATTTATGGGACAGATAGAACCCTTTTCAGAGTAAATAGACTTGTCAGCAGAGTGTCTGTATCCTGTATTTCCATCTGTAACTGTTTGTATTAATCCAAACGGCAGCACTCAAGACCAAAGACAACAACCCTAAATTAGTTATTCTGTGAATTTTACTAATCTGAACACTGCAGAGACTAGGCCAACATTTCGTCTGGCTTCCACCAGCAAGTCCCCTCTTGGTAAATCCCAGCCCCTGTGCTGAGTCTTTAAGAAATCATAATGCTGCCAATTATATGTTGTCCAAGCCTGTGTTCCCATGTCATTAATAATTTTTTTTCATTTACTCTTGTCTATATTTTTTTCATTCTCCTCATGCCCCTGAGGTCATTTTTTCTGTTCCTATTTCTTTACTTGTCCATTTTTTTCTTTTGTACTTTCTCTAGCCTCTCCTTTGAAGCCCCGGTCAAATAAAAAGAGCAGACTATGGCTATATTCAATATATGGATCACTCTCAAAGACACCATACTGACTGAAATAAGCCATGGACAAAGGAATTTATTTTATATAAAATAAAATGGATTTTATAAAATAAAATGGAAAAGTAACTTCAGAGGGCTAAATTTTAGAACCCAAAATAACACACCATAAGAGATATTTTTGCTTGATTGTAATTTGTACAAGTTTTCATATACTAGAAGTTTTATCTCTTAATGTTTCATTTTAAGAGATAGGTTGGGTTTAGAAGTTCTTTTACATTTTTTTATTTTAGTTATATTTGCACCTATTGAAAATGATCTCTCTTTTACTGACACATTTTCAGTGACTGATGGTGTAAAGACATGTACTCTTCCTACATGGTTTTGCTACTCTCTACATCAACTTGGTCATCTTTTCTCAGTCCTTGCAACCCACCCTCTTTACTTTAAAGACTCTGTTTACTTAAACTAAAAAACAAACAAACAAAAACAAGCTTCATTGAGAATCATGGCTTGTTAGCTCAAGAGAAAAATTTTGAAACACAACAGTGATTAAGTGATAACCTTTAACTAAATTTTTTAAAATGACTCCATTCAGAGCTGGAAGGGGTCATGCTTAGTGAAATAAGCCAGAAAGAAAAGGAAAAATACTCGATGGTTTCACTCAAAGCAGGAGTATAAAGGACCAGGGGAGAAAATAATGTTAATAATGAACAAATATATACCAGAGACATTTTACGGGGGTGGAGTGGGGAATGATGATCAAAAATAGGCGGGGTGGGGGAGGGGAATGCACTGGACTATGGTGACGGCAAATGGGTGATTTGGTGATGGGACGCTCACAGGGATTATCACTGAGATGGATGGAAAAAGGAACAAAAATGATGTAAAAATAAACTACTATATTATTTTAAAAATCTTATAAAAATCTTAATATTGAAAAAAAATGACTCCATTCATATAAAGTTGAAGAATAAGCAAAGCTCTTTAGGGGTGATAAGTATGAAAAATGGTTTCCTCTGGGAGAAAGGATTATTCTAAAAGAGGCAAAAGAAATTTTGGGGTGATAGAAATGTTACAGACTTTGATATGGGTTGTGGTTACATGATGTAAGACTATACAAAATTGATCAAGAAAATAAATTTAAGATTTTATAAGTAAACTCATAAACTTAGATTTTATAAGTTAGCCCTCAATAAAAACAAAGGTACTCATCCATCAAAATAGATGGCATAATTTCTTCTATATAATTCGAGGTAAAATAAATAAAGGCAACTCATTTGATAAAAGAAGAGACAAGAAAAATGGGGATAAGAGGTAGGAAAGGCACGGTTATTAATAACCAATAACATAATAAGCTGACAGAAATATGAAAAATAAACATCTATGTAAATATCAGATAAAACGGATTTAGTAAAAAAAAAAATTGTGACTAATGAGGATCATTATAGAGACCCACCAAAAAAGCAATTTTCAATTTTTATACATCTACCAATATAATATTAAATTATGTGAAGCAAAAAGACATAAAAATTAAGAACAATTAACAAATCCAAAATAAATAGGAAAAATTAAAAACAGTTTTCAGTGATTGACAATTCTATCAAATAAAAAATAACGGGATAGAGGAGACTGAACTTCACAAAATGAGAAAAGACTTCCACTTCAAACTTTAGAGTATATATCAATAAATTCTTCTCAAACATATACAGAACAGTGCACACAAAAACAGGCAGGCACTGTCACAAAGCCTCAGCAAAAACATCATACACAGCACGTGTTTGAAAATTAAAAAAAACATACTTCGTTATAACTTATGGGTTAGGAAAGAATGAAAATGAGGAAATGTTAGGAACCGAATAACCAGGAAAACACCTCAGTATGTGCTGCTCACTAGACACGGAATGTTTTAAATTTGGATGTGACGATTTGAAGAAGCTTTTTTTAAAAATTAAGATATAATTGACTATAACATTATATTAGTTTCAGATGTCCAACAGAATGATTCAGTGTGTGTGTGTGTGTGTGTGTGTGTGTGTGTGTGTGTGTGCAGGGGGAAGAAATGTAATTAATGCATTGTCACACCTTAAAATTTAGAACAAAAATAATACAAATTGTAAACCCAAAGAATATGAAATGAAGAAAGCAACCCAATAGCACCAAATAAAATCAGGAGGAGTAGCAAGCTAAATGCTGGTTATTTGAAAAGATAAGAATCTTCTGACAAGGTTGGTCATGAAAAGAGAAAACAAAATAGTGCAGCTATCAAAATAAAAATTCAAAGTTAGATAAGAATTATTAACTTCTTAGAAAAGCTTACCAAAAAATCAAGCAAATAAGAAAAATTTAAGTTTGAATAGACTTAAAACTAAAAGAAATTTAGGCAAACATCTCCCCAGCTTAGTAGGGGAGAGAAAATTATGGATCAATACCCTTTATATTCAGAAATGTAAAAATTTTGAAGTTTGAGTAGGCAAAGTTAATCAATTAAAGTATTAATTATATTTAAAGAGAAATACATCCCCAAAAGGTAGGTTGAATTTAGAAATGCCCTGGTGTTTTAATAATAAAAACATTGCTGCAGTTCATCACATGAATTGAGATGATGGGTTAGCTTTAACTCCCATTCATGGGTGTTTTAAAAATTCTTTTTTTAGTTTAGGATATAACATTTATTGAGCTTATTCACCACAGTGGAAATAATGTCTGTACAAATCCATATAATTGCCACTATATCTGCACAATTAATATTCATAATTAATATTCAAACAATTTTTAAAAACAGGGAATCAAAACCCACCACTGCAGCATCAATAGCTTCTTTCAACCACAGTAAAACAAGTCTTAACACTTGAGGTCCCTATTTTAAAGTCAAAAGCATCAGAAAAATACCTGCTTGCTTGACTTCTTTCAACACTAAGAAGCTATTACAATAAATCAAGGTACCCCATACTTGTACAACTATATGTAGATTCACGCAACTGAACTTCTCATGGCTGTTCAGTTAACTTTTCACTATCTGCAGTCTTTAAAAATTCATACCACTTTTGAAAATCGGCCTCCAAATAATATAGTTTTAAACAGTGGTTTTAAACATTGCAATTTCAAGCAAGAATACTTTTACTAGCTTACTCTGCACACTTCCTGACTTTATTCTGAGGCTTCCGTAAAGAACACATTAGAGCTGTGGAATTAGTTTGAAAGGACCCAAAATGTTTTATTTTGCGGAGGTGTGCCGCCTCTTTCAGAAGAGCCCAGGCGTGTGTTCAACGATACTGGATCACGACTGTCCCACTGCTCTGGTGTTTATTTTGCCATAGAGGTGCCATTCTGGGCAATACCTTTAATAGGGAGTTTCAATAGGCTATAACCATAAGCATTTTGAACGCCGAAAAATGTGAGGTGGAGGTAGGGTGGTGGTGGGGCGGGGTTGATGCATCCCGCCAACCAACCCCTCATCAAGTCGTCTCATCCCCTTTGGCCAGGGTCAAAAAAACCCAAAAAACTGAATTCTTAAAAAATTCCCAAACTCCATTTTTAAACGTTTAAATTACATTTTTCGTTTTCGATTTCATTTTCTTCTGAAAACTTTGGGTAACTTGCACTGGAATGCATTATCATTCTTCTCCTGAAGAGTGATGGGAATTTTTTTTTAACCTAACGGCTTTTCATTTTGCAGTAGGACTTTATGGGTGAATTAAAGGACCTCACGCCAAAGCCAGGCTTACGACGTCGCAGTTCCGAGACCAGAAATGCAGTCGCACACAGTCGCCCTTCCCTGACGACGGGCCTGCCCTCCTGGGCCCACCAGCCAATCACAAGTAGCAGCAGCCCCCCGGGCTGAGGGAACCAGACGCAGGAGGCACAAACCCCAGCGTTCCGCCTGCGCAGCGACGACGCGCAGCCCGACCAGTAGGAGCCGCCCTCGCCCTCGGAGAACATACTCGAAGGCAGCGACCGGTGCCGATCCTCCGACCCGCTCCGCCACAGACCGCTCGACTCCCGCCGCTGCTGCCCACTCGACCGCTCGCCATGGTGGAAGCCGATCGCCCGGGGAAGCTGTTCATTGGGGGGCTCAACCCCGAAACCGACGAGAAAGCCCTAGAGGTCGCGTTTGGCAAGTATGGCCGAATCTCTGAGGTGCTCCTCATGAAAGATCGAGAAACCAGCAAGTCCCGGGGCTTCGCGTTCGTCACCTTCGAAAGCCCCGCCGACGCCAAGGCCGCCGCCAGAGACATGAACGGCAAGTCCCTGGATGGTAAGGCCATCAAGGTGGCTCAGGCCACCAAGCCGGCGTTTGAGAGCGGCCGGCGCGGCCAGCTGCCGCCCCGCAGCAGCCGCGGTCGTCCGAGGGGCCTGCGGGGG
>NW_004567116.1:35087561-35094403 GCF_000260355.1 Condylura cristata | reverse complement strand
CCTGGGTCCCCGGGAGGAGGGCTACTCGCCCAGAGATAGCTACTCGAGCCGCGACTACCCGAGTGTCCGCGACCCCCGAGATTTTGCTCCCTCGCCCCGGGAGTACACCTACCGCGACTACGGCCACTCCAGCGCCCGCGACGACTGCCCGTCGAGAGGCTACGGCGACCGAGACGGCTACGGGGGGCGCGACCGCGACTACGCGGATCATCCCAGCGGAGGCTCCTACCGAGACCCCTTCGAGAGCTACGGGGACCCGCGCAGCGCCGCCCCTGCGCGGGGGCCGCCGCCATCTTACGGCGGGGGAGGCCGCTACGACGAGTATCGCGGCTGCTCGCCCGACGCCTACGGAGGAGGCCGCGACAGTTACGCCGGCGGCGGCCGAAGCGACCGCTATTCGAGGGGCCGCGACCGGGTAGGCAGGGCCGACCGCGGGCTCCCGCCGTCCATGGAGAGGGGGTGTCCGCCCCCTCGTGATTCTTACAGCCGGTCGGGCCGCTGGGTTCCCAGGGGCGGAGGCCGCCTTGGAAGCCGCTCGGAGAGAGGGGGAGGCCGGAGCAGATACTAAGTAGGAGTAGACTTGGGACCTGATCCGTTTGCAAAGAAATCAAACGAGAAGAAGAACCAGTTCGATGGTAACTACCCAAGGACTACTACGAGGAAGAGTTATTTTTGCCTTTTAAGAATTTGCTGTTAACGTCCTCTCCATCATTTTTTTGTGCTTTTGAGAGGAAAAGTTAAAACTCGTTTAAGTTCGTTTTGGAATTGTTAACGTTTCTTTCAACAAGCTCATGTTAAAAGTCTCACTTGAATCTGCGTACTAGTCTTCTTATATTGCCACGTAAAAATTATCCTAAAGGCTTCCTTCCTTCTAAATTTCTGTGATAAATGAGGCAAACATTTTTTACAAATATCTGCCCACTTAAATTGGACAAATGGATCATTCTGTCCATTCAAACCAATTAGATTTCATGGGGGGAGAGCGGGAGGAATTGGTGTATGCTACGCTTAAGAATTAAGGGAGTCTTTCAAACTGAATCTCAGTGTTCCTGGTGTTTAAAACAAAAATGAAAACAAAAAACAAAGGAGCACCAGCAACAACAGAAACCACTTAGGTCATATGCTTATGTAACAAAATTTCTAATCTTTCTGTAAATCTAAAAAAGCAGATGGATAATGCTGATCATGTTTTGCATTTTTGCATTTTCTTTGAGCATCTGCAGTATCTCCCTTTACTCCCAAAAGTACCATTCATAAATGTGGAACAAGGATGGAATACTAAATTAAAGATTTGGCCAACTAACCACAGTGCTGCAAACAAACAAAAAACACAAAACTATAGAGAAACAAGTAGAAAATACATCATTGGTGGATTTTGGGGATCATAATGGCTTCCATTACTAAATCCCAGCTGTTTGAGCTTGGCCCTAGAGCCAGCAGATGGCTTCTCTGAAAGAACTGGGCAAATGTCAGCAGCATCAGCTCAGGAGCCCAGAGTATCCCTGAGAAAGATGGGCATTTCAACATCTGAGGATCTCTACCTGTTGGAGGGATCTGGGTCTTTCAGTCCACAAAGGCAAGGGAATGGGTTGACTGTTAACACAGTGGTGAGGTGGGGCTAAGGGCTTGTGTAGACAAAGAGAAACTGCTTCAGTGCCTCAGGAGAGATCTAACAGTCTGCTTCTTCACCTGGAGTTCAGGGCCAGGAGACTTTTTTTCCCCCCAAAAAGTACCTGAGGAATTCCCTTATTTATCAGAGAGAAGGTAATTACAGTCAAGGGATTTTAGCAACTACAGAAGGATCAGGTTAAAGTATTAGAGTCCATGTTCAGTGTAATTGCTGGAGGAAAGATGAACACCTGAAAGAGATTTTGATTGTATCACACATACATAACAAAAAACATGAATTTTCAACAGAATAATTTAAAAGGTGAATTACAGGCTGCAGTTGTGGCCCAGAAGATCAAATGCAGGAAATAGCCAAAAACCAAAAAAAATCCAGGAATTAATCTAGTAAAATATGTAAGATCTTTATGGAAAAGTTGTTAATTTTTATCAAAAAAATGTAAAGAAGACTAAATGGATATTCACATATCATGGTTGGGAAGACTAACTATTCTCAACCTCACAATTAATTTGGAAAAATCAAACTTCAAATGAAGTTACAACTATTTTTCCCCCTACACAGCTCCCTTCTCCTCTTTCCCAGTAGCACCATTTATTTGTGGTGTTGATCAGCGGTGGAATACTATGTAAAAGATTTGACTAAGCACAAAACTGGAAAAAAAAAAAAAGTAGTTTCATGTCACTGTCAGCAAGTTATTAAAAACAAAAACAAAAAAAAAAACACTCATGGGAGTATTAGCTAATCCTAAAATTTACATGGTGGAATAAAGAACAAGAGGAGCCAAAGCAATTCTGAAAAAGAGTAATTAGGAAGGACTCCCCTACCAGGTATCAAGACTTACTACAAAATTCTAGAACTTAAGCTGTGTGACTATCAACAGACAACAGACCAAAATAGTCTAGAAATCAGGTCCACTTGTGGATGAAACATGAGATATGTCAGAGATAGCTTTAAGTCATTGTGAAACGATGGACCTTTATTTTAAATGACTATCTACAAAAAGATAAAATGAGAGGATTCCCTAACTCAAAGCATACACAAATACATTCTAGATGGAGATATAAATGTGAAGAGGAAGTTTCTTAAACACTTAGAAGAAATAAAGAAGAACTGTATCACACTGAGGTATAGACACAAACCTAAAAGGAAAATATGCAATTTCCCACATCATGATTAAGGGATTTTTCATGCTAAAAGATTGTTAGTAAAGTGAAATATCAAACCATAGATTGGAGGAACGTATTGAAGTAACTTCCAAAAGAATGCTTAAAAATCAATTAGATAAAAGTGGGCACAAGAACCCTTTATCTTTCTGATAGATGTATAAATTGACACATCCTATTGGAAATGATTCTGGTAATGCCTAGTAAAGTGGAGGGTGCATACCTTATGCCCAGAAATCCCACTTCAAGGAGAGGACCTAGAGACACTTGCACATGTACACAAGGAAATATGAACAGATTGGTCCTTAAAGCACTGTTTGAATATTAAAGTAGAAACAGCCTACCTGGAGTGGATCAACTGAGGTTTATTCTTAGAATGAAATTCAATATAGAAGCTAACGTGAATGAACCAGAACTGCATTTATCAACATGGGTAAATATAAAACTGGTGTAAAAAGCAACTTAAATAAATATAGATATAATGAATAAGAAAGCTGTGGTTAAAACACAAAAAAGGGGCCTGTTTAGTGTGAGGAGGAATCGGAGATGGTTAAGGAGTGGGAATAAATTAAAACTAATGTTTTATTTAAAAGACATTTTAAACAAAAACATTAGCTTTTTTATTGGTCTATACACCTCATTCTATAATTTGTAAATATAATGCAAATCATATTAAAATTTTCTTCTTTATTATACTCACAAGATTTTTTTTTTTAGATTTATTTATTCATATAGAATTGGGATACAAGCCAGAGGTAGAGGGGCGGTGAGAGGCTCTACCAGAGACAGAGGGGAGCAGAACAGGCAGATGGACAAAATACACTGCTGAGGGGAGCAGTGGAGGATGAGGAGAGGTCTGCCGTGCCCTGTGGATCACCTTCGGGTGGGGGTCGAACTCACTGAAGCGGCAGCGGCCAGCTTGCAGTGCTGCGTCCTAACTGGTTGGGCCACAAGGGGGCGCCCACAAATCAATATAAAAATAAAAAAGAAGAGCAGCTGGGAATTAATGTATTATATTGGTAGAAAAACAGCAAGCAATCTAATCAGTTGAGAACGCTTGTATTTGCTTTCATGGTAGAAAGAGAAACGTCACATAGGATGTTTGGCAGGACTTACACAACTGGGAGTAATTTAAGGGAAGTATTTCACACGCTCACTATCTTGATTGCACCTCCACTACTAGGGAGACTCCGTCTCCATATGCCTTTGTCCAAAACAGGGCTGTAGCATCATCCAAATTGTCTTATGTAGCAACTGACTGTGTTGTGAACTATTTCCCCACCAATCTGAATTGCATCTTTGGGCTACTCTGGGTCCTGGGGCGCTCTTACAGCTGGAGTCTCCTAGGCAGTGGCTCCTCCTTCCCCTAGCCTCAGGCCAGGTAAGAAAAGGAAGGCTTTCTTTGTATATTCCTTCTACTTGGGACCTTTTCTAACATTTCTCAGTTTTCACATATGTGAGGTTCTTGCCACCTCCCTTTTATCTGTAAATCTTAAAGGTGGTGTGATTTTCCTTCTCTGAAATTTCCTTTTTTGGGTTCATTTATTGTGTTCTGTTTGGATCATTTTAAAGCACTTGCCAAGCAGGATCAGACTTGCTGTTTCTGTGCCACAAAAAATCTAACATGGAATCTAGTGTTAGTGGGGATTCCTTTCAGTTGTGTAGTGACATTTCTGAAGTGAATTTCTCTTACTGTATAGCACACCCAAGAACTTTTCTGAGTCTAAATGTTTTGTGAAGGACACTGAAAATGAGAATCAAGTGCAATAATAATAATAATCTTACAGGAGCTCCAGGGCAATGGTGATTCTAAGGAATGCATTCCATTATTTTAGCAAAATGTTTGAGAAGAATGAAAAAATGTCAGAGTCTATTAGGAAATTTTTGGAAAAACTTGAGGAAAATTAGTGAAGTTTTCATATGGTGTTTGGAGACTGCTTGTTATAGTAGAAAGATCATCGTCTGGTCATATCTATGAGTTCTTATTTTGCTATTTATTAAAAAATTCAGCCCTTTCGTTTTTATCATGCACAAAAAATAATATAATATCATCAAGTTTAAAAAAATTTAAATATGGAAGGCATAGGCCACATAGAGCCTGGAAATGCAGTGGGAGTTCATTAAGTGATAGAACCAGAACCATTTTATACACAGCAACATAGAGCTTTTCTTGGAAATTATTTCCATTAACCAGTAAAATTGCTTATGTATTAGAAATCCTCCGAAAAAGATCATCTGGAGAATTATTGTATTTTTTCAAGCTGTATTCACCCAGCTGAAGATCTTAGATATACTTGATTCTTTATAGCCCCAATTAACTTTTGCTGTCTCTACCTTTCGACAGCTTAGGTGACCAAAAATTTCTACCAGTGGGCTCAGTGCCCATTTCTGCATCAATTTTTGAAATGAGGCAAATAGATTTTATTATCCAGACCTTCATTCATTCAAATCTTGCAGAGTTTAGAGTTACAATTCTCTGGCATACTCAGTTTAGACTTCAGTTTACCCCTAAAGTACCTAGCACAGTGCCTGGATTAAAAAAAAAAGAAGATAATTATTGTTAGCATTTACAGTTGACCTAGGTCTTGGAGCACCTAGAAAACTGTAGAGTTTAGTGTTTTAGAATAAGTAGTATGGAATCTGGTAGCCTGAATTCAAATCCTAATCAAATTATGTATGATGTAGGTCAGATTTCTTAGTCACTCTTGATTTTCCACCTATAAAATACAGACAAAAATGCTCACCTTATGAGCATTCATACCATACCCAGTGTTCAATGAATATTTTTGCATTATTCATTCTATGTCAAACACTGTGCTAATATGCCAATCAGGCAAACAGTGCAGTAACACACATACTTGGGTATTGAAGTTATGTTCATTATATCATTAATAAAGATTCAGATAGATTAGCATTTGGCAGGCTCCCAGATGCAATCTAGGTAGTACACAGAGACCTAGCAGGGTCAAGGGTCAGCTCGGGGACAACATCTCCAGTATTTGGACTGTGGGGCTTTTGGGTTGCATGATACAGGAAGTACCAAGCATTACGTTGGAGTAATTAGGGATTTGGACAAAATAATGACGTTTTATGATAGAACCTTAGCTCCATCCACTTACTGCAGACTGGTTAAAAATGATAACACAGCCTCCTGGTATAGGTGTTTGGTCAGCCTGGCTGTCAGAGCTGAAGAATAAAAGGCAGTAGAATACAAGTGGGAGCTGTAAAATAGTGCTACTGTGACGAACACCTAAGTGTGGATGGTCTGGTGTCAAAGTTTGCAATTGAAATGATGTGGCAGACTAATGACAGGATTTGCCACATCAGCATCCATGATTGAGATGCAATACCCTTTTCTAATCTCACTATTGACTGAGCTGTGGCCCAAGCTTTGCAGCTGACCAAAAATGAGGCTTTAAACAGTTTCACCTGAGTTTTGCATAAGATCAGTCTCTCTAGGAAGTCAATCTACTAGGGATTAGCTTTAGATAATTTAATCCTTATCTCTGAGATTAGTAATGGAGATTCTGTGATGAACAAAAGTAGACCTCATTCATCCTCAAAGGGATTTATAATTAAAAAAGGTTAGAGCTTGAGTAATAAATTTAAAATTGTAACTATAATAAGCATTAGCAAGATGCATAGTGCTATGAGATACTGTATGAAGGTTCGATGTAGCACAGGATGTCAGGGAATGCGTCCTTAAGTGATGATTGAATAAAACTGTGAAAGTTGAATGAACTATTGTAATTTGCTGTGGGCACAAAATGAGACATTACAAACTGTGGCCCATAGTTAACTCAGTATGTAGAGGCTGTGGTTTTCTAATTGCTATTCTTTTTTGGCATCAATATTTTGCAGGGAATTTGAGCTACCAGATAAAGGTAAAGGAACACAGATGAATAGCATTAATTTAAAAAGGCATTAATTTTAATTTTTTTAAGGAGAGAAGAAGTGAGGAGCAATAAAATATGAAGTGAAAAATAAAAGCAGAAAACATGAGAGGAATGTGGTGTCAAATTAAAAGGGAAAAAGAAACACTAGATGTGGCA
>NW_004567116.1:35077790-35086936 GCF_000260355.1 Condylura cristata | reverse complement strand
CTCCATGTTTAGCAGTTTGAGGAACCTCCAAACAGTTTTCCATAGTGGTTGTACTAGTTTGCATTCCCACCAGCAATGCAGGAGAGTTCCTTTGAGAAAATCATTCTTAAGGTGCAGGGATTTCTGAATCTGAAATCAGTTAGTTGCTGTCTACCCTTAGACACTTAGGGGCTAGTGTAGGGTCTTAATGTAGTGTATTCATCACAAGTGACTTCTATTAAAGAGAGGGTTTCAGAGCATCTGAATTTCAAAGTTTTCTCTAAAGCAAGGAAAGCTCTTCTTTGATGTGTGTGTGGTGTATTTTAAATACAGCTAGGTCCATTTGTTTCTATTTGTAGCTAATTTTAGGATTATCTTCATCTTTGTTGATTTTTCTCATAATGTGTTATGATAGATTTGTCATACCTACATGTTATTTCAGTTCATTGCTAATTGGAAGCCATCAAAACTTCTGAAAACAGTACTGATACTCTAAGCTGCACCTGGCTGCTATATTCCTGGCCAGGAATATATTTATATTTGAATGATATTTATATTTGAAAGGAGGCTATCAGAGAAAGGTTGGATACAGAGGGCTATATATGATAAAGCTTACATTTTTAGATTTTAAAAGCTACTAAAGGAAAGTGTTTCTGGACTGAGTAGAGGTTAGCTCATGAAAATAGCACACTAGGTGGCACCAAAAGCTCGAGGTTTATAGCTTCATGTTTCCTTGTACCTGCTACCTAGACTTTCAGCTCCAGAGCCAATGATTTTGTGGCTTTCTTTATGCCCAAATGCTGTGTGTGCCCCCCTTCAGGATATGATGAAAATGGTGTAGAGGCAACTGGAAATCTTCATCTAATAAGATACTAAATGCTGTGTATGTTGGAAAGAACAGAGAATATTCAAATGTATACTTTTATGGCTTCATATAAATTTTAATATTTTGAAATACTTTTTCTTTTGTTTCTTTGAAGAATGTATCATTGATATTTTAATAGGGATTTCGTTAAATCTTTGTCTCTGCAGTCATCTGTATATACATAGCTTTATAATATTTAGATTATTAGTGAAAATTATGCATTTAGTCTAATATATAGCACCTATACTTTGAAAATAAGAGATTGAAAGAGGCTAAGATGTTTTTGACCTATATAATGTCTAAATTTGCTTTCTGACTCTAATGATAGTAACAGGAATGACATTTTTTGAGTGATTCCTCTGAGCAGGCCTTGAGAGAATTTACCTCGTTTAGTTTTTACAACTCTATGAAATAGGTGGCATTTTTATACCTATATTACAGATGAGAAAATTAAGATCTAGAGAAGGTAATCAACCTGTCCAAAGTTACAGGCACAAAAATTTAATAGAATAGTTTTAATCTAATTAAAAGTGCAAAGATTTTACCTACTAGTTTCCACAATTTTTTTTTTTAACCTAGGTCTGTGTGATCAATCATTTCTACGTGGTTCACTGCTCATCCTTAGGTACACTAAAGAGTTATTAAATGGGGACTATCCCACCCCTGACTATAATACACGTTCAAAAGTTATAGAAAAGATTTAATGAGAATAAACATGTTAAGAATTAGTGTATGAATTACTTAAAAAAATAGTTTCCCCATTTTAATCCAGTGCATAATATCTATATATTACTCACACGTCACACTTCCTTTATAGAAAGGAAGTGGCTAGAGCAGGAGGACATCTTCCCCGGGTCCCTGCTTGCTTGCAGCTGTTCACACTTAAGTGCTTTATGACTATCTTCTTTAAGATTCACATCTACCCCTCAATCATAATAGCTATGTTTGAACTAAGAAATCCCACAATAAATGTTTTTTAAAAATCTTATAGTGATTCTTGGTATCAAATCCGGACTGAATCTCAACTTTTTAAGCATCTTGGGACTTCATATTGAGCAGTTTCTTATGCCAATTGTTTGGATGTAAATTAAAGTAAACCCTTCAAAGTATTCTATTCATTTATACACTTTATTTTTTTCCTTTCCCATCACCATCTCTATACACCTTTGAGCTTTTTCAGTTCATTGGTATTAGCCTAAATTTAATATGCCATTAACCTTGCGTTTAGTATTCCAAATATTATAAATTAGATCCTTTGTCCATATCGCAATTTAATCAGAGCTGAGGAAACTGACTAGTATTAAACTTAACAGTAGACTAAAGTCTTATTCGTCAATAATGAGTCTTTCCCTCCTCCAGTTACTTCTTTAACCAAACTAATCGTTAGAAAATTGTTTAGAGAACATGGGCTTCCAGCACAGAGAAATGATTATATGAAGTCTATTTAATTTGTTCTTGTGATGGCTGATGTGACATGACAGCCTTCAACAGAAATTTGAGACTGCTTACTGAAAATATTCACCTTCCCTATTTTTGGTATTTTCTGGATGTTCTTATTTACTTATTTTGGTGATCTAACTTTTTTTTTTTTTTTTTTACTTTCCTTCTTTATACTCTGCTTCAGTGATCCCCAAATACCACTGCTGCCTGGGAAGTACTTAGGGAGCTTGATTAAAATACAGTCAGGTACCACATCTCCAGAGTTTCTGCTTCAGGGTGTCCATAGTGAGCCCTGGGAGTCCAGGCTGCTGGCCAGCCCCCAAAGGTTCCGAGGCAGCATTGAGTGACTTTGGCAGCAGGTAAAGCTCCAGGCCCTCCACACTTGCCTTAACACGGACAGCTCTAATGTGCCTGTTTTGTTTGTTCTATCTTATGACAAGTATTTGTTTGAATATAGATTTTTGCACATTAACAAAAATTGGTAAATAATTTATCTAAGTTAATCTTAACCATGATTAATACCATTTTTCTTCCACAAGATAATAAGCAATTGTTTGGGAAGCATCATTAAATTAATCACATTTTCTCATTCAATAATTATTAATTGATTATCTTGTGCATACCAAGTATTGTGCTAGGTACCAAAGAGAACAGGGAAGACAAGATCCTTAGTCATATTCTAGTGCAGTCCAGATGGAGTGGGGTGGGAAAAGACCCTTTTATTATAAATTAGATATTGATATATGTGTGGATTTACTTCTGGGCTTTTTATTCTATTATGTTGTTTCTATTATGTTGTTTTTATTCTAATACCATGTTGCTTTAGTTGCTTTTGTTTTATAGTGTTATTTAACATGATATTGCCATTTCTCTCCTTTCCCCCCAGGATTGCTTAGCCTTTGGAGGCATTTTATGGCTCCATACACATTTTGATATGTTTTGTTGCACATCTTTAAAGAGTATCATTGATATTTTAACCAGGACTGCTTTAACTTTTCTTAGAATTGCTGTTTTGACAATATTGATTGCCCTCACCTGTGAGTATAGAATGTCTTTCCATCTCTTTACGTCCTTTTCTGTATTCTTTATTAGAATTGTAGTCTTCATTGTGTAAGTTCTTCACCTGGTTGTGTTAGCTAATTCCTAGGTATTTTACTCTTTATTGATGCAGCTATGAATTTACTTATTTAAATTACTTTTTTCTTTTTCATTATGTTATATAAGTTTGCAACAAAATTTTAAGTTGATTTTGTAACCTGCAGCTTCATTGTATTAATTTATTCTTTTTTTTTTTTTTAAAGATTTATTTATTTGTGCATACAGAACAGGAGTACAAGCCAGAGGCTCAGGGGTGGCGAGAGGCTTCACCAGAGACAGAGTGGGGAGCAGAACAGGCAGATTGAGGAAGTACACTGCTGAGAGGAGCAGCGGGCGGGTCAGGAGAGGTCTGCCACACCATGTGGTCACCTCCGGGGCAGGCGGGAATTGAACTCATGAGGAAGCGGCTTTAGCTTCTCAGTGCTGTGCTTTAACCCGCTGCGCCACCAGGGAGGGCCAATTTATTCTTTTTAATAGCTTAGGAATGGAAGTACTGCATTATATGATAGATCTACTTTAAATATTTTGAGAAACCTCCACTTTTTTCCATTGGCACTAGACCTGTATCCATTCCCACTAACAGTGCGAAGTTTCCTTTTTCTCCACATTCTTATCAGCACGTGGTTCTGTTCTTTTTGAGGTGGGCACTTCTCATAAGTGTGAAGTGGTATCTCATTGTGGTTTTGATTTGCAGTTTTTTCATGTTCCCATTAAGCATCTGTAATTGTTCTTTGTCTTTGGAGAATGAATTGCCTATTTAGCTCTTCTGCTGCATTTTTTTTTTTTCCAGTTGGGCTGTTTGTTTCCTTTTTGTTAAATTGTGTGAATTCTTTGTAGGTCTTGGCAGTCAGCCCCTTGATGGATGTATGGTGTGTGAATATTTTCTTCCATATAGTACAATGTCTTTTTATGTCAGTGACAGTTTCTTTTGCTGTGCAGAGGGGTTTTAATTTGACATTATCCTAATTTCTTATATTCTCTTTTGTTTTTCTTGCTGTTGGAACCAAGTTCACAAAAACATCTCTGAAGTCTATGTTGTAGGTGCTTTACCTGTGTTTTCTTCTGTATTTTATTTATTCTATATTTCTTATTATATTCATGTTTTATTCTTCTAAATTTTATTTATTTATTCTATATTTCATATATTTTATGGCTTCATGTTTTATATCCAAGTCTTTTATCCATTTAGAGTTGATTTTTGTTTATGATGAGAGATAATAGCCTGGCTTCATTCTTTTGTATAAGGCACCCAGTTTTGCATCAATTACTGAGCAGGCTTTCATTTATATTTTCTGTTGATATATTACACTGATTGATTTACACAGATTAAACCATTCTTGTATCCTTGGGGTAAATCCTAATCAATCATGATGTATAATCCTTGCAATATTGTTGAATTTGACTTTCTAGCAATTTGTTGAATTTGACTTTCTAGCAATTTGTTGAAGATTGTTGTGTTACTACTCAACAGAGATACTGGTCTGTATTTTTTTTTTCTTGTACTTTTCTCCTTAGTTCAGTCTTGCCCTCATCTAAATCCTCTAGTTACTTCACAGATTGAAATTGGAAATTAATAGATGCCCTAGTTTCCCCATTACATTAAAATATTATCTGCTTTTATTTCTCCAATAGCATCAAGATACATAATAGGATTCTTTTTTATCTCCAGTCTTGAATTTATGCCAGAAACCTCAGTCACTACATTGTTCTTGTTTTCAGTTGTTGAGACAAATCATTATTTAGTAATAATAAATCATTATTGAGACACATGTAGCAGCCTATTTTAGCCTTCTTTTTAGTCTGGAAATTTAATTGTGGTAAACCTTTTTCAGACCCATTCTGTGTTTGGTTGAGATTTGGAACCTAAGGTATTTTCATGAAAACTAGAGACCTGGAAAAACAAAACTTTTCTGTGATATTTATGCGGGGAAATGTTCTTGGAGCAGTAATCACTCAGTGTATTTAAGTGTACTGGAAATTCATTTTCACTTTTCTGACATGTAGGTTTCTGAGAAAACAAAGGACACTACTCTGCTTCTGGCTGTCTTCAGTCTTCCCTTCATTCATTGAACTCCTTTTACTGGATAAGAATTGTTCTAAAAGTTGGAAATGCAGATATATCATACTGTTTATGGTCTATTCTTTGAGTATTTGTCTCACAATATAGTGAAAGAAAAATAGACACTGCTGCCCAGCACATGCATATGAGTACAAATAAAGACACTTCACACAGTGCTTCTAAGCTTTTGCTTTGGAAAAGTAGAAAAATTGAAGTCCACAAATGAACCTAAATAAGATACTGAAGTGAAGTGAAGTATGGTCTAGAATAAAGCTGTTACATATTTCCCTTTTTATATCCAGTGAAATATTTTTGACAGCTGAACTCCAAAAAGAAATCACAAAAGTGAATTGAAAAGTTGTTTTTGAAGATTTGAAGAACCATTTCTCTAACATCAGAAAGTCATAAATATTATGAGCATTTTGCATATACTAAAATAGCAAACAAAGAAGATTAGTTTTCAGCAAGTGGATTTTATGGCCGCAATAATAATACTGCTTTGGTTATTTTCATTATTCCTAGTGGAGTAAACACTCCACATGTAACTAATAAATTTGGATTAATTCCTCTGTGCTTCATTTGTTCTGGGAAGGATTAACAACATAGCTAGATTATGAGACTTGCGGGAGGAATGCACTTTGTTGGAACACTCATCATCTTTTGCACATGTTTCTAAACATTCATGTTCATTGGCCCAAAATGATGGTCAGGAGAGATGCAGTTGACCAGATTTCAGTTTCTTTTGGATATAACTGCTGGTTAGCCAGAACACTAATTACAAAATTAAAAGCAGTAGAATAGTGCTCATTCTAGGGCTAGTGTATTGCTGTGTCAAGAAGAGTTCTACGTGGCCTGGTTTGAAGACCTGGTACTAGTCCTTCTGAATCCTTTTGGTCGGTGCTTTCTATATGCACCTGCACTGATTGGTACTTGACCTGATCCTCTAGGGTCTGCAGACCCTGTGCATGTCCTTCTCTGGTACACTGCCCTGCATATGGTAGCAGCCTGTTCCTCTCTGGACTTTATTTTCTATATCCTTAACTAAGGACCTCTTAGTTAAGACCAGACTCTGCCTGGCTCCCTTCTCTGCTTTCAGTAAAAGAGGCATTTTATAGAAAAATTGAAATTATAGGAACATTTAAGAATACATAGAATAGGATAATAAACACAGAAGCAATTTAAATGTCTGTAAAAAAGAAGAAATTTAATCAAAGTGTAATTTTCATTCCAGTATACAATTATTACCAAACCTGACAAAAATTCAAAAATAAGAAAATTATAAGTACCTTTCACATGTAAGTGGATAAAAAGATATTCTCAATAATAAAATAGTAAACTCAACCAGATAGCACTTAAAGATTAATATGCATATACTGAACAAATAGGAATGTGTAGAATTAGGATAGTAACAAATTTTTTAAAGCTGTACAATGATTTTGTGTTTTAAAGATAAGTATTATTATTATTTTTTTTTAAGATTTATTTATTTGTGCATACAGAACTGGGGTACAGGCCAGAGGCGCAGGGGCGGTGAGAGAATTTACCAGAGACAGTGGGGACAACAGGTAGATCGATGAAGTACACTGCTGAGGGGCGCAGCCAGCGGGTCAGGTTGTGGTCATCTCCAGGGCTGGCGGGGATTGAACTCATGCTGAAGGGGCTTTAGCTTTAGTGCTATGCTTTAACACGCTGTACCACGAGGGAGGGCCTAAAGCTAAGTATTATTAAAGAAGATCCAAATGTTTGAAAAAGTAAAAATTTATAAAACCCAAGTCACAATAAACTAAGGCTAATTACTGAAGAAAAATTTCTTTTTATAAATTTAGGGTAGCCTAACTGTGCAGTGCTTATAAAAGTCCACAGTCATGTGTAGAATGTCCTACACCTTCAGTTTCATTCACCACTCACTTACCCAGAACAATTTCCCATCCTGAAAACTTCATGGAATGTTCTTACTGTGCCTTTTCTAGTGTAGATGTATCATTGCCTTACAGTGCCAACAGTACTCAGTGGAATAACATGAGGCACAGGTCTGTAGTCTGAGCAATAGACTACTGATACAGCTTAAGTGTGTACTGAATGAGACCATCCAACTCTGTAATGCTTGCAAAGTGAAATCACCTAAACACACATCTCTTAAAATGTATCCCCACATGACTAATAAATCAGGAGTCTGATTGCAGTAAGAAACAAAACAGGGATATTGATTCAAAATTACTCCATGTCTAGAATGTCCACTTCTGAAAAAAAGGAAAATGAATTAAGAGTTGAAAAATAATTATGCACTGACTATATGATTATATTTATTTGCAAATGAAGAAGGAAGAATAATATTATTAGGTCCCTCATTTATCATAAAAAAGAAAATTAGAATGTTTGTACTCAAGTTTACTTCCTTTTTGCAGTTTTGACTGATATCACTGGGATTTTAGATATTTGTAATTTACTGTTTTATGTAGCTGCTCTGTCAAAAATAGTGATAGCTACAGTCAATTCCATTAGGCTATTTAAAGATATTTAGTGCACCTCACTTTTGGTTTAAATACTTATTATCATTTTTTAAAAATCATCTACTCTCTTATTACATTAAATCTTTTTTTAATTCATTTTGTGGCCCAGTAAAGTAGAACCTGGGATAGCTTTTAAAAATGGAAATGTGGTGATTTTCTGTGATGTACCAGGGCTGCAAATTTCAGTGAATTCACAAATGAATGTTTGCTTGCAAGAACAGATAGAAAATGTTGGTGCAACTATCATTCTCCAACGAGTGCTAAATGGATTCGTAGCATTTGTTGTTTTGGAACTGAAATCTGAGACCAATGGGCTTTGTTTTTCCTTTGTAATTAATCTTTCCTTTTTATTCAAGTGTTGGCTTGAACTTACTCTTTAAACTCTTAAAACTCAAAATAATCGGCCCTACCGGGTGGCGCAAAAGCTTAGGATGCAGCACTTCAAGCTAGCAGCTGCCACTTCAGTGTGAGTTCGATCCCCCACCAGAAGATGATCCACATGGCGTGGCGGACCTCTCCTGACCTACCCACTGCTCTCCTTGGCAGTGTACTTCATTGATCTGTCTGTTCTGCTCCCCACTCTGGTGAATCCTCTCACCGCTCCTGCCCCTCTGGTTCTGTACCCCAGTTCTGTATGATAGGTAAATAAAATCTTAAAAAAAAAAACTTTAAAAATAAGACCAAATTTTATTAGCATAAATCTGCTTGTTAATTGTTTGCTTATAACTAAAACATTCCTACCTGAAAATTCAAGCAGTTCAAGTTTAAGGCATATTTTTCTTTTATTTCTTTGGTTTTGAACTACACACATTGTAAAAGAAGATTTATTTATTCATACAAACATAGCTGGGGTATTGGCCAGAGGTGGTGAGAGGATTCACCAGAGACAGAGTGGGGAGCAGAATAAGCAGATTGACAAAGTATACTGCTGAGGGGAACCGGGGGCCAGGTCAGGAGAGGTCTGCTGTGCTATGTGGATCACCTCTGGCTGAGGGATTGAACTCATGCTCAAGTGGCTGCAGCTAGTTGTATTGTTGCACTTTTACCCGTTGGCCACCAGGGAGGGCCCTAAACCACACATATATTTATTTATTTATTTATCTGTCTATTTATCTATTTATTTATTTATTAATAATATAATAGTTTTTTTTAAAGATTTATTTATTTGTGCATACAGAACTGGGGTACAGGCCAG